>NW_027526361.1:25808546-26328546 GCF_048455015.1 Haemaphysalis longicornis
TTTCCCCTAGCAACGCCGAGCGAGTTACGTCAGGAGCAGATAACAGTTGTTTCCTGGCTAATCCCCCACGTGGGTATTGTTTTTTTTTTTTTGCGGGCCCGTCACGTGGTGCAAGCCCACACGCATGCCTGGGTACGTATCAGAGACTAGGCGC
This sequence comes from Haemaphysalis longicornis, assembly GCF_048455015.1. Lineage (NCBI taxonomy): Eukaryota > Metazoa > Arthropoda > Arachnida > Ixodida > Ixodidae > Haemaphysalis > Haemaphysalis longicornis. The sequence goes on from NW_027526361.1 coordinate 25,808,701, forward strand.
CTGCCCTATTAGCTTTTATTCTTTTCCCGCTCAGAAAGCTCATTCTTTTGTTCCAACCACTACTTCCAAATTTTTTACCAATTCTCGCTTGTGGTTAATGCTTTTTCTTCATTCAAATGTTAAAGTTTCTAATTCATAAGTTTGTGTAGCGAGCGCGTTATATACCTGGCCAATTCCCCCCCCCCCCCCCCCTTTCCGTGAGTACGGGCGCTCGGCATTTTATTGGCATTTTTTTCCACGTATGAACGGCGAAGAGTAGGAGTACTAACTTTATTTTACGCTGGTTACGAATTGGTATCGTTTGTTTGAGGATGGGAGAGGCCCTATTCCAGGGCCCCTGTAGCTCTGGCTACAGTCGTGTCCGTCATACCAGCTGTGGCTGATAACCAAGAGCTCAAACTGCTCTGCGGTTAAAAGTTCCTGTAAAATATTTCTAAGCGTGCTCAACATACTCTATAAAGTACGCGCCGTATTTGCACGGAAGAAACTATGCGAAACACTGTCTCGTATTAAAGTATCTGTATAGTGTTATGAATAAAAAAATGCGGGCCCATCCACCCTGTGAAGGTGGCTGGAAAGCGTAGGTGTAAATGACACCCACAACGATCAACCATGCGACGTCACTTGAATTCCCACACGTGGCTTTACAAAGAGTGAAACAAGAGACAAGTGAAATGCACATAACCACACCCTTTATTACTTCAAAGAGATATTGTTTGCTGATGTTAATCAACGCATGATTCATGAATGGCGGTTCGTTGAGTTGTATTGGTGAAGCACATGAGTGGAAACTCTTTTCTTATAACATTAAAGGAAGCTCAAACCTGGTGTTAGACGATCTAACTTCCCTTCCGTCTCTGCCGCCGCCGACGGAGGCGACGAGATCGGCGGCAGAGACGAAGAAGTGAGATGTCATGCGTTGGTGTGAGCTTAGTTTAAAGGTCCAACTACATGCAGCGTACTTTCGGCATTTTCACGCGCCGATGTCCTCGCAAGAAATGCATGGCGACGCGAGCTGACGCCCGAGTGGCGCTGATGTCTACGCTCGTCAGATATCGGCGTCGACGCAGCGCGAGGGAGCATCGGAAAGCGGACGGCAGCGTCCGGGTTTCCTGTCCTTCTCGTGGTTTGGGGTCATTCCTTTCAGAAGAAAACAATCAATTTCTTTTTAACTTGCGGTTATCGGTTGCCTTGAGACAAACTGAAAGCTATTTCTGTCCGCAAGCCCTAATCCGTTTGTGGCTTGTTCGGCTTTCACCGGGAGATCGGGGATCTGCGATGGCTTTGTGTGAGTTAAATAAGGGAGCTCTGGCTACATCGCATCCACTTTTAACATAATGTGGCTTGTCTGCAAGATCGGTGCGTGACGAGCAAGCGTTATCAACGCCAGAATTCTGGAGCATTCCCTTCCATTCGTAGCTCCCGTGGCTGGTGCAGGGGAGACCGGGGATGTGCGATAGCTTTTCTTGACTCAAATAAGGGAGCTGTGGTTACATCGCTTGTAGCACTAGCATTATTGCCCTCGGCTCCAAGATCGGTGCGGAAGAAACAAGCGTTACGACTGCTCAAACTCTCAAATACGACCAAAAGAAAGAACACACGACACTATTCGTGGGCAGCCTCAGTTGGTACACCAATTTCTTCGAGGTCCCTCATCTCCTCGCGTGGTCGAGTGTTTGAGTGCCTAATTTCTGATTTGAAAGTCCGTGGTTCGAATCGTGGTAAAGCCCCGGTGTTTTTATGTTATTTATTTTTTTGCGGCAAGTGTTTGATCAGTTTTTTTACAGGGTAAAGACAGGGTGCCAGAGTACCTTGCCTTCTAACCTACAAATGATGTTCGATGGTTACCTCAGTATCAAGGCAGCGCTGAAATTTGTTTTGCTTACAGTTTGAATTCATGAACGTGCAGTCATGAAAGTTAAATCAAGTAGCAAATAAAGCAGTTGTGCGAGGTGCGTCTTCATTTATCATCCTATCTTATTTTGTTCAGATTTCACCGTGATGGCTCGAGATACATTTCGCAGCATTGCGTTGAATATTTGCCCGCCGACATAGCTAGCAATGAATAAAGACGCCAAGTGATTTTTTTTTTTTTGCTAAAGCTAAAGTCTTGATAATTGCAGTTCAAGAATCGACAATAACTGCTCATAAACGACTTCAACAGGATGGCATACGTGTCCAGCAACGCCCGCCGACGCAGCGAATGGCGCGCGACTTCACCGGTCTCATGCGGTTACTCGCCCTCTCCTGCTGGCCCGCGCGTTAACGCCGAACGACGCCGACGCTCGCGCGACACGTGATTTCGCGTCCATGTGGTTAGGGCTTAATTTTTATAACTCCTGGCGCATGCGCAAGGCGCGCACATGGCCGCTACACGTGCCGTGGGTGGAGCGCACAGTGGCGCGAGAGGTCGCGTGACGCTACCACGTGGCATTCAGCGAGAACGCAGGGGGTAAACCCGCAGATCTGCTCGGTGGGTGCACCGTCTGCCTACCCCGCCACCGCCTGGGCTCGTAGCTCATCGGTAAGAAAACGGGCTATCGCCCCGTTTCTCTATTCATTCCAGGTTCGACTCCTGGCGGTGCCAGTAACTTCTTTTATTTGTTCGCGGGAGTTTTCTGTTGACACCAACGGTCGCGAGAGAACCCTTGGGGGTAGAGGTAAGAAGCTTCGCTTTAAAACAGTTGCCATCTCTAGGACGTTTTTTCACATGAAACTGGCCGGACATCATCCGCTACCCCTTTCTAAATATTCTCAAATATTTTCTTGTATAAAACAGTGTTCTAATAGACGGTTAGAAGCTGTCATTGGGCCACACTTCAGCAGAGCTTGCTTCCTTTCCTCTGCCGGAACGAACGTGGGGCACGTGCCGGGCTTGTACCGGATTTTCTGAGAGAAATAAGGTCGGCGCTTCCTCTATTTGTGCCGCATGGCCTCGCTTGTGGCCCAGAATGGTGCTAGAAAGTGAAATTTGTGAATTTTATCAGCAGTGGGCTGTAAGATTACCACGCTGTTGCCCATCAGAAGAAAGTTTCAAAGCAGGATTGAGATACCAGGGGTGGCACAGACAGTGCTCTACCTCCGCCGGTCTGGTTCTTTCTCAAGGTATCAGCCGCATGTAAAAGATAAAAATTACGCCCACCTCCCCTCGCGGGAACCCTGGTGTGATGCAACGCATCTCATGGGGGGTTCCATTGGCGTTTTCCATCGTATTGATTACGCTTATAGCAGGGATTCTCACGCGAAGGGGAGGTGGGCGTAATTTTCCATTTTCACCATGCAATGCACATGCAGTACACGTTTGCTCAGGTACGGTCTTTATTGCAGACGAGAATGAGTGCCTTGTGGTCCGTAAAGTGCACAGTTAGGGGCTCGACGATTGCATCAAGCAATCGTCGAGTACTGCGAGAAGTGCAAGCGTAACGCGGACGACCGTCAACTGAGACCGTCGGAGCGCGGCATGCCGCTTTATATTCAGAGCGCCCGAAGGAAAGGAGAGCGCGGAGAGAGAGAGAGTACTGCACATGAGCAGCGCGCGCAGCGCCGAGCGCAGCACCGCCCACCGGCGCCCAGCAACGGAGTGAGAGCGCGCTTCGCCAACCCGCAGCTGTTTGGGAGAGAGCGTTCGCTATCGGAGAGAGGAGAGGAGGAGAGGTGCAGCTGTACGGACAACGCCGGACAGACGCAGGAAGGGCAGAGGGGCGAGCATGAGATGCGTTGCATCTAAAAAGATGCTTGTATTAAATTATTAATGAGACTAGTCATCAGAGTTGATTATCGATGTATTGTTAGTACAGTGATAGCACTGAGCACGTTTGAGGTATCATAGTAACGAGTGGCATACAAAATTAATAGCTGTTAAGAAACAGAGATCAGAGTCAAAAGTAAGTACTAGCCTCCCGCGTAAGAAGTGGCCTAGCTTCAGCGTGGAGTGCACAATGTGAAGCAGCACATAGTGCAACCGAACAACATCGCGCAGTATATCTAAGGTAATCCCGTGGTTCAGCTTCACCGCAATGCACTCGAGTGACCAATCGACGCAGCCAAGAATGAAAATTCGGCGAATTACTGAAACGTACGTATCACTTGATTCAAACGTGTGATCACTCTGGGAGAGAGAGAGTTTTTTAATGAGACCGAAGGGGTCAGCCCATGCATAATGCTGGGCTTGCTACTTCAGGTGGCTGGTGAACGTGTTCATTACACGTTCACCAGCCACCTGAAGTAGCAAGCCCAGCATTATGCATGGGCTAAATGCTAAAATGAGTATTGCAAATAAGAAAAGAAAAAAACGAAAGAAAGTCCATCAGACGGACACACGCACACACATTCATACAAAAAATAACGACAAAGGCAGTCACAAGCTGGAATCTAAATAGTTCCAGGGCAGGGGCTTAAAGGGCTACGAACCACTTTTAAAACCGGGCAAAACTCTACTTTTTACAATTATTACATTGGTCAGTTTGTGCCTGCAAAGTTCTTTTTGTAATTTTTAGCTTGGAGACAGCGGTATTCGTTGTTAAAGTTGACCCTACGCCCCGCCCACTGCTTCCTGCCGCATCGCCGGAAGAGCGAGAAACTGAGAGGCAGCGACCGGAAGTAGCATCACAGTCGGAAGACGGCCAGCGACGTGCACCGCCGCTTCGCTGTGTCCCAGTTTTTTGGGCGAAGTTCCGAATTAAGCAGGCGTGTAATCTGCACTTTGTTAATCATCATTGTCTTAAGTTGCTTCCGCGTCGATTTTTTAACCGTAATGCTACTGTGTGATTCCTTAAAGCGACTCCTAAATACCAGAGGTTTCCTACCCGAGTGCCCGTGGCTACTACATTGCCTTCACGAGTAGTCGCGGGGCCGGCCGTGTCGTTGGCTGCCCTGTGCTTCATACGCGAAGCGACGGGCTCAAACAAATACGGAGGTACCCCAAGTTTCTGATCCATTATTATAAGGGAATTAGAAAATTTGTGGGACCACAGCGCTCTGGGCTTTCCGAACTTCTTGCTCGTTTTCCCGATCAACGTTGTTGGCTGGGACGACAGCTTAGATGAATAGCTAGATTTTAAGAAGAAATCAAGCAAGCTGAAGGCATGAAGCGTTTTCTGCGCGCGGAAGCGCTCCGCACACTCGCCGGTCATGCATGCCCGTAAGGCGCACGAAACGGCTCGCACCACACATGCCGCGGCAGCGACCGCTCTTCGCTGCCGTCCAGAATCAAGGCCGCCGCGAAAAGCAAGGTATATGTGCAAGAGAGTCTGATAGTGTGGTGAAAAATTGTGCTGGGGATTGTCATCCAAGGTGATTTCGAAAGAGGTGATCGAATTTGTATCGCGATGCGGAGCGCCAACCGGTCGCGGAGGCTCGTCGACGGGCCTGCCCGAGCAAGAGATGCGGCGAGAGGCCGATGGATGGCGTTACCTGCGCGCAAGAATGAACACAGCACCGATCGCTAGGATGCATGGAGGAAAAAAAAGCTTCTAGGATGACTATCAACGTAGGAATAAGGTTCCACATGCCATAAAGGGGATGATAATGTGGTGACAAACTGTGTTAAGGATAGTCATTCGCAATTGTAGAGATAGCGGCGACCAACTATCTCCCTTGGTGCTAAACCTAAAGTTCCCAACATCACCGGTGATCCGTGAGCCGGCTGGAGCTGTTGGGGCATATAGTTAATACTTGATGGGGAAGGCGTTCTAAAGCTCGTCGGGGACCAGCGTGCTGCGCTTGGGTTCCTCTACCTTTTGGGGGGCGACCAACGTTCAACTCCCCTATTCTAAAACATGCGTATGTGCAGCAATGCCACGTTCCGCTGACCGGCCAGCAGCGACCCGGCACCAGCACCTCTGCGCGACGCGGCGACCGGCGGCGGCCGCGCTGCCTGTGCGCATCGCAGGCCGCTGCACAGAGCTTGTTGCCGACTGTCCAAATGTAAAAACTAAGTTCCACATTCGAGGATGGGGATGATGGTGGGTTGAAAAAATGTGCTAGGAATTGTGGCTAGCGCTGGTAGTGAAAGCGGCGAACCAATATCTGCGCAACTTCCCTGCACCCGAGAAACAAGTCGGCCATGAGTCGTCGGGGGAGAACCCCTTTTTAAAGCTCGCCGCGAGCGAACCTGTTTTGCTTATACTTCCCTCAGGCTCTCCTATTCTAATGAAAGATTGTGTGAGTCCTCCGTTCACCACAGGACCTTCTAGCCCGTATCTGAACGGGAACAGAATGATATCTTCAGGCCGTGCGGTCACCGCAGCGCCGGCACTTTCGAATATGACGTCATCTGCCGCCAGCCAATAGCGAAAGGCAGCCAGGGCTCTCACCGTGCCCGCGGGCAGGGGTCGTTTGTTTTGTCGAAAAAAGATGGTTTGGGTGTACTATTTACACATAAAATAAACTTGTGTTTCGAATTCAGCGTCAGGAAAACCATAATGTAATGCCCCCAACAAAATTTTAGATGTGACGGCATCTCATTCACTCGCCTTGTCCCTCCATACGGCGTTGTCGTTGTCCGTCCACACCCCTCCCCCATTCTCCTCGCCGCGCGAGCTGCGCTCTCCGCCGCTCACCCCCTCTCCTCTCCGATAGCGAACACTCTCTCGTGAGGGGCATTGGATTGGATTCGATTGGATTGGCTTGGATTGGATTGGAGTGGATTGGATTGGATTGGATTAAAGTGGATTGTGTTGCGTCATAGCCGCGCCACGTTGCATCATAGCCGCGGCAGGGGGTTCATGGCACGTTTCACGCGATGGGAGAATCAACCTAACGGAAACAACAACGGAACCCCCTATGCGTCGCATCTACACAGGGGTTCCCGCGAGGGGAGGTAGGAGTAATTTTTTTTTAAAGCTCTTCACCAGCCCTTTAAAAAGTCCTTCATGCTGGGAGTTCTCGCCCGTAGTAAACTTTGCACTGTCATTCGCGCAGAGTTGAAACGTGGACAGACACAGAACAAGTGTTCAGTGTCCTCTCTTACACCGCAAATGTGACACAAAGGTGATGACATCAGACCGATTTTGCTAAAAAAGCTTTCGGTATAGGCTACTTTCAGGCGCGGGCGATATATATAGCCCACTGTGTTGGTCTGGGCAAACCGTAAGGCACACGAAACGTACACAGGGGGTCGACAGCATAAAGGAGGGCGTACTGCAGGTCCGGGTTCCGCCCGTGCTGCAATTGCATGCGCCATCAGAGAATTGTGGCTATTCCGTTGACGTCCTCTTTGGATAAAGGGAGTTTTGCTGTTGAGCTCGTGGAATGGCCCTCGCGCGCGCGCCGATCAGATATTACATTGTCCGTGATTCCAGAGTGTCGTGGCAACCACTGCAACGAAATAGTGTGTCCGTTGCTCAGTTCCTATGTGCGACGTTGATCATTTCACGAATCAGGTGGCCTCGATTACTCCTCGCTTGAGAAGCGCTTGTAGTGCAGAGCAGGAGTCCAGGAAAACTAGCCAGGCTTTTGGAGGGCAGCCCTCCACAATCTGCAGCGCAGCTCTCACTGCTCCCAGCTCGTTTTTTTAGCCGCTGTCTCGTGGCTGAGCCTCTGACTCACCGAGGCGCCGAAGATGGTACCCATACACCTACGGCGGATGATTCGGAAGCCACTGACCTATCAGCATATACGTGGGTATACCGGCCGTAGCAGCGAGATATATGTGAGGTCAAGGCCGGTAGAGGCATCGCTGACTTTTTGCCGATTCTAGGCACCATTGTTGTTATTGACTGTGTAGAAAACTGCCAAGGCGGTAACTCGGGTCTAATGGGACGTTGATAGTGTGGCGGCAGGATTTCCTTCACATGACTAGTGGAGCTATCGGCAAAAAGGATGGGCAAACGAACCGATAACATGGCGCAGGCAGATACGGATATTTTCTTGTCCTAATAGTACACTGGCCGAGAGGCATCTCGCTTCACAAAGTGTCCCGGTCGCTGAAGTGCACTTACGGAGTCCAAGGCAAATACGCAGAGCTTGCGCCTGTAGTGCCTCTAGTTTCTTGACGTTGCTTTTGGACTGTGCACCGAGGGCAGGTAGGCTGTAGCGAAGCATACCAATAAAGAGGGCCTTGTAGAGTCAGTGTAGAAGCAACCGGGCAACCCCATTCAGCGCCTGCGAGCATTCGTAGGATGTGCACGAAAGACTGTAGTTTGTCTTTGAGGCACCGAATATGATAGGTCCACGACATTGACCTGTCAAAGACAATTCCCAAGAATCTATGGCATCGCGCATATGGTATGGTGCAGCCTGCTATAGTAAGGGCAAAATGAGACATGTCGCGTGTTGTAAATGCCATCGCAGCGCATTTTTCAGGAGAAAGAACCAGACCACGTTTTTTTAGGTATCGTTCAAATTTCCGAATCGTCCGTTGCAGCTTTACTCGTATGCCTCGGCGGTTTCTCCCCGAGAATCAGACACAGATGTCATCAGCATACAATGATATATTCACGCCAGCAGGTAATACTTTTGGGAGACCAAAAAGGCAGGTGTTACAGGAAGTAGGGCTAAGGACACCACCTTGCGGAACACCTCTTATAGCGTGACGGGTAGTAACTCCCCTAGTAGTGGTCATGTATACCGTCCTGTCTCCATGATAGCCGCTTAGCCACGTAAACATCTGTCCTCTGATACCTGCAGCCGTCATTTCTCGGCAAATAGTATCATGGGCGACGCTGTCAAAGGCTACTTTGATGTCTAGAAAGACAGCTACGACAATGTTCTTTAAAGGGGCACTGACACAAAATTTTGAAGGCGAGATAACTTCGGAGATAGATTGGTGGGGACACATATACATCATCTGCAAAATATCAGCGGCGAATACAGCCTAGAACAAATTTAAAATCAATTTTAAAGTGTGCGAAACGCAACCGAGCAGCCAGCAGAGGACCACGCGCAATTGACATCCCGAAGATATTGTGTAAATAAACAAAATCCAAACACGTCACGAGTTTGTGCTTGCCGCTTCCGCACTGCCGGCGTTTTTCGCCTGCTCGCCCGGCTCGCCGCTCCAATCGGAGCGCCGGAGGGCGGAGCTTCTGCTCTCGAGAACGAACGACCCGATCGTTGGCCGGCGGAGGCGCCGTGATTTCGTCAGCTCATCGGGCAGCTGGCCGCGACCAAAGTTCTACAGCGATTCCAGGCACTCTGTTTCTATTACTGTTTATTACCATGGGATGCGAAAACGCGCCGGAGGCACAAAAGCCCACTGAGCTAGCTGCACGGTCGCTGTCAGGCGGCGGCCACGGCCGCGAAGTGGCCCAGGCCGGCGCAGGTAGCTCGAGTGATAGCTTGTTACCGCTGCACGAAATTGTCCCCAAGTCCCGACCATGGTGGCTTACATGAGAAAGGAGTTAATGATGCGATGGCGGGTTGCATTAAAAATTGCCATCTGCACCGCTTACGAGAGCGGCACTCGAATATCCGCCGCAGTGCTAAGCCGAACACATCTGTAGGCGGACCTGTAGGCAGACCGGCCGCGGCTGCTCCCAGCGCGCGTCTTGCCACCCACCGTCTCGAGCGTCGCGCGTCGTTCTTTAGCCGCGGTAGCATTTGCACTCGGAGCGCCTGCGTCACATCCACGGTCGCTTTTTAATTAAGCGCCTCGCGAGATCAGTACGTGGGGGCATTCGCAGAAACTGCCGTCGATGCGGATTCGACAGTGCTACGGCGGCTCTGCTCTGTGATATCCCTCCGACGGTCACGTGGTCAGCTTTGTTCACACAAAATCCACAAAATCCATCGTTTCGCGGCACTCGCTGAAACCGAAACGGCGACTGGCCGCATTGAAAATGCCTCTAATTAAACAACCGTCGCACGCTGAAGCAAATGAGGTTTCTACAGGTTATAAGTAGGTCACTAGCTACTTATCGCAACAAAGAAAACAAGATGCAAAATTTTTGTGTCAGTGCCCCTTTAAGACCATCGGCGGGGTAATGTCCGGTGATAACATAAGGACATTATCTATGCTACTCCTTCCGCGCATGAAGCCCGACATTTGTGGCGGATACAATGCCCTAATTTCAAGGTTCCAGACCAGGCGCTCCAAAACCATCTTCTCATAAACTTGTCAACGCAGCTAAAAAGTGTTATTGGTCAGTATAGGAGTTCATGTCCGCTGGTGACTTGCCCGGTTTGAGAACTGGTCTCACAAGCCCGGTCTTCCAGCTGGTTACGAGGTGCCCTGGGCTCCGGGAATAATTGTAGATGGAGAGTAACTGCTTCCCACCAATATGGGCTAAGGTGGAATAGGTAATCTTGTCGGAGCCTGGTGCTGACTATCGGTTCACAGACGCCAAGTCATTAATGAGCCCCCGCATGGTGAAAAAATAGTCCAAAATAGTCCAAACACAAGCCCTCGTTACTGGCACTGGTAATGACCTTAAACCGAGCGTCACAGCAATCGCGGACTCCGAGTCCCCATACTTAAACTGCGTCAAACCGTGACGATGTGTTTACAGGGGACCTACAGAAACCAGTAAAGATGGCCGTCGGCGCTTTCGTATATCCCCAACCTTCGGGAGCGATGACTATATTTTCTTCGAATAGACATTTTGGTTTTAGAGACATTCACACCTAAAGCGGCGTTGAGCACTGAATTGCAAACACGTGAGTAGACATATCAAGCACTACTGTTGGTATTCACGAAGAAACGACTGCCTTATTCCAGAGTGTGTTGCGCAAATATTGATTGATTGATTGATTGATTGATTGATTGATTGATTGATTGATTGATTGATTGATTGATTGATTGATTGATTGATTGATTGATTGATTGATTGATTGATTGATAGCGTAACTCTGCTTAAGCCATAGCTCACCAACCTTTCTCTATTGTTTTAAGAGACGCAGTGACGACGCCTTCCCGGCAGGGGGTTGGCGCGTCACAGGAAAGTTTCGGAAGATTGAAGAAAGGGAGAATATGACTACGGCTATGTTCTGCTTGGGCTGTAATTAAAAGAGGACGACGAATGTCTTCGGCTACCGGTCATTATTGCGTTTTCCCGCTGACGTTATCCAGCATTGTACAGAGAGTTAATACGTTGTATTTCCTGGAATCTTCCGCGTAACAATACGAACAAATGTTACGAACGTTTGTGTGGGGAAGGCCCTGTTCGTCCCCTCAACCCTCTTTTAGATGCGAAGCATCTCATGCTCGGGGCTGTGTCCCTCCCTCCCTTGTCGTTGTTGTCCGCCGTCCGCACACCCACTGCGCATGCCTGGCCAGGCACGGCTGATGATTATTGTGGCAGGATGCCCCTAGGGATTGGCCAACCAAAGAATCCATCACGAGATAGCTTCGCGTTCAACCACCGTCGTCATCTTCCCGTAAGGGAACCCTGAGAAGTATGCAAAGCATTCCTCCTCTCCTCTCCGGCATTCCTCCTCTACTCTCCGAAGGTCCTCTCCTCTCCGGGATTGCGCAACGAATGGCAACACCTGCAGATAGTGAACTAGTATTCTAGTTCACTATATCTGCGGCTCCGCGCGCGATAATGCGAAGCAGCTTAGGGTTAGAGACGCGACGGTAGCCGCTGCATACTCCGCTGGGGGCGCCACTGTAGCTCCGCGGTATAAATGACGCGCGCGCGGCTCCGCTCCCCTCATTCTACTCCCGCAACGCCGCGATCGAACTGAAAACTAATAAGAACTTGAGTCGACCCCATGGCTGCTTCGCATACTACTCAGGGTTCCCCTACGGGAAGATGGTGAATTTTTTGTTTCATTTCTATTTTTTTTCCTTTCCTCTTCTTACACATGTACTTACATGGCATTATTGTCTCTCCGTGTAATCTGCCTTAGTATGTGCGGTGTATGTACCCCTAGTTGTTGTCTACCCCCTACCTCCATGTACTATTATTACCTTTGTTTTATCTCTCTGTTGTCCCTTTTGGTAGTGTCTGCGTTCCCGTGCTTCTTGCGAACTAATTGTGCGCTGTGGGCGTAGCTGTAGTGTTCGGTGTATAAGGCCCTATTCGAGCCGTCCCCCTTCCTTCTTTCTTTTCCCTTTGTGCATGTGTTAGCTCATTTGAACGTCTTTCCCTTGCCAGATAGTTGTTCCCCACGCATATTACACCCTATCCTCAGCCCATTCTGCTCTAATCTGTCATCCCGGCCCCCTTCTGCAGTCCGTTCGGTGCCCGCCTTAGGCGAGACAATTTACGCCTGATGGGGGCCTTTCCTTCCCGCATACTGCTCGATAAATACATACATGCACACCATTTGTCGTTTTCTGTACCTTTCTCGACCTCTCTTGCTTTACACCGTCTTGTCCTTTATCATCCATCCATCTATGCACCCTAGGGGCCGTTTATCCATCGCGTAAGGAACTATATATAGCAATTGATTCATCACTATACATTCACCCGGCCATCCGATTGTCCTAGCTTCCTTTCCCAGCTCCACGCATACATGGCCGCCAGGCACCTAGAAAACGCGCTCACACGGCGTAGCGCGCATTGCGCGCCCCACTGCGTGCGCGCAGCGTAATCAGGTGGGCGACTTTCATTATCTCCGCGAATCGGGGAGGGGGGGAGAGACGCCGGGGCTGACCGCACCGGCGGCAGCGCCGTAGGCAGACCTTGGCGGCGGCGGCGGCGGCGGCAAAGTCACGGACAGTTAGCGGCGCGGCCGGTGGACCGACGAAGGTCAGCACCGTTCTACGGCACACGCACCGAGAGGGCAAGTGGAGCGGCCGATGCCGCGGCGGCACCGCGTTTCTCAGAAAGGAACGGAAAACACCGGCAGCGGGCGGATGCGAGGGGAAAGGTGTCTCGGGCTGCACTGCCGTCTTTTTCGCCGTCTAATGGGCGGCGTCTGTCTGTGTGTCCAGCGCCACGAAGCTCATGTGGCCGCATGTGGTCGTACGCTGGGCCGAGGGAAGCGGTTCCAACATCCGTGCGACTGCAGGTTAGTTTCTATCCCTCCTCCAACTGTGCGTTTTGAAACAAAAACGTCATAAGGCGCGGATTTCGAACCGAAGACGAACTTGACACGCGGAATATCATCTGCTTTGTTGCCGAGCATGGTCTTAGCCGCTGCGCTCGTTTATAGGCGGAGTAGGTCGCATAAAATGAAATAATTTGCTCTGTAACAGCTTAACTGTTCTTGTCTTGAACTCACAATAACCGTCAGTCGGAGGTTAATAGCATGTAACGCTTCGAACGGGCTGGCTCTACTTGATCAACTTGTGTTACCTTGCCCGGCGTCCAGCATAAGGGTTGGAACGGTAGGTAGCAGAGGGCGCGTTTGCAACTCGTTGGCGCTCCCAACTTGAGCACAAAATCTTGGTGTTGAAAGTGCTCTCACACAGGGACAAAGACAGAAGGGAGAGACGAAATGGCGCCCTGTTTGAGAGCGCTTTTAACAACAGGCTGAACAGTCACCAACTAGCCCAATTCTCCGTTCTCTCCGTTCTATTGAGCACAAAACACCGATGAGCCCGATCCTGCAATGCGCTGCTCGTCCTGCAGCACCGTTCTTTACACGGCTGTTCTCGTTTGAAACTGACCGGAAATCGTAATACGCAGAACGGATGCAATGGCGATGAGAGCGGCCATGGTGAACTACGACGTGACGGCGGGCGGAAGCAAACTTGAACAAAACTAAACGCCAAGACGCCTCACGCGTCGTTGAATGAAGGATACAAATTTAAGTTCCGTATGATTTACAACAAATGAAAAATGTTTGTTCACACTTCGAAGTAGTCACAAAGTAAAATACGCGAAAAAAATTCGTACCGGACATCTTTCCTACAAATTTGGTATAGTTACCGTGGTTTTGACGATACGATCTCCTCCCCTCATGTTATTTTAAAATGCTCATTTATGTAAATGATTTCCTCGCAACACATTAAATTTTAGCTATCACGTTACTGGTTTCCTTGAGTTTTCTTTCTGGTTAATTTAATTTTGGGTTCGGGTGCTGGACTATTTAGGGCGTTGCTGAAGAACGTCCAGTGGCGTCAATTAGGTAAAGTAGGTGCATCGCTGTTGTTAACTTGTAAGCGAAAATGGCCGCACGTTTTATCTTACCCTTGAGGTTCACTCGCTGGACGTGAACAAAGCGCGCGTTTACGCGTGAAATATAAATTAGAGCGTTCACTTCCCCTGGGAATGAGCGCTTGGAGTTGGTGTCACGTGAGACTGCACGACTGTTTTGTCGCGTAAATGTATGTACTCTGCAACCTGGTAGTGCTACACGTACGTGTACATCTGCCAGGATACGTACCAGAGTACGTGGATCTGCTGTGAACCGAAGGTTTTCACGTGGCCCCTTATTTATTGCTGATACAAATAACTAGCTAGTTCTTCCGTCATCAGAGCCAGGTTGTTTGACGAGGGGCAAAATAATTTTTATTAAAGTGAAGCTTTCAATGCCCCACATGAGCCGTATATCGTAACACAAAAACACACTGCAGGAAAGCCAGCTTTACACGACGGGTTTTCACAAAGGACACATGATGATGGCGATGGTGTGAAACGCGAAGCACCTCAAGAACAAAACGCTTCCCACGGTCGATATTGAACCTGGGTCACTCGCGTTATGAAGCCGACGTCTATCCGATAGGTTCTTTGCAAAATACTATCAGGCATAGCGGACAAGCGGAAGGCCAGTCGAGCAACATTGCACGCGGCCATGATGAAGGAAACAGAGCGATTGTGCCGGCTGCTCGGCTCAGCGCGCTCACGCATCGCGTAAGCTCGGACTTCACGGACTCGCAGTACTGGGATACTGGATGATATGGCGTCTACGTCGCGGGGCTTGGTCTTTCCTATCACCGGGTTGGACACCAACATACATTTGGTATACCGCGTTTGAGCGACAAGCGCATCCATGCCGTTTCAGAGAAGCAGCAGTGAGTCGGCATGACTCCTGACTCCTGCAGAACTCGTAACCGCGTGTTTTATTTATTTATTTATTTATTTATTTATTTATTTATTTATTTATTTATTTATTTATTTATTTATACAGTACTGCCACCCTTGAAACAAGGGCTTAGGCAGGAGTGGGCGGAACAAACTAGCTGATAATACAATGCACGACGGGAAAACACAGGGCACACTGAGCCCTAACAAAAGTTGTCTACAAAACGTGACTGCACCAAAAAGAACAAGAAAAAATAGTATTAGTGGTAAAATCAAAACAGCAAGCAAAAGCTCAGAAACCCATCCGATCAGACTGAACGCCGAGGTGACTACGAGTGGCTCTAAGAGAGCGCCGCGCAGCCGCGCTATGATGGAGCCGCGTTTCCTTAATCATGGCCGGCGTTTGCGAATGACCTCACTGGTGTCATCATGAAAGCTCGCGTATGTACGATGTTGCCAACTTTTCTGAAAAGGGTCTATTGCGCCATTTTTTTTTTTTTTTTCAGTATCGAATGCGCCATTCTAATACGGCCGAAGCAGTTTGTATTTTAGACTGTCTTTCACTCAGGTTGCATGAGAGAAAGCTTCGCGTTTTAACCGTCTTTTCCTTAAGAAAGGGGCTTCGGTTTTTTATAGTGGCTTTACTGCGTTTTGTAGGGTAGTAAAAGCTATCCACGTGGGCCAAACCAGTATATTCAGTAACAAACAAGAATGCTGTGGCAGCTTTTTTTCTTTTCGAATGGCATGTGTGTAAAAGCTGGCGTGTGAGTTTATTCTTTCTTTCACGGCGCTTTTTACACCCCAAGCGACCTTCAAGGTCGACAGAATTCCTGCCCTAAAAACTCGAAAGAAGCGGTACACACACGCACGCAGCGGCGTTTGTCTCGTCGACGAAAGCACCGCGCTGTCCACAAAAGTGGGCGGCAGCTCACAGGGTTAATGGTATCCCCGGCACCAGCGTTCACCTTCTGTGAAACGGGCAATTAGACCGGCAGTGAAAGAAAAGAGTGCCGCTCGTTCGGAGCGCGCACATGCCGTGCGAGGCTGTTCCTTGCAACTCTCCCTAAATCCGTGCGCCACCCGTGCCGTGTCTGCGCGCGTCGTCCAACTGCGAGATACCGCGTAGTTCTGCGTTTAGACCGCGTCGAAACCACAGTGCAGAGAGCATTGGTGCACGGCAGCAGCTGAATTCAACCATGGCTCGGTTAACACGCGCAAATGAGTGTTCCGCCAACGCAGAAGGGAAAAAAAAACAAAACGCAGCCGGCGTTCGATTTCACGGGCTAGAAGTTCGACACGACTGCACCGAACTACGCCGAGGCGAAGGGTGCGTGAGCCAGCAGGACCGGTCCGGCCTGTGCGTGCTCGCTCACAGGAAGGAGAGCTCTCGTTCGACTCGGCCGTTGCTCCTTTTTCTAGGTAAACGCTGCTTCTCCGTTTCTTTTGTCAACGCAGAGTGAGCGACCCCCGCGGTCGCGGTGCAGGACAGGCCGCTCTTAGCGCAACGCCGTCGACTTACTGAGAAGACGAACGGCATTGTTTCCGCATGAGAGCCTTGCGACGTCGAGCGGGATTGTGGCGATGAAAAGGTGCTGAGTAAAGCCTGCTTCTGTTGAGGGATCGAAGAACGTGACTTTAGAGCACGCGCATTCGGATAAATACCCCTAGGTGGTTTCAGATAAGGTCGAACAAGGGGTGGCTGGTCGACCTCTTCAATTTGCTTGAATTTTTTTTTATCATTCCCTGACGATTTTCACCAATATTTTATGTGGGAAACGAGACAGTCTAACGGTAAAAAATTGTGGAACGCGACAAGGAGGAACCCTGCCTCTGACTACCCGTGCGCATAAGCCAACTTTAGCGACGTTACATAAGAAAATATCCGTGAGGGTCAAATGGTAATTTTTATGCTTCGTGTACGCCTGGTATACATTTCTCTAAAAAAAATTGTTGTATAAAAAGTTTTTTTTTTGTAATAAAATGTTAAAAAACAAAGCCCCTTCGTCGAACAGCAAAGATGGTTGCAACGCGAAGCTTTCTTCAGCCGCAAACGGAGTCGAGTCAAAGTTCGATCTCGCGAGAGATTCGTTCTTTGTCGTCTGCCCTTTGACGGACAGCAGCCGGCAATGCACTTCGGCTCCACTCTTTTCGGTACAGGGCGCTTCGGTACGGTCTTTTCGGTGCATGGACCGGGCGTTTGGGGACACGGACCTTTCGGGACACGGGCGTTTCGGGAAACGGGAGCTTCGGCGCAAATACGAACTCAAACGAGTGGTTTTGGCTGCACGCGTTGTTGACGTGAAGGTTGCAAACACGCAATTCGTGCGTATTTATTAGAGATATTCTTGTTCGGAATTCTGCGTTATTTCAGGCCAGCGGATGGTTATGCAGCCTTGCCAAAAACACATCTGTTTATTTGTTGAATATTAGCTGGCATATCTGTAGCATATACAACCTGATTGTTCTTTGATTTTATTTATTTTATACCGACTTATTATCACCATTATTTTATATAACAAATCAGTGACAGTGTAACCGTGTTTCTTTCACTTTTGTAACGACTTATTATCACACACTTCTTCTTTCAAAAGTCAGTGACAGCAAGTATTTCCTTTTTTCACTTTGCGGAACCTTTTTTCACTTTGCGGAACCTAATTGAGCACCACCGCACGGGGAAAGAACCTGTTCCTTGATAATGCAATGACAAAGAACTTTGACACAGAATGACAAACTTGCAATTTCTTGGTATTCTGCATCTGTGTGCGTTGCTTTCCGCTGATACCGCAAGTACTTAATGCGCTATTACCAATGCATTAGCCAACTTTTTTACGTTGGCAATTCTCGTTGGCATTAGCGTTGGCATTAGCGTTGGCAAAAACGTTGGCATTAGCGAAGGCACCTGTTGTACCTTTCCACACGCTTCCGTACCGGCCTCATCGTTGTTAGCAGGGACTGCGACGGGTTTATTGTGTTTGTGAAACAAAAGTTGTAAATACTGTACAATAGCATTCAAAGCTCTCTGCAATGTTTTCTGAAGCATACATACAAATATTTACCTTTGCAAGGACTGCTCATCAGGGATTATCGGCGTTCTGCCTCATTGTATAGTTGCCATAATATGGTGCGGGTTTCTCCCCATCATCAGTACTTTTTTTGAGCCGCACAATATCACTTATGAGAATGATGTTCGCAAAATCAGGAGTCAGCGCGAAATTATCGACGGCGTACAAAAAGGACAAGTGTCGACTGCAGCAGACATACTTCTGGTTATCATGAGGCGCTGCAACTTCAATCGCCTGGAATGATGGAAACGAACAACCCAAATTGTAACACTTGAGCGCTGCTTATCCGACTGGTCATTTGTTTTTAACTTCAGTCGTAAACCATTTCTTTCCCATTTTTTAAGATGGGTGTTTACTTTTTGAAAAGCACGGAAGAGCTCATAGTGAGTAAGAAATATTTTTCGCAGCCACCATGCACGCCAAAGCAGCGTCTCTGAATATGATCGATGTTGGATCGCGGGGCATTGGTATCTCTGGAGCTCACACTTTCTACTTTTTTGTGAAAAAGAACGTTGCTACCCTAGCAAAATATTTAAAAGAACGGCTTTAAGTAAGCGATGAATAATTCAAAGAACATTTATAAGAAAGGCAATTTAATGAAAGAGGATTGAGGAACTATCCTCAATAAACATTTACAGGAGAAATTGTTTTAAAATATGCGAACTCATAATTATGCGTTAAACAATCACAATAACAGCCCAGACGCCGTTTTCAGAAAAATATATTCTTGAGATCCTGACCAAAAACAAATCAATACAACGGGATCGAGAACCATATTTAACACACGTTTTTTGGAGAAATTGTTTTATAGAAATTGAGTGCACTTATGATTATGCGTGATAAAGAAAAGATAGGAACATGGAAAAATCTGTAATCAATTACAACTGTTTATTATGTTGTTTTTTTTAGCCTATTATCGGCACACTTGAACCTCTCTCTGTACCGAAATCGCCTTCACTGGAACGTGCGGGTGCCTAGCTGTCCGTGTACAAATTGATCTGTTTTGGCATCGAAAAGTCCTTGTCAAAATAGTGCGATAAAAATGTGTTATTAGAGAGTTTTAGCATAGCGGGTAGCGTCCGCTAATGCTACGGCGGCGGGTACCGGGACTCCACTGGGCACTTGCGGCGGATTCATTCCGATAGGGTGCATTAGTTCCGCGGGCCGGCCCTTAGATCCCACGATTCAACCTGCCAGCTTAGCCTTTACTCCTCCTCACCCGAGAAACTGGAAGCTCGAGCCGGAGTTTCCACATATTAGCCTGGTGGGGTCGTACCTTACGGGACCGGAATGTTAACAATTTTCTGTTTTTTTCTCCCGAGGAAGTACGTGGATCGAAAGGGTCCACGTCGCCGCACACCAAGAAACTCGAGGTCGTCACCCTCGCGTGCGCGCCGGCGCACTAATTGCCCCAGCGCGAGCTTTCTCCCCAGCTCCGGAATGCGTTTCGCGGAATCGCGACACAATGGTCCGTCGAGCGGACAATGCAAATTGGCCGTTTCACTTACCCCGCAGTTAGGCCGCAGCGCTGTTCCTCACGCCGAGGCTTTTCACGCAGCCTCCTCCTGCGTGCCTCCGGAAGCCCACGAAGGCCCGGAGATCTTCGCACGTGCGATCTGCTCGAAGCCGTAGTGTAGCATCGCGGAACGGAAGACCGCCTTCCAGACCAAAAAAAGAAAAAAAAAAGAGAGAAAAAAGAAGCGCCCGCGCAGGTACAGCTTCCTGCCGTTTTCTCGTGACGAGACTGTCGAGTTTTCGTACCACTTACTGATCGGTTCCGATTTCGGATAACTCACCAAACCGGCGTTCACCAAAGTCCCCAAACCTCAGTCCCTGGTGATTCCGGGCGGACTCTTCTTATCTGGAAGGCGCTTAACGAAAGGCAAACTTTCGTTGCCAGCCCAGTCAATGGCAACAGAGATTTAAAGGGACCCTGCAAGACTTTTGATAAACGCTTTCACTCTTTCCTTCGCGTCTGGAAGCACTGATCGCCACCACGGAGCGGCGCTGCGTGATTTGCTCGTCGCACCAGATACGCCTACCGTTACTGCTTTGTTTTTGTGGCTTTATTTTTAAAGTTTCTATAGAAAAGCGTTCATTGCTGCAACTGAAGGAAAACCGGCCAACAGCCGCTACAGGGCCTCAGTGACGTAATTCGGGCCGTCGAAGAACGTCAAGACCGGGAAAGAGAGAAAAATCTTTTGAGCTAGTTTCAAAGTTACCTGATGGGATAGAGCAGTAATTTTTGGCTGAGGTACTTTGCGACCCCCTATGGAAAGTACATTTCAAAGAAAGTTGAAAAAGCGTGTTGCAGGGTCCCTTTAACTGGGGTGCCAACTAGGTTATTCAGTGACCCTAATGCGAACTTCAGGAATATCGCCGCAAAATTATTACTGTACAGTACACTGCGCAAGCGTCGTCTGCTCTAGAAAAAAAAAACAAGATGAAGAAAATGGTAATAAAGTCAGGCTCATTCATGTCAACATTAGCGTTGACAACGACTTTTACATTCGGGATAGCGCACAAAGCACACGAAAACTGATTCCAGAAAGAGAAGGGAACGCAGAAATAGCTCAGCCGCAAGTCTTGTTAAATCGATTAGAACACGTCGAATAGCAATCACGGTCGCACCATTTTCGTCTGCTGTCATTAAATGCTCAAAGTATTGTACACGAAATAGATCTTTCACCAGTACATGGTACTCATGTATGTGCCATATCTAAAACTTGGTTGCACAACCGAATGCAGGATGATGAAGTTGTTTTACCAAACTTATAGTTGTTCAGAAGAGAAAGAGGCACGCGAAGCGGTGGCGCCGCGGTTATTGCAAGAAATGGTGCTGATGTAAAAGACCTAGTTCAGATTGGTAACCATGAAAGTTTGTTTTTCAGTGCCAGTCTTTGGGGTGTCTTTTTTATATCATGTTGTGTGTATCGGGCCCAAAATGCTTACGACCTGTATTTGCAGCAATTGTATGATCACTCTTTGAAGTATAAGGGGGAAATTTATTAATTAATGGTGATCTTAATCTCCCACAAATAGATTGGGAAAAAATGGAGTTACGGCCACAGTCTTTCCTCCGATCTGCTTGTTTATATTATGCTTACTTTCAGTCTTCAGCAGGTTTTCCACGTAGGTACTAGGGGAGAAAACATTTTGACCTCGTGTTTCTGAGTTAAATATTCAGTAACGGAACAGTTAAAAATGAAACCGGCATTGCCGATCACAAATTGATTTTTTTTTCGTCAAAAATGAATATGAACAATGTCAGACAACCCCGAGAAAAATGTGAGGTTAGTGATGATGTTAAAGAAGGTGATAGATCAATTATTTATTACTGAGGCCTACACTTCAATATTGTTCATGCTGATGTTGAGCTTTCTCAGTGGCAATATTTTAAGGACACTATTACGTATTGCATTGAAAGGTTCGCTCCACTGAAGTGGGTGAAGAAGCCTCGATCTGACCCTTGGATTAATAGAGGTGTTATCCAAACTAAGCGAAGGCTGAAAAGAATGAAACAGAAACCAGAGTTTGCGCCTCAGAGACTTGAGAAGTGAATATTTAACAAATGTAAAAGTGGCACGAGAAAAAAATGTTTCAGTCATAGCCCTGCTGATTTCGTTACAAAAGCTCCATAGAAGGCCTGGCGCTATCAAGGCGAACCAGAACAGAGAATTCATAAAATAAAGGTTAATTGTGAAATCATTGAAGATCTATTGCTGAGAATTTCAACGATAACGTCTGCGGTGTGTTCTCTGCCCTGGTGAATTTGAACGATGAACTAGAAATAGGTCTTCGGTACACGATATTGCTATTTCTAGAGAAGGTATTTTGGATATGCTCTTGAATATCGGTGTTAGGAAGTCCGCAGGTCCTGATAACATTCTGAATGCTTTTTTACGTAGGCATGCGGAGCAGATGTGTGTGTTCTTAACTGAGCTTTTCAAGCTAACACTAAATTTAGCACAGGTACCATCCGACTGGCTTAAGGCAAGAGTTGGTCCCATTCACGAAAAAATGGCGATAACCTTACAGTGCCAACAAACCGTCCAGTTTCCATTACATGCACTTGCAGTAAATTACTAGAGTACAGTGTCGCAGGCTTTATACGACAGTACTCGACAGATCACAACATCTTGTCTCCACGACAGCATGGGTTCAAAAGGAATTGTTGACTTCGACTCAGCTTTTATCAGTTGTTCATGAAATCTCGGAAGCACTTTAGCAGTTTAGTAAAGCGTTCGATGAAATTCCCCACTAAGGATTAAACTGTAAGCTCGAGTACATTGGTCTTCCCTCAAATATTATATCCCGGATTCAGGCTTACCTCCGACATAGAGGGAGTTCGCAAAAATTAACAAATGTTCCTCCGGTGTCCGTCAGGTAACTTCGGGTGTACCGCAAGGCAGCGTACTAGGACCGCCTTTATTTATTATCTATATGAATGAATTAATTGAAAAATTCCTGATGATGTTCATGGTAACTTATTGGCGGACGACTGCGTCCTTTTCAGAAAAAAAGCTGCATGAAGTGGTCACATCAGTTTGCAGAATTCCGTTACCGCAATTTCTGATTGGTGTAAGCTCTCGGGGTGGAAAAAAATGGTGCAGATTGCACTAGTAGGGCAAGGCGGGAGAAGCAGCAGAGCTGGCGGCTTCTAACTCCCTTCGTCGGAGACCCGGCTGTTGCACCTCACATTTATTTCTGAACTCGCCGCTGAGAGTTCTTTATGTCTGGCAGGCCCGGATCGTTTCGTCCGCAGGTTTTAACCTCTCTCCCAAAGTGGACCGCACACGCGCTAGAGCCCGCGGCCAAGTACAAAGCAAGCCCGCGCAACGAACCCAAAGGAAATGCTGTGTGCCCGGAATGCGATGATAGCTCAATCGGATGGACGCCGGTTTCCTAACGCGAGGGACCCAAATTCGATTCCGACTGCGGGAACCGTTTTATTTTCTTTCCAACTGGTTGCACATGTTATTGTCCCCCGCTGCTGCTAACACCATACCCTTCGGGCCTTTGTGGTGGCCCAGTGGTTAGGTGGCCCAGTGGTTAGGTGGCCGCTTTCACGTGGTTAGGGAGGTCTCGGTACCTCCCTAAACACATTTTTTTGTTCTTGAGGCTTCGAGGTTTTCTGGTGCGACGGGAAGAAAAGGATCCGCCTAAACAGCTCTGCTGTTAATCAATGTTCAAAAAACAGTTTTGTTGCGAGTAACGCGGAAAAAAGAACCTAGCGTGTTTTCCTATGCCCTAAATGACACAATAATAACTCAAGTGCAAAAATACAAATATTTAGGCGTTACATTTACTAATTTATTCTCTTGTTCAGACCATATTTTCGCTACATATTCAGCCGCTTTGCGCAAATTAGCAACACTTTTGTGATATCAAAGCTCGAATACGGGGAGGTTGCCTTGGGCCCTTGTACTGAAATGGACATCATGAATTTGGAACATGTACAAAGGAAGGCCGTTAGATTCATCTTAGGGATATATAAAACAGAGGATTTTCCGTCCTACACTAATGCTTAGAAATAAAATCAGTTCGCTAGAGCGCATGCTGAAAATTAGTCGTCTCCAGATATGTTTTATGTGCGTATTATTAACGAATGGAATTTCCTCCCCTTCAGATTTTACTATCGAGAAACTTCACACATGATTTGGAAAACCCTTTGTCTCATGAATTACCTTAATCTGAACCAGTGTTATGCTACTTTTACTATATATGTATCAAGATTTTCTGGTTTTTAGAGCTCTTAGTGCTGTGTTGTTGTAGGGGCACAGTGTTTTTACCCAAAATAATTTATCTGTGCTGTTCTTTTGTATGGTTAGCATTTAGACGTGTTTCCAGCATTCTATACTTAGCAGCCTGTTCATGCGCTCTTTGTACTTACTCCTTATGTATTGCCCCTCCCTCATGGGCCAGAATCTTGAATGAGCATGAGTCAATAAAGTGAAATAAAAGTTGTTGACAGAAGCGCTTCGAACCCATCTTCTGGCGTGTCGACGTCATGTAAGATTAGCTCGGAAGGCGCGGTGAAGTCATAGCGCCAAAAGACTTGGATACACTCCATTGCCGCTAGGTTAGCTGCGCTTCTGTCGCAACCACGTAACAGCGGCTTGTGAGACAGAGTATTCGGACGGTGTTTTGTGATTCTATATTTAGCAAAAAAAAAAATAAATCAGAGCCCTTCCACCAAGTGAAGATGGAAGTCCAGCGAAGCTGAGGCTCTGGTGGGATTGGCTATGTTGGAATTTAAGTATAAATTCGGGATTTGCTATGTTGAATTGTAAAGAAAGTGGCACGATATCTCTACATCACAAACAAAAGGACGTACGCGACTGGTGGCTAGAGACAATGGCGCCTCTAATGCGCCGCACAGGGGGCCGTCGAAGAGCGCGCCGCATTGCGCAGTGTCAGGGTCCCCCCTGATGGCATCTCCCCTGAGAGGCGACGCACGTGACGAGTGACGAGTATACGCGACTTGGGAGAAAGGAGGCGACCGTGGAGAGGAGTATAAAGTGGGGCTGGAACAGTCATGCTTCACTGTACAGCACACAATGTGGGAAAGCCAGCTTACAAAAACCAGATTACGACTATGTTTTTAAAGTCGGCTTCACCTTTAAACAAAATGCCTTGCTGAGAAGGCATTTTTAGGGGCAGTATAAGCCCTCTTGTTTATTTCTTATTTATTTATTTTTTATTTCTTATTTATTTATTTATTATTATTATTAAGATACGGAAGCACTAGGGCCTTTTCTCGTAATGAATTTTTTTTCCACACGGTGAAAATTGTTGGTCTACGCTCGGTCTGTTGAATGAGGCGATCTGCTGGATCCTCGACATAAATAATTTCGCTGTATAAAAGGTGTATAAAACGTCCTAGGTATTTGCAATTCACCGGCCTGAACTTAAAGCATGGTATTTATCAAAGTCACAGGATATGCGTCGAAAATTGCTACTCTTTGCGTGCTCTACTTAATTCAGGTAAATTGAACGTTAACGCGCGACGTCACGTTTCAATGCAAAAACTGGCAATCAGGAACACACTGACTCTACCCGGGCTTCCGGCACGCTGTGCCCTAGGTTACCCGTGGGAGGAGACACCGCATACTATTTGGTATTTCATCTGCCTGAACACAGCGGGCGCAGCCATTTCAGTTCAGGAAAATGCTAACTACTCTGCAGTGGAAATTAGCAAAAAATGTGGTTGATCCTTCTTTCATAGGAATCGGTAAAACACGAAAGCTAAATGTGCTTTTAAAGGAGCAGTTGAATATTTTTATTGTGCATCGATATGAACTTGCACATCGCTATTTGTATTTCGTTGGTATGGCACCGTAAGACGCATCAACGCTAGACACTGGATTATATGCGCCGCAGCATTGCGTAAATCCGATTGAAACCCCAGGCGCTCGCAAACTGTGGAATGGTCCGCTACAGCGAAAGGAGCATGATTTGCGGGTCGGCAGCAGTCTTGTGGGTGTGCTTGGCGAGCGACGTCCTGCTGGCGGGTTGCTTCGGCAAAGGTGCGACCACATTGGTCCTGCTCCGTGGCGTATACGCGAGACGCTTGCGTTGCGACGAGCTCAGCTTATGGAACGCGAGACGCAGAGTACCTAGCTCGGTTCGCAGAGTTCGGAGGACGGATAAACACAGCAGCTTACGCTGCTATACACTGCCCTATCGAGGCGCCAACTATCGGAGCTCATTAGCGTCATGACGCACTACTTCGCGTCTCCTCTCATAGACGGAAGCACCACCTGTATGAAGAAGTTGTAAGGTGCGTTCGTACAGCAATGCGGGCTTGACTTCATGGCCCAGTTGGCAGAGCGTTTCACACCTCCCGTTGCGCCCAGAGTGATCTTGGGGTCGAATCCTAAAGCCGCCGCGTCAATGGAACTTTTCTGGTATTGTTATTTCCGTGGCGGATATGACGTCGGTGAGGTTTGTCTACCCTGGCATAAAACACTTTCATGCTAAAAAAAGGAGAATAAACAAGAGCGTATCTTCAATAAATTCATTTACATGGAAATATTATCTCCTGCCCCGATGCTCGTTTTCAAGGCACGGTTTGAAGTGCACCAGTACTACTCTCTCTCTCACATAGTGCGCCATGACCCGTTAGCCGACATTGCGCCAGCAGAGTCCTCTATAGCGTATACATTTAGTTTTAATGGTAGTATGTACACTGACTTATTTTTCATTTTTTATTAAGGTGGAGCTTTCTATGCCTCAGTGGTTCCGTTAATCATTCCGCCAGAACGAACTGCAGAAAAGCCAACTTACCCAATGAACGCCTCAAGAAAAAAAAACGCTTCCCGTGGTTGGAATCGAGCCCGGATCCACCGCGTTATGAAGCCGACGTCTATCCAAATCCGCCATTCGCACATGGACGGAGCAGTTTGAATTTTGTACTTTGATTTTTGACTCAGGTTGTATGGGAGGAAGTTTCGCGTGTTAACCATCTTTCTCTTAGGAAAGGAGCTTTAATTTTATGTGTTTGCGTGTGTGCGTTGTTCCGGAAGAGGGGAGGGGGGGGGGTATTTAGAGCTTTCTAAGCTTGTGTTCGGGGCAGAATTCCGAGCCGAGAAATCAAAAAAAAAAAAAAAAAAAAAGAAAGAAAGAAAGAAGCGAGCATATATACAGCCACCCGGCTAAACACAATTACAACCAGTCGGGAGACTGAGCCGCCGTGCTCCATCTTAGCGTAACGGCAAAAACACTAGAAAAGTAGCCTGGTCTATCTTCCCACCAGAGAGCGGTTACTGCGGCCGCTATGTGCGCCGCAAACAATGGGGGCTGTGAATGAATTGCCGCCATTACGTCGGAGGATGCACTCTAGCGCACGCAACAGAGCGACGCGCTCAGGCGGGAAAGTGGCTGCTGGGTCTCGCGAAGTTTTCCCACAGCCAGTCGCATGCCCCTCGTCTATGTGTCGTGGGTATGCCGATACTAACAGGCCATATACAAAACGACGCGGTGGATTCGCGCTTGATATCAAGGTCGGCTTCGTGGTCACCTCGGCATAATTGAAGCCGCTACCTGAACATGTTGTCGGTTTGAGCAAGTCATGAAGGAGTTTTCTACACATGTTGCAAACGCTACAGCTGTACTCGGTGTTCATTTTCTATCGTTTTAGGGGCGAAGCACCTTAAGGTCGAGGCTTTGTCCGGCGTCTGTCCGGCGTCCGCGCTCATGTCACAGCACAGTGTAAATCGAAACATCTGTGAACCAAAGGTTTACAAAAGGTTAACAAGAACAATAAATACATACATACATACATACATACATAAAGGGTACACAAAAGGTGAGAGAGAGAGAGAGAGAGAGAGAGAGAGAGAGAGAGAGAGAGAGAGAGAGAGAGAGAGAGAGAGAGAGAGAGAGAGCCGTGCTGCGCATGCGCGAGGAGCATTGGATTGGATTAATTGAATTGTATTGTATTGGATTGAAAATCGTTTTAGCAGCAGTAAGCACTCTCACGGGTGATTTACGGTAAGAACGATCCCCAGTGCTTCGCCCACTCGTCATGATTCACTTCGTGGAGGTGCGTGAACTTTTCGTCATCTGGACAAAACTGTACGGTTCGGCTGTTTGGTACATATTGAGGACTCTTCGTGAAAACACGTAGTAGTTTCAAAATTAGGACCTTGAAGAGAAAGAGCCGAATTCACGCTTTCCCATAACATTTATTCCTTTCGCGCGTGTCCTTGCGCTGCCTTAGCAGGCCACCTGCGGTTGAGGAAAGAGTCTTTGTGAGATGCTTGTAACTGATGTCCGGCCCAGTCACCACCAGTCTTGAAAAAAGTAAACCCAGTTCTATCCAGGGCTAAATCCCGAAACAACGATGCTCTGGGCTGTTGTTACGAACATTCCGTTTAGCTTCGTCTTCGTTCTCGTGTGTAATGTTAGAGTCGTCTTAGCGGCTAACTGTCGTACATTTTTTTCCCCGGATAGTTCCGGTAAAACAACAGTTACAGTCGTTTCCTGTAACCATGCTCCCTCCGTATAGATGGCCAGGTATTGACAGCATACAGTAATTTTGTAACCTTAATGACATTAATGATTCATGACAGTAATAATTGACAGTTGATAATTGATTGAAAATGACCGTAATAATTCACTGTGAACTTACTTATTGCGACAAGTAAATGAAACTCGACGAAATGGTACAGTCGTCCTAGCCGCTGATTGTCATAATATTTGTTCCAGTATACTTTCGATAACACAAGAGTTAGAGTCGTTTTCTGTAATGATACTCCCTCCGTAGATGATCGTGCTTCACTGCGCAACAGACAGTGTGGGAAAACCAGCTTAAAAAGACCATGTTAGCACCGGTTCTTTTTAAGTTGACTTCATCTCTAGACAGAAATGCATCGCTAAAAAGATTTTTTTTCAGTAAAAATATAAGCCGTTTTTTATCAAAATATATTTATCAAAATATTTTTATCAAAATATTTATCAAAATCAAGAAGGCCTTGGGACGTATATCTTTTTTTTTGTTTTTGTGAATTTTTTTCGATATTTAAAAGGGGCGGGGAAACCTGCTTTAGAGGGAGCGTGACACAATACCAGCAAAGACGGACGTCGAGGCCAGCACTAGAACATCTCCGCGGTTAAAACTTGGAGTGTGCCGTGATTGAAAGCGATGCGAGAAAGCGGCACTGCACGGGAGTGGAGTGATGAGCTAGCAATGTTCCATCCAAAGGAAACCGTTCCGCAACTGTACCCACGTGGAGTAGCTATATGCGAGCCCGCGTAACCCTGTCACTTTTTCTGAAAAACGAATACTCTCGGGATTCCGTGATTTGCTATACGCATTTACCACAATGACTGGCCCAGGTTTCATGCAGACGCGAGAGCTTCCCCGTTTGCTTCGCGATGTCTCCTATACAATATGTAGGCTTCCACCCCACCGCATTCAGGGTGATCGAAACACTCGAGCGGTGTATAAATTAGAATGTATACACTGCGGTTCTTGATGCTTTCGAGCGAAAGCAACGCCGCGTGAATAAAACTGGCGATGGACACGTACGAGAGCAGGCGCGCGCGTCCCCACACATGCCGGAGAATTCGTTGGTCACGCAAGGATGGGCTGACCGGCATTTATCCGCCGCACTTCCCGTCGAGGAGGGCCCGTCGGCGAGCTCCAGGGGCAAGTTGGGGCGCCGCAGCAGGTAATGCCTGTCACTCGGGCGAGTGGCGTATACCAGGACACGGCAGTGGCGCCCACCACCTTACATCCGCGCACCACGAATGCGCCGCGTGGCGGCCTCCTTCATAGCCCTCATGCCTGTGTAATTTTTCTTTTTTGCTTTCGTTTCCTTTTAAGCTCTGCTCCGCCACTTCTTCTTGCTACGATACGTGCGATTCACCGTTTCCACCCACGACTATATGTATACGTGCCCGTCGCGCCGACAACTCGAACGTAGGGGTGCCCTAGGCATACTTCTCATCTGGCTAATTTATTAGTCATCTTTCATTTCAAAACCCCTTTCATTTAAATGGAGCCATTCCACTCGGTCAAGGTGGATGACCAACGAAGTTTTTAGCGCACGACATTGGGGTGACAAAGAATTTAGGGGAAAGGTATGAGTAAATTTTATTTCTCTCCACCGGGGCGGCGGTCATCTCCAGGATAGGGAGCCCACATGCGCCGCGCCTTCTCGGCGCATGTAGGCTCCCTACTCCACGAAAGAGTTTTGCGTATCGTACAAGATACACGCATGCAACAGTAACCATAATAATTGCCGTGGTTGAAAGCGGTTAAGCCTAGTTTGTCGAGCGAAAGTTCGGTTTCGGGCTAGAGCGCGCAGTGAACGAGCGCACAATTCCACAAGACAAAATGCAGACGATGTTCGGCGCAGTGCCGCTGTAAGGGCGAACGCGCCGCAAACTTCGTAGGGTGCCTCTATGTCGAGGCACCTTAGAACTTTGATGCAGCCAGCGCCTTCTTGTGTCATTTTCTGATGGAACGCGTCCTAACTTTTTATCCATATTCCCCTCTCCGCACCCCTCTTCTCGGAACGAACTAGCGATTCCCTGGCTTGACCGTGGCTCAGCTTGCGCTTTCACTTCCCCTATCACCCACCCGCAACCCTTCCCGTGGAACAAACGAGCGATTAGACGCTTTCACTGCGAAATCCGTCGGCGCCGCGAACCGGTTCGGCCGGTGGCCGAAGCGGGTCGGTGGCGCTTCCGCCGGTGCTGAGAACCGCACACATGTGACGCTTGCTTGACCTTGATCACACAAGACACTTAATTGAAGGTCAGGGGGTCGCTACCAGGCGTTTCCTGGGTTGGGATAAGCTTCGCTTCATAAGGCATGAAATATAGCGTAATAACAAAAAGTAATAACATTGCTTATTATTGCGTAATATAGGTGAGACGCATGCATATCAAGGTATGCATGTGAACAAAGCTGGGCTAACGAGGCTGTAACGAGCATAATAATCAGGATTACTAGCGAAAGAGAAACAAGGACAATAGGAAGAAACACTGGACAGCACTAGTGCAGTGAAGCGTTATTAAAGAGAAGCTTAGGATCCTCACTGATGCCGTTGTGTGCCAATACGCCCTGCAGGAAAGACAACTTTCTCTGACGATGGTGATGAATGGTCACGGGTGAAGTGAAAGATAAAAACACTTCCCGTGGCCGAAATCGAACCTCGGTCCCTCGCGTTATGAAGCCGGCGTCCATCCGACTGCTCCATTTCGACATGGTCGAAGCGACCGCCAGGCAGCACGTACCAATTCCCGCCGAACACCCCAAACCCAAACGTTAGGCCTACGGAGTGCACACCCGAAAGTTGCTCTGGGTATTCTAGAAAAGTGGTGCGTACCTCAGAGTAGCGCATACTAGCGCATAGCGTTACTCAGAGGGGTGCAATATTTTGTTACAGCTCAGCCTTAGCGAGAGCGGAAACGCAATATGAGTTGAGGTTGCGGCACTTGTGTGATTACTGGTCCACTCATTGTACAGCGACAGGGAAGGGATTTACATGTAGCTAGACCAAATAGACCACGGAGGAAAGAAATCCTGTCTTCCATGCCCAAGAAGCACATACACGTTCGCGTCAGCTATAGACATACTACATCGATGCCCCCTTCTTCCTTTAATGTCCCCTTCTTCCCCCTTATCTTACTCGCTGATTGCAGCGCCGCGTACTTCCGGAAAAGACGTTCCGGCATGTCTGCGCACCAGAGGTGAGTTGTAGCGCTGCAGCTGAGTCCACATCAACCTTCATGAGCGCCTGCGCTCCCTCCTCAGTCGACTAGACACCGCGCCTCTCCCCCTTCTTCCAAACACACGCCAGACGTTAGCTCTTTGACGTAGTATCTGAGTCGCGTGCCGGTCGTCGGACAGAAGGCTCGGCCCGACGGCACGTGCCGGGCACGCGAACGAGACGTGCCCCTGCATCGCCAAACAGCGGCGTGTGCCGCCGGCAGGCATCTCCCCCGTTTCATCCCCCCTGCCTCGGTGCCGTCACCTGGGGGCTATCTACAATGGACCACTCACAGGTGCTCCCGCGCCGACGCTGCGGCCGGAACATCTGCTCCCATCGACGGAGCGGCGGGCCGGCAGCGCCGCTGCGTTTTGGGTCACCGTCGACGACGTCGCTCCTTTGTGCGCCCCTCAGCGACGCGCCCGTGGACGGATGAGGAGCGGGGCCGGCCTGGCCGGCCGGCGGGGGTCCCTGCGCCATCTGCGGCGGCGGCCGAGCACCTGGTGTTTTGATTTGCGTCTTGGCCCGCGGCAGACGCGAGGCGGGTCGCGCTGAAGCCCCGCACAAAAAAGAGGCTCCGGGAGCAAACGCCAAGTCCGTCCCTGCTCGCACTTCTCCCCGATCATTCTATACGCTAGGGCACGGAAACTGCGCACGCGATCACACCGAGTTCGCTGTCCTACCAGAGCTCTGACCGGAGCAACCTCTCCTCGACACGCACTTCCCCTGCTCCCAAAATTCACGCAGCGCACATCGGGACTGTTGCCCTCCAAGGATAGACGAGGAGGCGCGCAAGGTCGCCCGGCGACGTCTGCGATGGCGAGCCCACAGGGGCAAAACTTCGGCGCCTCTGACCCTCAAAGTGGACAGATGATCACCGCATCATAGATGACCGCCGGATATATGCTGGCTACAAGTTGGCCTGCTTGGAAAAGTTTATAATTCTCTGTAAGCCTGAGAATACCCTCAAGGTGTTCTGCTGTATTGCGGCCCCAACCCCACCAAGAAAAAAAAAAACCCCACGAAAAACACAAAAACACAACCACAGAGACCTGCTACACCCTCTGTGACTAGTCACCTTCTTTTGCCCTTGTTTTCTGCGCAGTTTTTCCTTGCAGTAATGTACCAACTATAACCCAAGTTTGTATTCTACCTGGGAACATGATTATTCGTCACAATTTTGAAGCGCCGTATTTTCAAGCGAAGATTTGTATGCCTCACTAATGCCAACCGTCCCGTCACCAAAGCGCACTTCGGAAAAGTCGACTTTACAAAACGGGTTTCACAAAACGATGATGGTGATGAGCGAAGACACATCGAGCGCTCCGAGAAGAAAAAAAAAGCTTCCTGTGGTCGGGATCGAACCTGGGTCTCTCGCGTTATGAAGCCGCCGTCTTGACGATTGCGCCCTTCCGACACGGTCGAAGCAGTTTGGATTTGAAGTTCCTGGACTCACTGATGGCGCTATCTTGTCCCCAAAACTCTGTGAACCCCTGCTACCGCAAGTGCAACGACAGCAAACGAATTCCTCATGAGAAAGATGAGCGTTTCAACCATCGTTGCCGGGGCGTTTCAATTTTTTTATACACTCGCACAGAAAAATCTAACGATTTTCAGAGAGAGTGACATTCGCTGTTAATGTAGTTATTTTGGTGGGCGCTACACTAGGATGAGATTCCACGTGAATGGCATTTGGACACAAGAATGAGTCCGGGGAAAACCGCTGCACCAGCTTGCGAACCATATCGCATCAACGGCAGTAGAACGTCATTGAACAATCGAGCTCAATAACAAACTGAACAACACTGTGGCTAAAAACTAGAAGCGAGCCTACATTTTCCCCTGCATGTTGTTTCTGCTTAGAAAACAAGCCAGCTAATGCAAAGAAAACATTCTCAAAACTCAGCCATGCTTGTTGCTGCCCAGACACGCATTTATTGCTTACCTACCGGTTTTATACTTGCCTACTTATCTCTCCTCGAACAGTGTTACACTTTCGATCCCAAAAGAAGTTGATTTGCTTTGTTTTGATCTGATTTCGTCGTCGTCGTTCCCATTCTTCTTTTCAGTAACTCACGATGTCACCCGCGTTGACGTCCGTAGTCCGCACCGCACCCCTCCCTACTATATAAAGAAAAAATACTATCCGGCGCCCGGTTTCGATCCCTCGACCCTGCGGACGGAACGCAATGTACATGGTGCTCTACCCACTGCGCCACAAAGCCGACACAGAATGGGACGCTATAAACGCGCCTTATATCGTTGACTCATTCAAATTACTGCTGACGAGCGCTCTCTCGTCAGCAGTTGCCACAAGTGCAACAACATTAACGTAACGCAAACTACTTAACGTCGTGCGCCCCCGGAAATGCTCTGCATTTGATCGTTAACGATGTTAACGGGGGATGTTAACGACGGGGACGCTGTAGAGCGTTCTTAGGTGACTCGCCCCAGAAATACATCCGTCCATCCATGCATAACGCGTGACGCGATGCTCGCTACAGGAGTACCTTGGCCATCATCATCAATACCCTACTCAGGACCACTGCAGGATGAAGGCATCTCCCATCCACCTCCAACCGCTTCTTCTTTTTGCCGCCCGCACACTCTGCAGACTCGATTTTGCAACGAGTACAAGCTGTGGTGGGAGTCGCAAGACTCGTCGAGCAGGAGGCAGTTGGTGAGCCTCGCTTCGACTCGCCATCTCCGCGGCAACGTGGCCGACGTTGCGAACACAGCTATAGGTCTCGTGTGTGTGTGTGTACCCCGGTCAACTCCTGCATAAGAGGAAGCCCATCTCACGGCCCGACATCTCGCCTACCAGACTGCGGAAGAAACTCCGGAACCCTCACCGCTCTCAACCTTCCATAAAATTACACACACTACAGGTTCGATATAGCAGCGCTCCCCGCACCGCATTCAACACTCACACTAATACAGAGTTATAGACTAACACATTTCCACATTCAGTCAGGATGCACCTGCTATTCCCAACACAATTCGACGCCCAATGTAAATTCTACAACCCCCGGCACTCTCATAATGGAGAGCGATAACAACCCAACCCTGCAACCCTTCTCCCAATCCCCTGAGCAGAGGGACATATTGCTGTCTAGCTTCCTACTTTAAGGTCAACTTCTGCGGGTCGCGAGAGAGGGCCAGCCAAGACGCCGCATGGATTCCTGAAATATGGGACCACCCCGCACCTAATGCCCAATAAAAAAAAGTTTTCGCTGTCTCTCTCTCTTCGTTCTCGAAGGCGGAGGGAGCTATTACTTCGCAGTGCCTTCGTCTGAGAGAGAGAGAGAGAGAGAGAGAGAGAGAGAGAGAGAGAGAGAGAAACTTTTATTATGAGCATTGATCAGAAGATCATGTGGAAGTGGTTCCGTATTCACGGGAATCCATGCGCCGTCTTGGCCACGGCTTCCCTCTCGACGAGGACGAGCTGTGGTCCTGGAAGGGGGGAGCTCGACAGCAGTGTCTCCCACTGCTCTTGGGGGGGGGGGGGGGGGAGGGAATAGTAGTGGTGGCAATCCTGGGGTAACTTTACATTCTACAATAATGTGCCCGAGTATCCCATGCTGCTGGCAAAATTTGTATCCGGCTGAATATTTGAATATTGACTTGGGGACATTAGGTGAAGTCGCGCGGGATGAGGATATGTATTTGATTGAAGAAGTCGGAGAGTTGACGTACTGACCAACCGGGCCCTAGAGAGTACAGTAGAGCTTACCCCACCCACTACGTTTCGAGAGATTACTTAGCACTATAGGCTTAGTAGGAGACTATTCCCGCGCCTGAAATGGAACCTTTTTCGAGTAAACTGACAAAGACAACGTCACAATGCCCTCGGATTTCTGCGGGACAACCATGGATACCGCTGAGACCTGTAGGCCGTAGCCCAACCAAATTTCGAACAGTCCAAACGAAATTCATGTTTTTTTTTTATCCGATAGTCCGACAAGCAGGGAACAGGTTATATTACGTCGAGGTATATCGACTGCTATATATATCGAAATTGAGCACGGCTGCTATGCAGCCGTGCTCAAGACACGTTGCGTCTTGTGCCCAAATTATTCGGCCATGATTCCAATACGGAGCAGTAAGGCGGAAACTATGTAACCAGCAACGCTGCAACAGTTCGCTGCAACGCTGCTTGCAATATAAGCGGGTCTTACTAAGCTCGTATAGTGCTCGGCCTTCGTTTCTGATGGTATCGGAATATACGCCCTTGCCACCAGTTCTGTGAAGCTGAGTTCACGTCTCACTGATTTAACCTCCGTTTTTTGTTTAGCTTACATCCCCCCCCCCTTTCAATGCATTTACCGAATGTACATCCCACCTGCACTATGCATAATCTTTCTAATGTTTCTCTACATTTGAGGTCGTGTCGGCATGACACGCCTACGATTAACTAGGTGAACAAGCTCTCGGGCTTCTCCCCCTTCCTTCCAATATTCCTAGGGGAGAAGGCAAGCCGAGATGAGCTGGCGCGCCCTCATAATCGTTGTACTTGCTTCATGAAGTATCTCCCTATTCCCACACACCGTACGTCCCGGCTAACGAACCATGTTGGTGTCGTGAAGACGAATTGCCAGCTCTCAACTTTGTTGGCGTATGAGGCGACAAGAAGAGCGGCGAAATTGTGTCTCGTGGTGAGTTCACATACAGGTCTGATGTTGTTTTCTCGGCAATGGCTCCGAGACCACGCATGGCTTCTTTCTCATTGATAAAAGCACAGTCATCGGTATCCTTCGACCTTCGTAAACCCAGACGTTGTGGCGTAAAGTTTACAGGTTTACACCACAAGGTATCGGGCAAATCACGCTACGAACGTTCGTTTGGCGGCGTTAGCGATTGGTTTTGAGAAGTCGAAATGCGACATGCACGCGTGCGCCTTGATCGCAACGCAGCTGTCTCAGCGACAAGAGACGCAAGCCGAAGTCCGGACAGAGAGATGAGCAACACGCAAGGTTGCGCTCCGGCTGGAGGCAACGCACAGCTATCGAGCTCGTTTCCACGAAGTTTGATCGGCTGACCACGTACACGCACGCATACATTCACGTACTTGTATATATATATATATATATATATATACACACACGTACACACGTACACACGCACACACGTACACAAAAGCGGGCACAGACATTGCGAAACCGGAAGCGGGGCAATTTCTCGCCGTGCCGGCTGCTGCTCTCCAGTGCTTGGCGGCACCGCAGCAGCTGCTACGATGGCTGTACACACGCCTGGCCCATCCGGCCCGCATCAGATAAAGAGCGGTGAGAGAGGCCGGCAAGCTTCCCCTCAGCGCGCGCGCGCGCGTTCAGGCACTCGGACAATTACAGCCTTTTTCAATATCCACGGCCCCTTCCGGTTCAAGGGGAGGAGAGCCTCAAGAGCAGGCAGCCAGCCTGCTGGCGATCTACGGTACCAAGGGGGGGACGGGCAACAGGACGCAGTGCGGGTAACTTATAAAAATGTCCGCGTAGCTAACTATATTAAAGGTGCTCAAGACAAGACGGCTGTGTGACTCGCCGTAATTGAGAGGATTGAATTGGCTAGCCTCGGCTGGGAGATACGGAGCAAATGTCAGGACTTGTCCATCAGTCCTTTGGCAGATCGCCTTGATCCCGCTCTCCACCAACGTGAGGCGAGGAGCGGGATTGTGATTTAACTCCTCCCGATTGGCCCTCGTCCCGCTGCTCAGTGAAGCAGGAAAAGGAACACGCAGCGCGGGCCTCGGGGAGAACAGTGGACGGACAGCAGTGTTTCCGCCGCTCCCCCCGATGAAAGGCTTCTTGGTGGTGGACAAGTCACATCTAGTTCCTCTGCGGGACGAGGGTCGTCATCGTCCCGCTTCTTTCAAGTGGCCGTGGGTTTAATGGCGCTTCTCACAACGAGCGGACTGGAAGTGGGGCCAGTGCCGAAATCCCACGCGTCGTCGCAGAACGGGAAGCTGCGTTGGGACCGAACGCCGTTTCATCGAACGCCGTTAGATATATTTTACGCGCATTTACCGGTACTTGAAAAAAATTTGAAAGCCATATCTCTCAAACGTTGGCCCGATTTCTGTGGGTTTCAACAAAACTGCCAATAACCTTCCTTCCTCCGCATGAACCCCACGTGTTAACTGCAAACGCAAAAATCAGCGCAAATTTTATCATCTTTCTTTTCTCAATCATGGCTCGGTTTTTGTATGGGCAAGCGATAAACTCCAAGTTGTTCGGCAATAAAAAATTACAGCAGAGCGGAGAATCGGTTCAGGTACGGCACCCGGCACGCAGTAGGAGCCCCTGCGCATGCGCAAAACCGCATTCGGTTGTCCTGCGCACACGCAGTCACGTCGGTCGACTACCGTGTAGCAACTGAGACCAGTTCTCCGCCCTGCTTGAATTCTTTAATATAAACTTACCCGGAAGACTACAGGAAAACGATATGCGGAAATATAAATACTGCGGAAACGTTGAATGCTTCGCAGAAAAACATTTGGAGTAGAAAGCCACGCTCCCTGCGGGCTAGTTTCTACCGCTCTTAAAGGATTTGCACTCATTCACCCTGAAAAAACTTGGTGGCTACTGGAACGTTTTAGAAGTGCTCTCACTTTGTTTGTTGCTTTATTTTCATGTTTCTTTTTGTAGTTTTGCAGAGTAAAATTTATATATACAGCTGCCCGTGTGTTACCTTTCCGCACTCTTGTAGTTTAACTACGTGGTGTCAAGCTTTCCAGTATTTGTCCGCGTTAATTTGTACAGCCCCCTTTCTCCGTCGTTTTCTTGTCAGTCTGTTTTCACCAGGCCTCAGACTACGGCGCAAGGTCTTGGCGCTCTGCACAGTGAGGGCGACCCCTCCTAAAGAGGAAATCAACAAGCTTTTGCTTTATTGCAGTAAAAAGCCTCCTCCTCCTCCTCCTCCTCCTCCTCCTCCTCCTCCTCCTCCTGTTTCTTCTTTGTCTTTTTCGTGTCTACACCTTAGCATACGACTTCAACCTTTTCATGCATTTACTGTATAACCCCTACGTATTCTAGTACGTTATTGCTCCTTTTATAGTGGTTTTTGTACACAATAGTTTTCGACATACTCAATTCAAAAAAGTTACAAAAAAGGGTGGGCTGATTCTTCCACCAGAGAAAAATTTG
Organism: Haemaphysalis longicornis; assembly: GCF_048455015.1. NCBI lineage: Eukaryota > Metazoa > Arthropoda > Arachnida > Ixodida > Ixodidae > Haemaphysalis > Haemaphysalis longicornis. The sequence continues at coordinate 25,846,983 of NW_027526361.1, forward strand.
CATCCGCGTGCCCTTCATATATCCTTACCAGGGGTATCTCTATACGTTTTAGAGAAGCAGTCGCGTCGTTTGTGACCCCAAAGGAACTCCGAACGTGATAGCGTGCAACTGCAATGGTGTGGGTCTCAGGTTGCCGCTGAGTTTAGACAGGCCACGTACAAGAAGCAACACGTTTATTACTAACACAGATCTTTCAGACTTCTGGCCTTTTGATGCACTTTGCCTGAAGGTATTTATGAAGAACTACTGCCCTAGCCGATGACTTCAGTTCCCAACATCTGTTTGAAGAGTGTGCGCGAGCATTTCTGAGAAATACCCCGCCGAGGAAGAGGTCGCAGTGATATGTATGTGCGGCATATGTAAAACGGCTACTATACGCGTTCGTTGAAGATACATAACTCCGTTGGCGTATAAACACGATTCGCAGGTGGCATTTAAAGAGTTTCACTACACCAAGGCACATGGCAGCAGACTTAAAATAGATGCCCTGACAACCCCACAATTTTCCACCACGCAATCTTTCAAAAAGGGAAAAAAGAAGGTGAAGGAACAGGTAAGTTAAATAAACGTCGCACTTGAGCATTAAGACCCGTTTGAAATGTGTTGAGCGAAACGAAGGCCCGTTAAATTGCGGCCTGGAAACGTTCGAGCCTTTTTTTTTTTTTTTTTGGTAACTGTCTGCGCAGTGTCGAACTTCCCTTTCAGATGTTGTCTTTTTATCTAGGCGATTGACACAAAGGTCAAATGCGGTCGGCGGCCTTAGCCAAGTCCACGTAGCTCGAAACCTCTTCATTTAATGGCCGTGGTGGACACTTCGAAGTGGCCAAGAAAAAAATAACACTACTTTTCCCTGGCTCCGACATGACAATGAAAATAGAGGTGAGAGGGTGGCCGCAAGTCCTTTCAACTCGTCGCTGCGGCCCTACTACTTCTGCAGGGCCTTGGACACGCGGGCAGAACACTCTTGACAGAAGCGGATAACCGCTTTTGTTTTCCGTTGCTCGCGTTTACCTGTCCGGCGGTCGCTGGCCGAAGATTGGTTGCATGCGGGCATGTCGCCTCGGTCAGGGGGCCTGTCAATGGCCGGCCGCTATTGTGGTTCTTTTTATCGACCCAGTTGTCGCGTTGGCATTCCAGGTGGCAAGTCGAGCGCTCAGGTCGCGCGGCACATGTCTCTCTGGAGGCAGCCTTTTGTTAAGGTGGCATTTGACCAGTGTCAAGCGCAGCTGGACACATTGTCGTCGTGAACTAGCGAAAAAAAAAATGTTAAGGAGATGTGCTGGGAGGTGAAATGTCAAGGGCTTCATGCACCCCATGCTGTTTATAATAGGGCTACTGCGACCTTGATAAGTGAGAAACGCGTGGCTAAGCTTACGTTTTCAAGCGGACACCACGCTTGAGGAGAAGCCTCAGAATCCACATGTCAACGATAATCTCGGAACGGGGTGGGGGATCAAAGGTCGCTCATCGCAAATTACCATACATGCGTGGTCCACACGTAGTGAGGCCAGTACAAATTTACAAGAACAATAAAATCAGAACAAGAAAAATTGCGAGGACACGCAGCTATACTCCCTAGTGCTTAATGACTGTGCACAGCTGGTATATGGGCAGCGGCGTGAGAGAACACCTCGGCGCGCGGAGTGCTGAAATCGCGCGTCTCATAATTCGCCATCCTTTTTAAATGCGAATGCATTTATTAGCCGGGGGTTGTCTTGCTCCGTTGGCTGGCGTGCGCCTGCATTCCTCCAGCGCGAGCGCACGTGAGCGCGCGCCTCGTAGTTCTGCCTTCGTCGTCGTCGTCGTCGTAAATGCGAATGTGCGCCTGCATTCCTCCAGCGCGAGCGCACGTGAGCGCGCGCCTCGTAGTTCTGCCTTCGTCGTCGTCATCGTCGTCGTCGTCGTCGTAAATGCGAATGCATTTCTTAGTCGGGGGCTCGAGACGCCGTTGCCGCGCAGCTGGACGCGGCTATGGAAACTGTGCACGTGCGCTCCAAACCCTCTGACCCCATAGTCTTGGTTGGCGACTTCAACGTTGACGTGCGCAAGAAGAGTGGCGAGTGGCTGGTCGAGTACATGCAGACCAGGCACTCTATGCATTGTCTCTCTGCCGGCTTCGACACGTGCCCCACTACCATTCACGGGAGTTGCATTGATCTGGTCTTTACGCGAAACTGTGACGCGCGTATGCTTCTCAAAGACCCTTTGACCGGGCACTTTAGCGATCACAAGGCAGTGATTGTGGCCGTCAGGTACAACGATAACACAAACAGGTGCTGATGAATAAATGATTACGTGCACACTCTCGTCATTAATTACGCCATTACTCGCAACACACTCATCGGTGCACCCAATGCATTCGCATTTCTGCACGATTCCCTTCGGGGAGGTGCGGGGGAATTTTTTTTCCTCTGCGCCTTTTTTTTTTTTTTTTTGAAGACGATAGTTTTTCTTGGGCTACTTAAAGCCAGAAATTTTGGTCTGTCTGTCTGTCTGTCTGTCTGTGACTCGATTCAGCCACCCGGCCAAAGTAAAATTGATATTGCGCAATAAGTCTTATATATTCACAGCCACATGTAAACATCTAAGCCGGGTTTATATGTTCATACTTGTCAACTTCGTTGAACAAGAACAAGACATTACGCAAATATAAGACAGGAAATTAGTACACAAGGAATATTTACAGTGTTCATTTATTAAAAAATTCTGGGTGCTTGGTTTTTCGATAGCAAATGATATTCTACATCTACTCCACAAAACCGCCGCCTCCTGGCGGCATATGAAAAATCACGCGGCGACAGCAACGAAAGTTTCCACTAGCTAGGTTCCACGTTCTGCTTGCAACGCACGTGGAGCACGGCCGCGCGGCTCTATAAACCTTCTAGTCGGCCCCCTCCATTCACGCGTGTCTCCGCCGTACTGCAGCGCTGGCATCGAGGAACCCGGCCTGTAGCAGTGGAACGCGGTAAATTCAAATCGCCTTGCGCAAACCTTTAGTGGGTAGCATTTCGGCTGGCGTACCCGCAAATGTTCCCGCCATTTTTTCGCGGGGCTACCATGGTTGCCAGACCAGGACTGCCCTCTGTTGATTAGCTCGCATCATCCGTAAAGGCCGCGGATCTGTCAGCCCGCTCTGGTTACAAACCCCTGCTCGCTCGCGCCGTGGGCTCGGGCTCTAGCCAGTTTTTTTTTTTTTTTCGCTTCGTCCCTACGGGAGGTACTACAAACGTATGGGGCCCGTAAATGCAGTCCGTAAAGGGGAGGGCAGTTCTGGTCTGGCAACCATGGGGACGAAGCGAAAAAAAAAAGCCCGAGCCCACGGCGCGAGCGCGCAGGGGTTTGTAACCAGAGCGGGCTGACAGATCCGCGGCCTTTACGGATGATGCGAGCTAATCAACAGAGGGCAGTCCTGGTCTGGCAACCATGGTAGCCCCGCGAAAAAATGGCGGGAAAATTTGCGGGTACGGCGTAGCGTTGAGCCTCACAAGCGAAGCAAAGCGCCTCAGGCGGCAAGAGGACAACGCGAGGCGGAAGCCTTACCCGCAAATTTTCCCGCCATTTTTTCGCGGGGTTACCATGGTTGCCAGACCAGGACTGCCCTCTGTTGATTAGCTCGCATCATCCGTAAAGGCCGCGGATCTGTCAGCCCGCTCTGGTTACAAACCCCTGCGCGCTCGCGCCGTGGGCTCGGGCTTTTTTTTTACCAGAAGTGCTTAGGTGTCGTCGGTGTTTTTTATACAATGGGTGGTGTGCGGAACTTGAGGTTTGTCGAGTCATCTCATTTTGTTAATTTTTTTCGCGTGGACGGAAGCGTGTGTGAGGGTGTGTTTTAAAGCGAAGACTTTCTTAATGGGACCGATGATGTCCTGTCAAAAAGCATGCATTTCCCCTAGACCGGTTGGTCGACCGAAAAGCTCTGATAAGATCTCTGGACACACTGCACGTGCGTGAAACCGGACTTGCATTGCTTCGAAACGATTGCTTGAAAATCGCGAAAAAGGGGTGGTTCTAAATAAGACAATTCAGAAGAGTATGCATGTCCAGCTTTGCGGCTCATGGCCAGTAGTGCGGGCTTTGGCCACCACGTGCCGCATGCGGTTCAGTTTTTGAAATTCCCGGCTTTCGCGTCAGCGTTTGTTTAGCAAGCATAAGTGTAGAAAGAACACAGCCGACTTTTCCTTGGCAGCGTTGACAGCCGGGAACTTATCTGCCGACTGCGAAGAATGATAAGGCATCGCACGACTGGCAAACAATTGGAATTGTGGCAAACAATTGGATTAGAATTGTATGTATACTGTACACACGCGTTGTCACTCAATTACATGCGCGAGTGGGCAATGCGACGGGTGATTTACGGTAAGAACGATCCCCAGTGCTTCGCCAACTCGTCATGATTCACTTCGTGGATATGCGTGAATTTTTTTTTTTTTTTTACTTTGGGGTAGCGATGAACGTTCTGGAAAGTTTCTGAGCACCAATGTCAGCGGGAGAATGAGCAAGCATGATTGGAGACACGGGGCTGACGAAAAGTAGGAAGGGTAGGTTCTGGTGTGGCTTGTGCCCCCTTTGCACCCCCCTGCCGACGACCAGGTTAGTCTTTGGTGTTTTCATTTCAGTTCGGGTGGTTTTCGAACCTAAACTATGTCTCTGCTGGAATATAACCCCCATAGCTAGCTCAGACGAGGCTGGTTGTGTTAGCTATGGTTTGCACACATGCAGCCCGGACCGGGGAAGAAGCTAGGTGCTCCTTTCGCATCCTGTGCGGCAAAAGGAAGCTCCCGGGTATCGTGTCTGATTTAAAGCTCCGTCACAGGGAAATGTGGGAATATTTGTAAACATCGGGCGGGCAATGCCAATAGAGGAAAGCTGCGGGCGACCAGCTGACAGTGACAAGAGCGGATTGTGTGCTGCATTCCCATTTTTTTTTTGCCTTTTCTTTGAACCATGTTTCTTGAATACTCACTATGCCAGCGATTTTGGTGAATGATGTTTTTAAGAGGCATGGTTACATTACCCACTTCCCCACGTCGAGCTAGCAGCGACGACTTATAGGACCTCCTCTGTATCAGGCCAATGCCTAAGTAGCTGCTATAGTCGAATTACTTTCGCATAAAGCAAACAGCAGTTCTCGAGGCCAGGCGGACGTCAAACTTCATTTATTGGCAAGGATAGACATAAAATGCCGTTTTTCATTCTTAGCCTAAGATTTATCAGCTTGGGTTTTGACGACATGATAAATGAGGGGAAAGGATCGCACCGTCAAAAAGACTGTAACGTCAACTTTTGCAAACAAGTTCATTATTGACTGTAAAAATTCAGCTCATTTTCAGATTGCAATTTACGATTGACACGGTACAACCGTCCATAATTACCTTAAGCGCCGTAGAACATCTACGTTGAATATATAAGCAAGCACATACAGAAAAAAGGTGTCCGTTTGCGTTATCCAATATCCTAAATAGCCCTTTGCGCGAATAATAAGCGCTGACAGGGCAATCCTATAACAAATTATTTAGTGCCCTTCACAGTACCGAGGGACCAAACTCGTGCTATATTCCACCAGAAGAAGAGAGCGCCGACGGCGTGTGTTCGGCGAGCTCGGCAGCCGTTTTAGATGCGACTGCATCTCATTCACTCGCCTTGTCCCTGCATCCGGCGTCGGCGTCGTTGTCGGCGTCCGCCCTCCCCCATTCTCCTCGCCGCGTGAGCTGCGCTCTCCGCCGCTCACCCCCTCTCCTCTCCGATAGCGAACACTCTCTCGCGAGGGGCATTGGATTGGATTCGAATGGATTGGCCTGGCTTGGCTTGGATTTGGATTGGATTAAAAGTGGATTGTGTTGGATTGTGTTGCGTCATAGCCGCGGCAGACGTACTGACGCCGGCGCGTCCCCTCACCGTTATGCGCGCTATAAAACGCGGTGCCTGCGCCGCTCCGCTCCATCGTTCCAGCGCCGTTCCTCCGCTGTCCAACGCTGCAACGTGAACCCCCTATGCGTCGCATCTACACAGGGGTTCCCTCGCCTTCGCTCTAGTGGCTCGCGAGAATTAAACACCCTGTTTTCACCTCTCAACCTCTCCCCTGTCAATCTCCTAGTGCCATCCGTGACATTTTATGGGTAAGGTCCTGGGTAGAGAAAGGCAGGACGCAGTTATGCGTATGGTTATGCGTTATGCGTATGGGTCTTTATTTGATCAATATAGTAAGTCGTTATTATCTACCAATTCAGCTTCGATGGTCTTTCGTCTTCACAGAAATGAAAGAGCTCTGAACTTTTCTACCGACCTCGTTTTAAGAGGCCGCTGTAACGCTTGCTTCAACTTTTTAGACATACTAAACGTATTTAGGGCATGTTCAATAAGCGCATAAAGTCATCAAATCACATGGTCACAAAATACCCGACGAAAATATTCCTGCCCTTCGCATGTTCTTATAATAATATCGCTTTGAGAGATTTTCTCTCTTTACGGCGTCCTTCAAGTTCCGGCGGGAACTCCACATGCAGTCACAGAAGGAATATCTCCGCTCGCTTTAAAGAAAATCGCAACCAAAGCCGACGAGACTCCCGGCCCTTCCCCCTTCCGGCGGAAGGAAAAAAACGGTGTCTGCTGCGCCAAGCAATTCACGGAGTTCCGTTGTGGGCTCCACGCATGAACGAAAAAGAAAAAAAAAAGCATTTATAAGCCCCCTGCAGGGTCACTTTAGAGTAATTTAAGCTTGTTACAATATTACAGCAGTGAGTTTATCTATCCGGCGGAGCAATTTTGCCTTCGTCAAGACGCTAAACCACATTTGCAAGGAAGTAGTTAGTGCTACCTTGATGACCTCTCGTGACTATCGTGGTGGAAAAAAAAGCAATACGAATCCCAAGGAAGCCGCAACTGCAACACAGTTGCTTACAGAAAGGGGCCCGGCACCGTTAACTCGTGAGCGGCGTTTATTTGTCCACGCGAGAAGCGCTTACCCGGCCGATTTACGGCGTTCACAGGAGTCACGGGATAAGCTGTGTGCACGCGCGTGCACACGGGAATGCACCTCCGCCGAGGAGCCGCAGAAGAACGGCCGCTGCAAGCGCTCCACAAAGCGCGGAGCGGAAACCAAACGCGGATATCCGGCGCGCCGTCCAGTGCGCGCTCTTGCGAACAACGGATTTCCGGATTTCCCGCCAGAATGGACACGTTTTGCGTCTGCCCGCACGACGGAGGCCGAGAGCACACACAGCGGCCGTCTCGGAGGAAAACGGGCGGACGCTTTTGTGCGGCCCGTGAGAGCGTCACGTTTGCCACGCAGCCTCCAGCAGAATTTCTTGTTGTTTGTGGAGACGCCGTCCGGAAGGCAGCAATGACCGACATCGGCGTAGGCTGAGAGCGCTCATTACTTGCGAGAAAGTGTTTCTGCATTGGCAAGGTCAGCTACAGGACTAATTCGCATTGCGTGCAGATAGCAATTTGTGTTTCGGTAGGCACTGGCGTAAAAAGCCTCCAGGATTTCAGTTTTCAGTTCAGTTCAGTTTATTTCCCAGAAGCATCTGGACGACTTCCTGGCTAAAAGCTGCTCGAGCAGCTTGACAAAGGCGCAGGAAGCCGTTACAAGGCATGGAGGACGGACCACGTAACACAGATGTAATCATAAGTAACAAAAAAACAAAAATAAAACACGATTTCAATTTGACAAATCAGTTCTACAAAAAAATTTCATCAAAGAAAATCAAAATTAGATGAAGGAAACACAGATTAGAGAAACAGGCCACGAACAGAATGAATAGTTTACATTATCAATAGGAGATTCAAGCACACTGTAAATAAAAATTAAAAATAATACGCTAGAAATATGTAGGAAAAAACATGATTCAGAACACAGTGCATAATCGATTCCAAACACACAGTAAACATACAATAGGACAGAAATACAGAAGTAAAAACCAGTTAGGTTCAGTTACAATAGGCCAGGAATACAGAAGTAAAAACAAGCTAGGTTCAGTTACGATTGCAGGACGTATGTTCGAAGTTGTTTTCTACTGTACCCAGAAGTATGTTGGTGTCTATTTAGTGTCATGGGAACATTATGAGATAATGACTGAAACTTGTAATTTGTACGAAAATGTGGTATAGCCCATATATCGGTGCAGCGTGTTTTAACAGTCGATGAGTAATGTTGTAATGATGCAAGAGAGGACAGGTAATTAACTATTTGAGGTGAGGAGCAATTAAAGATCTGTAATAACCGAAACTCATACATTTTATCGGCGCGAAGTACATTATTCACTAGAAATGCCTCTTTTGTCGTGTCGGTGCGTTTAAGATTTGATATTTGTCGTATAATTCTTTTTTGTATAGTGACAATCCTATTCATATTTCTTTTAGTTGTGGTAGCCCAAACCAGGTTGCAGTAATTTATGTGTGAGTAAAATAAAGCATAGTAAATTTGAAGCTTTGCTTGCTGCGGAAGAATACTACAGCAGCGCGACAGTACCCCTGTCACTGCAGATAACTTTTTACTAAGAGAATCAATGTGAGTGTCCCAATTCAAGTTTGACGAAAAATATACCCCTAGAATTTTGTGGTCACTGACAATTTCCACAGGCTGATGTTCATAACTAAGGTGATAAGACGAGGAAACTTGTTTGTTTTTAGCACGGAATATGATGGCCTTGGTTTTATTGGGATTAATTTTGAGTTTATTTATTTTGGACCACAATGATATCTTATTGAGAAGTTCATTGCATTTTAGAATTATCCGATCTAAATTAGAACCAGAGACTGTAAAAGTGGTATCGTCGGCGTAGATCATAAATTTAACTTCGGGATCAATCAGGACAATGTCATTAATATAGGTATTGAATAACAGTGGACCCAGTATGCTACCCTGAGGTACACCGTGAGTAACAGGTAAAAGAGACGATTTGTGGTTGTTAATAAAAACACATTGCTGTCGGCCGCGCAGGTAAGACTCTAGCAAGGCTAAAGGGCTCCCGCGAATCCCGTATTGTTTAAGCTTTATCGTGAGAATGTCATGGTCTATTAAGTCAAAGGCCTTACTAAAATCTAAAAAAAAGACCTACTGTATATAAATTTTGTTCAATGTTTCCAAGGATGTTTTCTTTTAAAGTTAATAAAGCCAATTCTGTGGATTTTCCCGCTCGGAAGCCAAATTGAGACTCAGTTAGCACATTTTTTGCGTCGAAGAAATTTGTTAATCGTGAACATATAATTTTTTCTAACCCTTTAGAAAAAACAGGTAAAACAGAAATCGGACTACAATTCTGAATATGGACACAATTCGACCGGACGATGTGATGCAGACATTATGGAACATCTTTCACGTGTATTTGGGCACTTCAGGTTACTTACCCTATGCCGGCCGCGGTAGATCGATAGTGCCACGGCCCCTCGATCAAGCGCACGCAAGATCGAGCGGCCGTGGTAGTGCAGAGCACGAGCATGCGGGTTCGATTCCGGCCGCGGCGGTTGTTCTTCTATTGCGGGAGGAAAAGGGGAAACTGCGCTCGGACGTGGAGAGTTTAGCGCACGTTAATACGACCCCAGGTGGTTTCTATAACTTCCAAGCCCTCCACTACGACTTGTAGCGTAGCCCAAGTTGTACCTTCGGCGCGGTACCTTGTCCCCCATAAAAACAATTGCGTGCGTGCGTGGGTGCGCGTGCTTGCGTGTGCGCGCGTGCGTGTGTGTGTATGTGTGTGCACCACAAAGAACGCACAAGCGACAAATTTGATGTCACAACCCCTTTAAAATTACTCAACATTAAGCCTAAACATAGAACGTTGGGCCTAGCGTCCCACTTAGAGGTTTAACGTTGTCAACGAGTACCGAGTAGACAAAACTTCGCCGTTAACTGCCTGTTCCGCTGCAAGTGTCCTAACAACATTTATTCTCCCCCTTTACACTGTTATCCTCCCATCACCCTCATCTTGTAATGGATGCAATAAAAGTTTTCTCCAGTTTGACTCCATTTTTCCGTGTTCACATAGTTCGCGCGACATCTAGTGGGACCTTTTTTAACACGAAAGTGTTTTATTCCCAGATACACCAAGATTTCACTCACGTCATATCCGTCACGGAAGTGACGCCAGTACAACGAAGCAACTGGGCATGTAAAGGGTGCACCCCTGCACAAAGGGTCGTCTTGCGTGGCAGCACCCTTTAGTACCAAAAAGTACGTTGTGCTTAGGGTTGCTCGTTTTCAGGTTTTATATTTTAACACGAAAGTGCTTTATGCCGGGATACACCACAATTTCACTGACGTCACATCCGTCACGGAAATGACGCCAGTACACCTTTGCCGAACCGGCCGGCCAGCAGGATGTCGCTCGCCAAGCACACCCACAAGACAGCCGCCGACCCGCAAATCATGCTAAGCTGCAGATTTCGCTGCACATTTCACTTTCGTGTTTTACTGATTCCTACGACAGAGGGATGATCAACCACAGTTTTTTTTACTGTTCTTTGAACAGCGCCAGGAAACATATTTTTAAATATGATAGTCTTCTCTTGGGCTCCTTAGACGCAGACATTTTACCTCGATTCAGCCACTTGGCAAAAGTAAACAACAGAATTCTTGAACGGGAATTTAATATAGGCAAAACTTTTACAAATCACGAAGTCCGGAAACACACTTCGTGCTTGTTAACATTGCTCGACAAAAAGAAAACATTAGGCTATTTTAAACAGAACAGCAATACATAACTGGTATTTTCAGTTTTCTTCTAATTAAAAAATACCCTGTCTGCTTGATTTTAGCAATAGCAAATAAAAAACTACGCGCCGAAAGCATTGTTCTGTCCAAAAATACAAAAAGCGCTCTCACGTGAGCCTAGACCTCGAGGCAGCATTCCAAGAAATCCAACAGTAACGAAAGGCTCCAGTAGATGGCACGCGAGCAGTGGAACGCGGGAGAATTGAATGAAGCAAATCTACACCATGTTTATCGTGGGAGGAGCGATACACGTGGTGAAGAGCGTAAGAGGTGGGCGGGAAAGATTGATTGGTTGATTGATTTTGAGGTTTACCGCCGACGCTACGCAGGCGATGAGGCGCGCCGTAGTGGAGGGCTCCGAAATCTCTAACACACGAGCGTTGTCGCTTTTCGTCTCCATCAGATCAGCTGCCGCCGCGGTCGGGAATCGAACCCGCGTCCTTGGGCTCAGCAGCACAACGCCTTAGCCACTGGAGTGGGAAAGAGAAGCGAGGCTTCAGTGGAAGGGATGGACTATATATTGTATTTCGACGACATCTGCAGCGAAGTGAGCCGATACACGATGAATTTTTTAGTGTTTTCTTTTATCTCGCCTGTCTTTAACACCGGTTTTTACAGAGTTTTTGTCTTTGCATTCGCAAAAACCGATCCTACGTCTATTAATTAAACGGACGGTGCCATCGCCAGTTATGTTCATACTATTTTGCCTCACATAAGCATCATGTTTTCTTTTTTGCTGAACAACGTTGACATGTATGACGCACACCGACAGTTTCGTTAGTTTGGGATGGTCCGGCCGTATGTTGTTCTTGTCCAAGCTTTCGCGCAGCGTCTGGACGTGCGGCTTTAATGAGTGACAGACAGACAGATACACCGGTGTATATATCGGTCCGTCACAAGCCGGGTACACAAGGCGAAGGTACACACGCGAAGGGCACGAACGAAGTTTTATTGGCCGAGAGATGTCTCTTACGCCCATTTGCGCCGCGATAGTCTCTCTGGGGGTACTAAAATAGCACCACTTGTATACAATGCCCGCACCTGCAATCAAATTTAGGGAAGCCACGTGTAGTGAAAATGTAGGCACCAATGCGTTGCGCTATTTACTTCTAATTTCTCTCTTATTTTACAACAGCAGCAGTGCCTTATATCCCGTCTTTGTTTTTGTTTTGTTTTTCGAGAGGCAGCGCTGCTTGCTGTAGATATTTGTATCACAGGTCATTCTGTTTGGCCAAGAAAACAAGAATTAAGTCTCAAGTGAAGGCTTGATTTGAAGATCTTGCTGCCGGTTTATAGCTTGCTGCTGACTAGGAGAAGAGACCAGACGATTAAAGGGGCGCTAATGATAAGAAAGTTTATCTACCAAAAAAAAAAAAGCTTATGAACAACACATGCACAGCCACATAAGGGCAAGTCAAGCATCCATGCGATGCAGGACGCAGAGAAACGCAGTTAACGTCCGTACATTCCATTTCGCCCGCAGAATGTGAAATGCGCCGATGCGCATTTCACATTCTGCGAGAAGGAATACGTACCGGAGTCATGAACGCGTGCTTGATGCGTTCTTTTTTGCGGCAATGACGACCGACTGGGTCGGCAGTTTAGTGCATGGGCTATAGATTGCAAAATTGGGCCACACGATGAGGGAACAGCGAGTACAGTTAACTCCCCTTAAAACGAATTCGAAGGGACCGCGAAAGCGGACGTTTCTTTGTGCACGTTACAGGCGAGGAAAAGTGTTGTTCGTCTCAACTATGAAATTCGTCTTGACCGAGTTCGTCTTAACCAGAGCGTAGTGTAGGTTAAAAAAAAAAGAAATCAGTAGCATATGGTTAACCCTCTGGTTCAAATGCCTCAGTAACTCACGAACCTTTCCGCCTACGGGCAAAAGGAATCGCTGACTTCTGACTCCGCAGAGCTGAGCACACATACGCACGCACATGCACGGCAGTATGATTAGCGTTTGTATCACGTGTGGTCTCCGGGAAATACATAGAGCACGTGGGTCTATGTATAGCGGTTTCGGAACCAAGGTACGCTCAAGCTGTCTACGTGAAAGCAATTGCACGACAAGGCGTAACATCGCCTTATCCTATTTCTTGTGCATAGTGACACACTCTGCTTTAGACTTCCCCAGTAACGCTACTGCAAATAAAATTTCAAAGGATGACGCCTCTGATCTCGACCGAGCTTACGATTATTGCAGGGTGGGGCTATTGAGCAACGAACACTGTGTGAGCTTACAGCAGTGATAACCCTGCGGTGCGTGCCGTCCTGGCCATGGTTCGAATCTCCCGATCCCACACCCTCGCCCTTGCAGGTCGGTCTCTGGATCCGCCTCTGGTAAAGTGCTCGTGGCAGGGTCAGTGACCTTCCCCTTGCCTCGTCCCGTTCCAATGCCATCACGATTGCGATGCCTGCCTCACCGAGAAGACGGAGAAAAGGTGCTGCCCGAAGAGCAGCCGGGACACGAGAACCGGCGCGACGGCACGGCTGCTGCTTCCAGCAGCGCGCCCGGAACACCTGGTTCCGAGTCACCTGTCGAGAAGCCCCGCGACGACGGCGACGACCAGGGCAGGGCTTTTTCCTCGGCGGTTGGGCTCGCCTCGTCGCTCCGCTCGAAGGCGCCGCCGCAGCTGGAAGTGCGCCAGCACCTCGGATGATGTCCGCCTATCGAGGCGAATTCGTTGAGCTGATGCGTGCATGTCAATCGCAGACTCGTGTGCTCGTTGCATTCTTTCCGGCGGCCTGTGCCCTCGCACTCCCTGCTTCCTCTTCTGTTTCTACGGTGCCCCTACCGCACCGCCACTTGTAGCACTTTTCCAGGACGTTGCGGTGCCTTGAATAGCGTGCCCCGTGCATTGCAAATCACCGCATGAATGTTAGTCCCATCTTGATTTACAAAGCACGTGCGGCGCATGCGTCCTTGAGTATACAGGCGAAGCTCTTTCTGGCTTTCATTGGATGGGGCGATTGGAGTTTATAACCAAAGTTTAGTTTAAAAGCCGCATACATGCAAAGGAGAAGTGTCCGTGAAGCAAATGGGCATATCGACTCTATAAGGGATCCAGACGCTACAGACATCCGAGTATAACGCACCCGATCACTGGTTTCGTTCAGTCCGTGTACGTTTTAAAAATGAGATTACATGAGATTCGTACGCACGTTATATTAGCGGCCAAATCATCTAAAACGACAGTTTTAAAACGTTTACTCCCGTGGAGGGCGCGAAACTGTAGAGATCATAGGGTGGCCCAACCTTCTCTGCCTGGTGGGAAGGCCCGGAACGACGCATTTGTTCTGGGCATTAAAAAAAAATCAAGAAACTTGATGGGCTTATCTGTCGTTTCATACTGCCAAAAATGCACGCTCAAGCTGATTTCTCCTGAAGACGAAACTATTTTTCTTGACAATAAATTCGTTCATTCATTAACAGTCGGGACCAAACAGCCCGTGAACATTGGGAGGCCTATCAGACTAAGAAAAAGGGATCTGATTGTGTCGGTGGCACGTCTATTTCTTTAACGAGTCTGAAAGAGACGAATTCGCCCGCCCTTAGCCTGGTAAGAAGTTTTGTGGAGTTGGGCGCACGGATCGTCTCCACATTTCTGTACTAAAAATGCAATTGCACCTTGCACCTCAGTGCAATAAATTAGTTGTTGGTAGCGCTTATCCTGTCGCGTTTCATGAGTCCGTCTATTTTAGCTCTAAAACCATGTCACAGCGTCTACTGTCGCTTCTCTTCAACAGGCCTTCGTAGAATGGAACGGAGACGCGCCCGTTGGGCGGGTTTGGGGAGAGCCGCGTAGCATCCCGGTGCTGGACGCAGCTTGTTAAACGAAATTACAAAGCACTCACGCAAGAAAAAAAAAAAAAACATTTCCACATACTCTTCATGGAAAGGGAACCGATGGAAAGGGAAGAGAAAGCCGAGAAGCTGGTGGAATAAGGAAATAAAAGAGGCTATCGACCAGCGAAGAAAGGCGTCGAGAGAACATAGAGAAGCAAAAAGAACTAGTATGGAACCGGAGGTAGTGAAGGAAAAGTGGGATGTCTACCGTGGGAAAAAACTAGAAGTGCAGAAAATGGTGCAAGCGAAGATCAAGCAGAAAAGCGAACAATGGATGGCAGAAATACGGAAGAAGGACAAAAGCGCATCCAAGAAGTTTTGGAACCATGTAAAATCACTAAGCTCAAAAAACGATAACCATCAAAAATTCCTGATTGATGAGGAGGGGGAACATTTAGAAGGAGAGCACGCGTTGGCGCATATTCATCGAGTGATTAGTGAGAAGTTTAGGATAATAGTGGTAGGGAAACCTGCACCGATAACATCAGCGCCACAAAAGACTGCGGAAAGGGAAATAAGTTTGAGCAACCTTGATTGGAAAAAAGCAGAGCAAAAGGTTTCCCCTCAGACAGCAGTGGGCCCGGACGGAATACCAATGCAACTGATAAACCTACTTGGACCTAAAAGTAAGGAATCGTTTATGAGGGCAATAGATAAGGTAATAGAAACCAAACAAGTACCAGAGGACTGGTTAGAAAGTAGGATGAATTTAATATATAAAGGCAGAGGAGACAAAGCCAGTATTGAGTCATACAGACCACTCACAGTAACGTCAGTGGTGTATAGATTCGTAATGCAGGCGATAAAATCAGAAATTCAAGCATGGATGGAAGAAAATGAAATACTTGGGGAACTGCAGAATGGATTTAGACAAGACAGGCGACTGGATGACAATCTGTTCGTGATAACGCAATGCATTGAAATTGCGAAAGCACAGAATAGACCACTATGGATTACGTTCTTGGACATTAAAGGGGCATATGACAACGTAAACAGAGAACGGCTGTGGAGAATGTTGAAACTCCAGGGATTAGATGACGAGTTAGTACAGTTCCTTATAGCAATCTATAAAGACAATAGAGTGCACCTTACTTGGGAAGGACAGAAATGCGCCCGGCAGGTCAACATCCATCGGGGACTGAAACAGGGATGCCCTTTGAGCCCAATACTGTTCATGCTTTACATGGCAGGGTTAGAAAAGAAACTGGAAGAAAGTCAAGTAGGGTTTAGCCTAACCCATATGCTGCAAGGCGAAGTGGTACAACAGCATATTCCGGGAATGTTATACGCAGACGACATTGCTCTTTTAGCTGATAACCAAACCGATATGCAGCGGCTAATAAATATTTGCGGCCAGGAAGCCACTGACCTCGGGTTAAATTTCGGTGCAGAAAAATCAGGAATAATGGTTTTCAATGACGCTACCACCGACGTAGTGTCTATCCAGCAAGGCGAATTACCTAGAGTCAAGGAATATAAATATTTGGGAGTGTGGATAAACGAAGGGGATAGCTACTTAAGTACTCACGAGGAGCAACTTAAGGTTAAGGGAAAGCGAAACGCAGCTATAATGAAGCATAGAGCTCTGTGGGGGTATAACAAATATGAAGTAGTAAGAGGAATGTGGAAAGGAGTAATGGTTCCGGGTCTCACGTTTGCGAATGCTGTACTCTGCTTAAAATCAGACGTTCTATCACGCCTTGAAGTAAACCAGAGAACGGTAGGACGTCTGGCCTTAGGCGCGCATGGAAAAACAACTAACGAAGCAGTTCAGGGAGATATGGGCTGGGCGTCGTTTGAAGTTAGAGAAGCTCAGAGTAAAATATGCTTTGAGATGAGGTTGAGGGCAATGGATCAACGAAGGTGGGCAGCTAAGGTTTTTAGGTACCTATACTTGAAAAGCGTGGACACGCAGTGGTTAAGAAAGACTAGAAGGCTAACGATGAAATACGGAAAGAACAGTGGGGAATCCAAAACAGCCAAGGTAACCAAAAAAAGAGGCAAGGCAGATTGAAACGAATAAATGGAGGGAAAAAATGGAAGCCAAAACGTCGTTAGAGATGTACAGGGCTGAGAAGATGAACATCAGAAAGGAAAATTTCTACGATAATTCCCAGGGCAGTGCTTTGCTTTTTGAGGCTAGAGCAGGTTGCCTGCGAACTAAGAGTTTTGTGGGGAAGTATTCACAAAATGATGGGGTATGCGTGGTCTGCGGAAAAGAAACAGAAACTATGCGGCACATCGTGCTAGAATGTGAGGGTATCCATCCAAATCTACATGAAGGGAATATTGGGCTGTCAGAAGCCCTAGGATTTAAAGGTATCACAGAGGAAGTTAACTTCAAGGCTGTCGAGGGGACGAAAAGAAGATTAGAATTCTGGTGGACGAAAAGCGGAGAGGGGAATATTGCCTAGGACAGTTACCACGTGTAACAGGAAAAAAAAAAGTATTTTGTGCCTAATCAGCTTTTTGTGCCTGCCCTAAGCAGCGCTAGTATTGAACCAAAAGTGTAAAACATAGGTATATTAGTCTTTTTTGGTAAGATGACATGTCATCACCCCGATACAAAGGGGAAACCAATAGAAATCATCATCATCATCATCATCATCATCTTCAACAGAATAATGAGCACTGACTCATAAGGCCTGCGGGATCTTTTCTGTTATTGTACCGGTTTTAATGCTTACTTTAAGAATAGAGAACTTGCGGAGCAAAACATCGGCCTCTTAGAACCCGCACAAGACCAAAGCAGCACTTCCTACAGTTGAAAAATGGCTGAAAGGGATTGCTGCAGTTCGTCGAGAGGATCGAGTCGCTTTTTTTTCCCGAAATCAGTTGATTGATTGTAGGGTTTAACGCGCCGACGCAACGCAGGCGATGAGGCGCGCCGTAGTGGAGAGCTCCGGATTAATTTTGACGTGCCGAAATCTCGTAAGCACGGGCGTTTTTGCTTTCCGCCTCCATCAGAAAAGCGGCCGCCGCGGTCGGGAATCGGACCCGCGACCTCGTGCTCAGCAGCGCAACGCCTTACCCCCTGAGCCACCACGGCGGTTTTTTTTTTTCCTTTCCAAAATCATGACAAATATTTCCTTTATGTGTAGGGCCACAGCCCCCCATTTTTACAGCGGAGTTGTTATAGGCTAACTGCCCCATTCTCTTGCATGTAGGAAGAGAAAAGCCGTTCTCCTCCTAGTCGCTTCGGCACATCATCTTCCTTTCGGCCACCTGTTGGCCCCCGGCGCTTCATATTTTTATATAAGATGGCGTATATGGCCCCCCAACAAATGTCTTTCCAGCAATGCATTTGAGTTTTGAAGTAAAGCAGACTTTCAGCAGATCGGTGTACCGTATTTGCACGATTCTAACGCACCCCCGACTGTAATGCGCAGGTGTAAAAGACATGACACTACGTGCCTGGCAAAGACATTTTATTAGACGCACGCAATTGTGGCAGCGAAAATTCCTCGTGATTCATAAACTTGTTCCTGCTGGCATTAAAACTAAAGCTGGGAACATTGAAAGCCTATTTCGGTATTGAGCCAGATTGTAATGCGCACGCAAATTTTAAACCTACTTTTTGCGAAAAAAAAAAGGCGCGCGTTAGAATTGAACGGTACGCTTGGTCTTTGTAAGCCGGCTTTTCCACCCCACATCAAGTGCTTCACAGTGAAGCCTGTTCACTCCTCATCACTTAGGCTCACCCTCTACCTACGGCCACCTATTCGCCTCCGGCGTCTCATACATTGATGTTGGAAGGCGTATATTTCTTCCAGAAAAATGTCTGCCCAGCAATACATTTTGTTTAGAAATGAAGCCGACTTTAAACAGATCGGTGTAAGCTTGGTATATGTAAGCTGGCTGTGTAAGCTTCATCTTTGTAAGCTGGCTTTCCCAGATTGTGTTTTGCACAGCAAACCCTACTAATACAGAAAAATAGGCTAACTCTTCGCGAACGCGGCGAAAGGAGACCAACCAACAACGACACGGCCGCGGATGCCAAGCGCAAGCGCGATGCCCGTCGGGACCACGAATACCGAGAGCCGGAAAACGCAAGACATTGGGCGGCTAGGTCGGCACCAAATATTGCAAAACGATCTGAAAATTACAGACGAATGGTGCAAGAAATGGGGAATGCAACTTAATCTAAACAAAACTGTCTGCTTTACCTTCTCGAGAAAGCAAAGCCCAAATAAGCTCCCTTACACAATAAAAAATGTTTCTCTGGAATCCGTCTACGAGTATAAATATTTGGGAGTTTAATTCACTCCTACGCTTTGTTGGCATCGGCATGTTGATTACACCGTACGTAAAGCTTGTAGGAGTCTGGATTTTCTGCGACGCAATACAAAAAAGTTTCCAAAGGGAACGCGCGAATTACTGTACAAGTCTAACGTAAGGTTGATATTCGAGTGCACTGGCGCCGTGTGGGGTCTCTTAACGGTTCTTGACAAAAATAAAATAGAAAAGGTACAAAGCCTTGCAGCCCGGTATGCCATTGGTAAGGCTCTTAGGAACACAGAGTTTAGCGCAAGTCACTGCAAAGAGATTTTGAAGTGGGAGACACTAGAAAATCGAAGGGCAATGGTTCGTCTAAAACTATTCCATTCCATACACTATTCTCAAATTGTCATTCCCCGCAATGATTATATTTTTGCACCTCATTACGTGTCAGCGCGAATGGATCCCACCTGCAAGGTGCGTGAAATTCGCTGCAACACATTAGCGTTCACAAACTCATTTTTTCCGAAAACAATAGACCAGTGGAATCAGTTACCTGCACCCGTAGTTACGGAAAAGTCTGCGGATGCATTTTACGCTTCGATGTGTTTGTTAAAAGCTTTGAACTAATAATACACCTTCGTTCCCTGTGCATTTATTGTGACGCAGAAAGCGTTTTTTTTGTGTGTGTGTGTGTGTGTGTGTATGTGACACTCGAACTGCGTTGTAGCCTGATAGCCTGATATGGTAGGACAGCATTGTACTTTCACTTTTTTGACTATTTCTTGCTCGTCTTGTCGTTGATTCTGTGTGGTATATTTTCTGTGCAACAGCAACTGAGTGGAAAGCAAGTGAGCGACTTGGCGCGGCGTTTTCTTTGTATAGCTATTGAAACTCGCTGATATTTTGTACCCCTTTGTGCTGTGAGTGACAACCGTGAGTTCCGAAATTTGAACAGCATGGTGCATCTTTTTTTTTTTTCTCCTTGTGTGTACGAATGTATTTTGAAAGGGCCTCGCGGCCTCTGGAACATTTTCTTTGGTTATCAATGAAACTAGTTGATGTATCTTTTTGATATTCCCCCCAACTGTAATGCCAAAAGGCACTGTGGGTACCAAATAAAGAAAGAAAGAATACCGCTGAAGGCTTCCCCGGTACGACAGGGCGGTTAGGGCGGAGTTAGTGGCCAACCAATTACTCATAAAGAGCTCCGCTGGTCATCCACCTTCACAGAGTTGAATGGCGCTAATTTTTTTATTCCAATACGTCTGTTTCTATAACCAGCAACTTAGTATACAGCGCACAATATTCGCTGTATTTTCGACGTTCGCTACAACGAGTCGACTACTATGGGTATCACCGTACCAACCCTTTATGGTATTTGCGGAGCAGGATAGTATCGTTTCATAAAATTTTAAATCTTGATTTAAAGAAATTTGAATAGTACTACTTTGATGATGTGTCAAGCACTGCCACGTGCCAAGCACTTCTTCGCATATAAAATTGAAATCACGATTCGGTGCTCCAGACGTCCACTTCCGTACCTTCGCCAATAGGCCCTAACTTCTGTTGTTGTAAATTTTTTTTCCAAGTTAACATAATTGTTCCAGCCAAAGCTCTTAATGAAGCCAAGCTTGCATTTAGCCATTGCATATAGAAGAACTGACAACTGAATCAGTTCGCAGACTAATGCAAAGTCTAAAGAAGGTACACAGGGTAAGGCATTACTAGCAGCAACTGAAGCTTTATTTTGAAAACACCTTAAGCACAGCATGTTGTTGTCAATGGCATGGTATACCGATTATGTGCTGTAGGCGTGTGGCTGTAGGCGGTAGGCCTTTACTCCAGAGGAACAACAGAATGGACCAGGATCATGCACACGCTATCTGGCGTACACAAGAGCCTGATGCCGCAAAAAGTTCTGCTTTATTGCAGTGTCCCATTTAATGCGGGGCAAGACAGTAGTCCCAACCCCGGGCCTTGTCATTTAGCAGCCGTGGCTGGAGAAAAGCCTACCAGAGAAAACATCACTTGATAAAAGCTCTCGGGAGAAAAGCTTACTTCGCAGCCAGGCAACCAGTAAGGGGCACTGAAAATGAATGAACCATACAAACATTGGAAAGGTGATGAAGGAGCAGCGCTGACTTACAACCAAATGCTTTATTCTTTCCTATAGGGCGAGCTTATAAAGGCACACTGACAGAACATGAATGATAATAATAATAAGCAGTTGAAACAACAGAACTAGTTGTGGTGAAGTCAGTGTGGCAGACGGTGAACCTCATGCTGAACAAAGGAAGGAAGAACACTGTGCTCAGGCATCAATGTTTGCTCGCTCCAGCAAGAGACCCCCACCACTTTTGAGAAGCACACCCAGGGAATCTTGAAACTTTGGTGCCCCCCAGCAGACACCGTGTGGCTGAAGAATCCCAGTGGCAGCGCAACTGCTTTCTCTCTCTCTACCCACAGTTCATGGTGTTGTTCCCCTTGAATACTGGCTCTTTTCTGTGTCATTCGTTACAGTGCTTCAGAGACTAAGGTGTACCTGTACGTTTGACAGTTGCCGGCAAGGTGTTTGCCAAGGGCGGGGTTCTCAGGCTTTGAACGAGCTCGCATGGTGGTGAAAAGCTTGTTTTCTTCTCCCTGATATAAGCCGTGTTGATAAAAATGGCACTGGACAAAATCAGCCACTCTCTCCTCTCAAGCTTTGAGCTGCTAGAACAAAACAACGTGATACAAACGATCAAAAACTTCAGACAAAAGGTCAGAAAAGCAGTTTTGATAAAACAATAAAAATATCAAGTGAAATATTTCACTGAAAAAACTTCGAAAGTAAAATAAATGTTTTAACAAAATAAAAGCCATTTCGGTTCCCCCATGAGAGCTGGAATGTCATTTATTATAGCAATATCTTGGTCAGCACATTTATTGCTTCATTATGACCCACCGCAACCAGCCAGGCTTCCATCAAACACTTATTTCAAAAAACTAACCAGAGAATAAATACCAATATGCACTGAAGCCCCCTCCGAGCAAGATAACCAGTCATGTAACTTCTTCGGCTCACCAGCAGCAAGCTTTTAAAAGAATACAATTTCAAACACACAAAAGGTGGTTTTTCTTTCCTTCCTGCTTTATAGCACTTAACGGCACATGCTTATACGGCATCCCAGTTTCTCACATCCTTCGCTTTATCTAATCAGAAGACCTCTCTGTCTGAGGTCCTCCCCAGTGGTGGCACCCTATTACCTTTCCTTAGGTTTGCCTCTTGTGCCTCTCCCCTTGACTTCAGTGCCTACTCAATAGCACTGTCATTACCCCCACCACTGGCTGGTCACGCGATATACCAACCTTCGCCTTCGCAATCTGTTATCTTTACAGTTCCTCTGAGGCTGTCATTCTGAGCTCAATTTTTTCCTTCTGAGCTGAACAGTTCACCACAACTCATCATAATGGATGTCTTTATGCCTCGGATATTGAAGGCTCCAGTTGTCTGATTATAGACAATTGTAAACCTGATTGATTGATTGTAGGGTTCAAAGTGCCAACACAACGTAGGCGATGAGGTCTGCCGTAGCAGAGGGCTCCAGATTAATTTTGACCACTTGGGGATCTTTAACGTGCGCTGAAACCTCGCACACAGGGGTGTTTTTGCTTTTTACCTTCATCAGAAAAGTGGCAGCTGTGGCCGGGAATTGAACCTGTGTCCTCGTGCTCAGCAGCACAACGCCTTAGCCACTGAACCACTGCGGTGGGTCAATTGTAAACCTAAGCTTGAGGTTTGTTGAAGGAAGCACTGTACCCATTGATTGATTGCAGGGTTTAACACGCCGACGCAATGCAGGCGATGAGGCGCGCCGTAGTGGAGGGCTGTGGAATGAATGAATTAATTTATTGTCAAGAAAAAGGAAAGGAAAGACCACCAGCAGGCGTAAATTGTCACACCTAGGGGTGGACACCGGAACGCCTGCTGGTGTGGGAGTTGGGGCAGAAAATTAATTTTGACCACCTGGGGATCTTTAACGTGTGCCGAAGCACTGTACCCATGGCCATGCTATTGTGGAGGTGAAACACTCCCCCAGGTTTTATTAGGAGGTTGGTTTCCAGTTACAGCTGGACTATGTGCCGTGATGTGTAGTGATCGCTCTTTCAATCCCACTCTGCTGCTTTTCCATGTAGATCATAAAGGAATCTGGTACATTAAAGACGTTAGGGCACGAGTGGGAATCTGGAAATCTGCCCTTTCGCATGCTAATTTCTCTGCATTGGAAACATCATTTTCCGCCAACCCAGATTGTAGGGAAGTATGAACTGCCCAGTTTTTCAAATAAAGAAAAGTTTCATGTTATCTTCCTGGTCCCTTCAATGAATGTGCCTTGGTGGTCACCATCAAAGATATCTCTGACGTAAGATGTCTTGTTGCTAGCAACATCCAAGCATGAAAGGCATCACCAAGTTGACAACTTGTAACTGATGCAACTATACAGTACGAGACACTGGAGCAATGAGGAAAGCCAACAAAGAAACAAATAGTTCAAAAATTTTATTTAACATGTGCGACTAGTACGGTATTAGGCAATAACATGATTGCGCATACAATAGTGACAGCTCTGAGACTTGAGCACTATTGCAAACAATGCAACAACTTTTAAATTGGCAGGCACTTACTTAATAATCAACTCTGCATTTGTTCTAGTTTTACAGTAGTTTTTAAAACGGATTGCACTTGCGTTACATTTGTCCTTCGCATGCCAAACCTATGAAGGTAAGCTGAAGGTAAAGGCCAAGCAAAAGTCCTTTCAGGACAAAAAAGCAAATGTAAACAGCAAATATGGCGTGCGGACAGCGGCTCATAAAAACTACATCAACAGATACACAATACAAACAACGAGAACAAAGACAATACAGTTTTGCCTCCCTGGAAAAAAAGGGCCCAGGAAATATTGCTCATCACACTTTGCAGTGATACAAAAGAGCAAGCAAAGCCATAAATATGCGCACAAGTTAAATGCATACCGGAATAACAGAGCACTACAGTTATACATCAAACATTGTAACCCCCTGATCCAGCCTACAAGCAAATGGCCTCAGAGATACAAGCGTGGCACCAATACACCATGCCTACAGGGTGCCACACTGATGGCGTCAGCATAAAACGCCCCATCAATGAATAAAGGCTTCAATTGTAAGGCTTCGCGGCACCCGAATCGTCAACTGCCAGCCAGGGACAAGTTGAGCAGCAGCAGCACACTTTGAAAGCCCCACTTTCCTTCTCCAAGCATGTTCTTGTCCCCTCCTTCTTCTGGCACACGCACAAATCACACTCAAGTTGCATCAGGAGCATTGTCTCAAACACGGTGGCAATTAGCACCAGCTCAGCTTGTTGCGCTAGGAACCCCACAATGCAAAGGATGCACTAGCAGCCTGGCAGCTTGTCAATCAGTTTAGACTGAGAAATATCAACAGTGGGGAAGCGCTTGGCATCTTGGCAGGCTGCTTTGCCAGCGGAAGCACATCAGAGCTTGGACATACGAAGTCAGCTTATAAATGCAGTCCTCCTGGACACTAAAAAAAGCACATCTTTCAGGGCTACTAATAAAAGTTAAAAGTTAGCACATTTTTTAGGTCTACTAAAATGTAAAGAAAACAAAAGATAAAGCAAGAGGAGGTAAATGAGCCTACTTATGCACGATATAAGTTTCCATTTCCTTTAGGTGCATCAAACCCCTTTAATCTCCGAAAACACAGCATTGTGTGCTGATGTCAGTTGAGCGTACATTCACTAATAAAGCAATCCTTTTCCCTCACCTGCTGAATTTGGTCCAATCGAAGTTTACTGTACTCAGTGATTCTCCTTCCTCCTGTGCCTCCTCACCGCATGGCACATAAATAAAGCACTAACTGATCGCAGTACAAATGATTAGGCACCTTAAAAGCACTAAAACTCGCCTCAGGTAGCCAAGTTTAGAAGGCATCTGGCAAAAGCCCAAGTCCTAGAGAGAACAACATTTGTTCTTTCCCAGTACCATGTCTAGAAGAGAAACGGTCTATAATGCAAGGCACTCTCAAAAAGACGCTACAGCCTCATTGAGGTCACGACCTGACAACATTCACACATTTCTCAATTTCTTCCGAATAAATCCGTCAACTCTGAAGCCGCACAAGTCACAACTACAGAAGTCAAGCACTTACTTGCAATATTTGTAAGATGGCATACAAACAGCTGACCAAATATATATGTTAAAAAAACTATGCACCCAACAGGTGCCAGTAAAATTCGTATGTTGCAAAGGTGACTAATTCACCACCTAGAAACAACAAGCCGCAAAGACATCAAGCCCACATAGAAAACACAAAGTGCAGATATGCAGCACTTTATAGCAGCTTCAATTATAAAGTATCTTGAATAATCTCCGGTTATATTGGTGTATTGGAGCTCATAAGAAACAAAGGTTTCCAAGTAACACCATAAACACATCATGCAAGTTTCTCAAGAAATGATGAGAGAGATCAATGAATGTTGCTACATGCATAAGGAAAAAATAATAATAGCAGAGCTGTTCACCCTAAGTGTATGGTGCAGAATGCTGGCATCATTTCTGGAGCTAGAAAGGAAGCCATAAAAAATAGCGACCGGCACTAGCTCAAAATTTCTAAAATGTCACACAAAAACGAGGCATGCATGTAACAACGTGGGCAGTATTTGCAAGCAGTAGTGAACAGTCATCTCTTTTCGATTCAACATTATAACATCTCCATCACATCTCCATCGAAATACACTGGAGGAACACTTGGCTGAAAAAAATGTGCTCGCTGCAAAGCCTTCATGCGATTATTTATAGCCCAAGCAACCACGGATGTCCATGAGACATCCGAAAAACAGCCAAATGTCCAATGCCAAATTTGGACAACCACTACTGTACGTCAATGTCGGATGTACATTTGTGAACGTATTTTGGACATCCAGCAACAGACGTACAAACGATATACATTTTCGTATATCCGAAGAACATCCACTCGTGGGCATACAGAGTTACCACGAACCATCAAATAATGGTGCAAATTGAATATAAAAGCTAAAACAGAAAGGCTACTCTGCTTTTCAATTGAGAAGTTTTTGCACATCAACACCCTGACTTGTATATCTGAAGTTTCATCTGTGTGTTACTAAAATTAAGCCGAATTTTTTAAAACTTTTTTGCAGCCCCTCACCGACTCCAATGATGATCTCTATGGGGAAAGCATATAAGAATTGAGAACCGCTCCATTACATGTGAAGCAAATTCACTGTGTTCCTGTATACTCATCTGCCCAGTAGTGCGTTGGTGTTGTGCGGTGTAGTATTCATTGTAGGAACACGCTTCTCAATTTGTGATTCTGCAAGTTTTTACTGAACGTCCAAAATACATCCCATTCCAAACGTACGAATGGACGCACAGAAGCGGTAAATCCGGATGTCCCATGGACATACATGGTATGTCCACCAGCTCTGAAACGGACATCCGGCGGACGTCCGCTAGGCCCGGAACGGACGTTCACTGGACGGCCGACGGACATCTGGTGGTTGCTTGGGAGTTGCACAAAGCTTTTGCTTTTACAAGTGCTACCTTCCTTACAGCAGCACTTCCATAGCAGGCATACACATAACCTGCCTATGGCAACACTGAAACTTTATACCAGTAATGCTTCTCGGTGGCTGAAATTTCACATGTAATGCTACATTTTCTCTTGTTTTCCTTTAAGTCTTGTATGTTGGTGTAGTTTCTGATCTAGTGCATCGTGACCAATAAACTGGTAGAAGTTTTGAATTGCTCTTGCTGCTTTTCAAACATTGCAACAAGAACTTGAATTTCAAAAACCAAGGAAACTTACACCAACAGCAGCGCTTACTTTGGTGCCACTGACTGCCGATAGCACGGTGTACACAGCACCCCAAACTACGTGCACAGCATGAGCAGAAAGTACATTCGCCTTGGGTTCAGTACCAACAAAAGCCTAAATAATGTAGGCTGACTCTCAAAACAGCTTCTTGCTTGAAGCAAACAGCAGGAAGTGTGCCAACAGGTAGAAGCAGAGGCTCCATATGACACCAGCAACAGTGTAGTGCTGATGAATGTAAATGCAAGGAACTTGGTTCTTTGTTCAATAGATTTGAATTTTGCATTTCGTATATTTGATGGCACGAAACCGGTTATTATATAGCCACAACTGCAGTGTCAAAATAACATGAATGCCTAGTGCCTTCTGAAGCTGGTAAACATCATTTGCTAGGGGACACCACTGTTGGCGATTGAATTTGAAAAACGAGTTTACAGCTGCGCCTATGCTTTCAACACCTCAAACCATGCTAAGTTGGTGTGCTCAATCACTAAGTGCACAAGCGAACTGGACAGCAAAGCAGTTAAAGTCACTTTGGTATGCATAGCAAGGGAGAAAGAACACAGCTTCTTGTTGGTGACAAAAAGCACTGGCAACTGCAGGTTCAATCTCTAGGACTTCTTGTCAAAGACTTTTTGCCTTGTGCGTTTTTGAGAAGTCACCGTACCTCGCATCAGTGGGCTTCCACTAGCGATACAAACTGACCAGCTGTCTTCAGCAAAATTATGTAGTATCGGATCACGCTACAGAAACCTATGAAAGAGCTTTCAGTTTACTTTGAGCCATTTCCACAAGAATATCAACACAAGAGCTAGTCTCAGAAGTGACAATACTACTCTTTAGCTTTCCGCAGTGATGTTTTTTATGACTCGCTTTTAAGCCCATGCTTCTTAGCTAAAGATCGTGCACTGCTCTTCATTACCTATCCATTCGGGCCGTATTCCATTAGTGGTGTAGCAGCAATCTATAGAGACCAGAGCCTGCGCTGGGGTTTCGCTGTCATGGAGGCGAGAATGGTTAAGCATCAAAAAGGCCACTAACTGTGTGAGCACCAGAGATGCTAATCGAGTTACCCTTCGAACGAGTGCTCAGTTGTGGTCCCTTTTTTTGCTTGCCTTCTTGTTCTTGTCAGTCTTCTTGGGTGGTGGCGACAGGCTGCTGTGCGTGTTGCGGCCATACACACTGCAATGAAAGAGAAGGGCAGAAGTTTTAGAAAGATATCCAGGAAAAGATTTAAAAAAAGAAAAAGAAGAAAGGTTTTTTGCCCTCAGAATGACAATTTACTGGGGCAAGTTGTGAGAGGCTGTGACGGTCATCTCGCTTATCACTAATGTGGGCAAAAAACGAACCTCGGCAGCCTGATCGGGTTTCCCACAAGAGACAGTGACCAACGAGGGGGTGCCATATTTTTGCACGTATAATCACCACCAGCAACAGAAAAATCTCAAGAGCAAGGGTGCAAGCAACACACGCCACAGTGCGCGCGTCACAACCACCATCACTGCACACTCTGTCCAAGCTGGCATATCATCAGAAGACTCCGTTGGTCTGTCCTTAACTGTTTATTTACGGCGGAAAAACGGCCGATTTTGAGTGCTTCCACAAAACATTTTTTTTCTCTTGAGCTACTGGATACACCCAGCTTTGCTATGCATGAAATTGTAGCTCATAGATCGCTCTTTCAAACACAAAGCAGCAGTTTTGTTAAAGGTACAATTACTTACAGTTTATTTGTCAAGTAATCAGAAAAAAGCCCCCAAGAAAAGTATACGAAAAACACAAATTGGCAATTTTACAGAGACTAAAAATTATTTCAGGAATTTTAAGATATACAAATTGTTCCTGCTTTATTTGGCTATGATTAAATATATAGATCAACAGTGTACACCAAGTTTTGGATTTTTGAGAGCCCGTCAACCTAGCGGAACTGACGGCTGTGCCACGCTGCAAAGGCACTGAAGGGTGAGTGAGTCTCTGTAAAATGTGCATCCAAGCATACTCTTCTGTGTTCTCACACAATATCCTTATCAGTTCGGTGGTAAAAAACAAGAAAAAAAAATCCAGTACTCTCGAGAAGTGTCACGCATCGCCCTACAGCGCTAATCTGACACGAGTGCCAGGTTATCTTGAAGGTGATAGCGTGATACGGCACGATGCATTTGGCAAAATATCCTGGCCGTACGTTGTCGAGACCCTAAACACAAAAGTAAAATCGCAGTCGTCAGATAAGAAGCACGTTTTGTTTTAAATACAGCGCGAAGTCACAACAAAATTACCTGCCAGCGCTTGTTGAAGTGCGAGGCACCTGAACCGGAGCTTCATCGTCCAAACTGAAATCTGAAT
This sequence comes from Haemaphysalis longicornis, assembly GCF_048455015.1. NCBI lineage: Eukaryota > Metazoa > Arthropoda > Arachnida > Ixodida > Ixodidae > Haemaphysalis > Haemaphysalis longicornis. The sequence goes on from NW_027526361.1 coordinate 25,875,983, forward strand.
ATCCCACATCGTTGCTTGACCCATCACTGCTGCTGGAATCAGAAAAATCGACAGCAGGAGCTGCCAAAGTGCTTGCTACAGCAGTCCGACTGTGCGGAGCGCGGCACGAAACCGACGCCATTTTCCTCCTAATCCCCTCTACCTTCGGTTCAAATTTCTCTTGCTACACCGCCACCACATGCGACACATAAAAACCAAAACTGAACGAGAAGTTGCCAATGAACACACCAGATGGCGATAGTTGTCTGTGGAGCGCGGGTTTTAGATTTTGCGGGAGATTTGAAATCATCGGAAGCCGGCTACCGATGATTTCATCGGCGCGAATCCGACGGCGCCGGAGTGGGAAAGTTAACATGATGTTATCCCATCTTCCTTTCATCGTCTCTAGCTGTTCCAAGTTCCAATGGTGGCACGTGGGGGCTGTACATGGCGCAACCAAATGGGGAGCTTCAACATACCAGTAACTATTTTAAGTAATTGGTTTGGCAGATGTGCATTGCCTCAGGGCCATGTAACCTTTGGCTCCATTTTTAAAAAAAATTGAAAATGGGCAGGTGGAATAGGGGGGGGATATACTTTAAGGGGGGACACTGGTCTTAAAACAATTTCTTTTAATTTTCAAGCAACCTTTGTGAAACTTGTCAGCCTTGCTGCTTTTCTCCCACTGATTTCAGATGTGCCATTATTTTCTAAGTAGGTCAATTAGTTCCCAAGATAATTAGCACTAATTAGCCATTTTTAGTCGAGCAATAGACAAAACAGTGTTGGTCATAAAACTGTAATCTTTATATTTTCCAATACTATGAACCCTGGTGAGTGCAATAATCGAAACAGTTTTTTGATGCATCGCTTGGAACTAATTTTACAGCCCGTTAAACTTTGGTGTTTGAAATGGGCACTCAAAATGGCTCCTTGCCACTGGTGCTACGAAAGTTTAATGAGCTTTAAAATTAGTTCCAAGCGATGCATCAAAAAACTGTTTTGATTATTGCACTCATCAGGGTTCATAGTATTGGAAAATATAAAGATTACAGTTTTATGACCAACACTGTTTTGTCTATTGCTCGACTAAAAATGGCTAATTAGTGCTAATTATTTTGGGAACTAATTGACCTACTGAGAAAATAATGGCATATCTGAAATCAGTGGGAGAAAAGCAGCAAGACTGACAAGTTTTACAAAGTTCACTAGAAAATTAAAAGAGGCTGTTTTAAGACCAGTGTCCCCCCTTAAGCACAGGTAGAAAACAAAAACCAAAGCTTGATGGTTAGTGGTGAACCTTACGTCGTAGTAAACGTGATGTGATTGAGTGCCATATTAATTTTACAGCACACCTGTATACCTCTACCCTGCAACAGTTTCATCACTGTGGGCAAAAACAACCTTCAAGGGCAAAAACGCCAAGGCCTAAGACACCGAGCGCATGCGTCAGGCTAATCAGCATACAGCATAGAGCTCAGAATTCGTTTAAGGAAACCACAAAACAAGCATCGAAACTGCATTATGGCTGATAAGGCGCCTGTGAACAATAGGACCCCAACCCATGTGCTCCTGGTAAAGATAATGTTTGCAGATTATCTTTAAAGGAGCCATGAAGACAGAATACAAGTTTGTTTTATTCGAAAGATTTCGCGTTTTATAGTGCCCCCAGTGCTTTTCCGGCAGCAAATGCTGCCGTGTTCACTGAGAAATTGATCAATTTAGGTTAAAATTTTGATTCTCGCGCCAAGTCATGGGTTTTCGTAATGTCAGCAATGACGTCAGAAGCATGTGTATTCAAGCGAACTTACACTGCGTTATTCGGGTTTGCGGCCTTGCTGTCCGTCAGCCCTCCCAGATGGCACTGCTATAGTCATCCACGAACCGTTGTCCGCCATTGCTTTGTTTTTGAGCTTATTTGCACCTGGCTTGTTTTCGTTAGTGTAAAAAGTGATCGTCTCGTGAAACCTGGGGTATCCTCGACAAACAGGGTCACGTAAGACAACGCCGCTTACGCCAATCGGCCAGTGTCCTGTAAAAAACTTCAAAGCGGCAGAGTGCTGTGCAGCTAAAACAAGCATAGTGCGCCCAGTACCAACAGCAGTGCGCATCGGTACTTCTATGCTTACGTGCGTTTTCGTAACTTTCATTGTTTACCGCACCATTCTTACTGCTCTAAAATGAATATGCATTACACTTAAGCGCAAATAGTTCGTTCGAAAAGCCTATAAGCCGTGCATAATTTGCGTTTGCTTTTGCCGGCCTCAGCCAATCGCAGAGCTGGGCACATGACATCATAGTTTCTGTTGCGGGAAATGAGCTAGTGGGTCGCACGGCCAATCCCTTTTTTCCTAATTATACAGCTTAGTTTAGTGAAGTGCGCGTTAACAGTGGTGTCAGTATGATTCTATCGAGGCAATCTTTTGAATGAACCGAACTTGTGTTTTGTCCTCATGGCTCCTTTAAAGGCTAGGCAGGATCTAGTGACACTAAATAGAGCAGTTCTTGCCTAAGACGCTGAGTGCATGCATCAGGCTACGCAGGACCCAGCATTTGCCACATCTTTGGACACACTTCTGCTGCTGAAATGCTGTTACACGCATTATCTTTGAACCGCATTTGGAATGGCATCAGTCGCGTGCAGCCACAGAGCAGGGAGGACATGCTAAGCCTACCATAGTTGACCGATGAAAACGCATAAACAACAAAATGGCGGCACCCACGAACCCTCACAGTGTAAACAAATGTCGTGTAATGTGAACTGACCAATGATCAAGGCAACGGCACGGAACAATAGGAGAAGAGAGCGCCGACACGCTGTACCCTTATCTAGTGACACTAGCCGAGCGCAAGCAACAAGCTTGCTGAGACGACGAGAAACATTTCATACCCTTTTCCATCATCATTTGTGGTGGCTTACAACAGCTGGACATCCACTTTTGCAGGGTGGGATGGCGACCAATTATTTTTATGAATGTTTGAATGTTGCAGGTGCAGTCAATTGTGCAGGGATCATAAAAGGACGTTTTCTTCCCTGCTATTTCTCTGTATGTCTGTCTTTGTGTATGCGTATGCATGCGTGCATGTGCATGCGGCTGACTCCCGATAGATTCTGTGGCATCCACCCTAGCCTTCAGTGTTTGTGTGCACAATCAGCTGCTATTCAAAAGAAATTAGCAGCAGAGCAAGCAAGGTAAAGCTAAGGAGAAATGAAAAAGGGTGGTGGGTTTTATGGACATCCTAACATGGCGGGAGAAGCTGCACAAAATGTGATGTCAGGGTCTCTCAAGTATTCTCTCTGATTTTTCACCCATGGAGAATTTGCAGCCATGCTGGAAACGTGACCACCTTAGAACAGCGGCACCACATATCAAAATATGATGCACCCCTCCATCTAACGACAATGGCTGAACGCGAGGCTTTCTCACAATGGATTGTTTGGTAGGCCAATCCCACACTGTGAGTATGTGCTTATCTGGAGGTGCGCGCCACATTTCTAGAGTACCCACAGCAACACCCGAGTGTGCACTCCGTAGGCCTAACGTTTGGGCTTAAGGTGGTTGGTGCGAATTGGTACGTGCTGCTTGGCGTTTACTTAGACCATGTCGAAATGGAGCAATCGGATAGAGGCTGGCTTCATAACACGTGGGACCCAGGTTCGATCCCGGCCACAGGATTCCTTTTTTTTCTTCCACTTCACCCAGGAACATTCACCATTTTCGTCAGAGAAAGGTGGCTTTCCTGCAGGGCGTACTGGCGTACAATGGCACCAGTGAGGACACTGAACTCTTTCGCTATCGCGCCTATTACAATAGATCAATTTGATCGATACATTGGGAGCGCCTTTTCATAGTGTTCCAGGCGTTGCTCAAACAAGTAAAGCTGTTTGGAGTTTGATCAGAAAATGACCTTTCAAAATCAGTTTTGTTTTCATTTTTGCAACGGAAACGTGATTTTTGACACGCTTTTGAATCACCTGGGTGTGGAAAAGGGGCTTGGTCATCGCGTGTCACTGCTAGCAACGAAGAATGCATGCAACTCGTAATTACTCTGCACCAGCGCTTGTTTTTTGCTATCAGGGCGTGAATGGGGAACTAGCAAACGATTTTCAATCGTCAGGTTCGCGCTCTGACAGTAATAATCCCAGAAATCGGCTGAAAATGTCAAGCAGTGCCTGGTTGCAAAGCTACTTTATGATTTTAGGCAGTTTTATTGCCTTCGCACACGTTGTTCTAAGTTCTGTGGTAGTTCTACTTACCCCAGGACTATTCGCAAACAGTTTACAACAGTTTCAGTTTCGTTTCTGCATCGCGAAATTCATATTGAGCGCTACTACGCAGTTACCCAACTTCAAGGCTACCTGCCATGGCGCCTGGAGCGTCCGCAACTGATCCTCGAACAAAGCATGCCGCTCCTGATTTCCCCCCACCCTAACCCGATTTCTGCGATAAGAACTTCAGATGCAAGTCAAAAGATCACACCCAGTCACCAGATATCTGTTCCGCCGAGGACAGCGCTTCAAACCAGCCTTACACTGCCAGCTGTTAGCCTTCCAGTTTCGTTTGCATGCGAGGGTATATCCGGGTGTCTAATGCTGCTGCTTAGTTGAACTGTCTATTCGGACGGAGTCTCCAATAAGTTTTTGTACTGTTTCATTTGAAAACTGTTAGGTGGCGCTGCAATAGAGGAGGCTCGTTGTGCTGATCTTTTTCATCGCGCAACTGCTACTTGGCCAAAGGTCGCAGGGCACGATTCTAGCTCATCGTACCTAATTTTTGCGAGGAAGGCTACAATTGCGAGTAAGAAGATGATAATAAAGCTCAGCTTTATGTTTTGAGAGATAACTGACCGTGAACAACAACAAGCATCAGCCACGGCATTCCGTTTTCAACTTCATGCATGTTTTTTTCCGCATCGCGTGCTTGTCCCAAATATTGTGCTCGCTGTAACTGCAAAGTCAGCCATTGACAAGATGTTTTTACGTTATGTGGGGGCAAATTGGTGCCTCTGATAATGTCAAACCGCCAGATTTATTCCAGGAAACCACCCGAAATTGCACATTTTGAATTGAAGGTTGGGCTTCACCGCATGACATGAGCACCGGGCGTGCTAACATTTTTTTTTTATATCTGACAAACTGTTTCGCGCAAGTTGACATTTTTTCTAGGGCGTGTTTTTGAAATGTTTCCCTACAAAATGTATATTCTAATTTTTTTCTACTACCGGTAGTTTGATATACACAATTCCTTTTTTATCATTTTTTTCGACAACTTGACAAAAACTTTGATTTTGATATTTTTTTCACAACTATGGTATATAAAAACCTTTGAAAAACTGGTGTTATTGGACCACTAAAATTGGTCAATTTTCCGGCGGTAGCGAAAGAGTTAAGCTTCGCTGTAAAACAAAGCATGTGATGCCAATTCACGGGAAGGCAAAATATTTCACTGCCGTCCTATCGACGGCAAAGTAACTTTTTGTGACGTTCCTATATAAGCGATGAGGACAGATTTTTCATCTCCCACTGCATTGGGCGCCGCCCTCCTATGAACCAGAATTCCGCTTCTCATTTCAGATACACCAGGTGGCACCGATGCTCTACGGTGGTTGTGTTTCCAACACAACCACAAAATTCTTTGAGGCTGTAAGTGCCGAGTAAGTGCCGACACCATTTTTAGGCACAAAAGAAAAAGAAATGAAATGTGACCTTTGTGTCAAGTTTGAGTGTGAATGAAACAGCAATTTATTTAGGAAAAAGTTTTAAGCACACCCCCATTCTTTTGTTGCCGCACTGCATACTGTATTTACTCGCCTAATTTGCACCCTCGCCTAATTTGCACTCCCTGTCTTGTCCAAGACAACCAATTGGCGTGTGCGCAAAGCAAGCACATTTGGGGCTGCAGCGCAGCAGCATGGCGCAAGGGAGTCCAGTGATACGAGAGACTGTGTGTGTATAGTCCCTTCTTTCTTTCCTCCTCCGTGTCTGGATGTTCCTCCCTGCCGCCCCTCCGTGACAGAGCGGAGGCGAGGGGGAACATCCAGGGATCATCCAGGCCCCCTACTCAGCAGCACTATAGTAGTCCCTGGAAATTTGGCAGGTCTGTCGTCTGAGGCCTTCCGCAGGGTCCTTTTGGTGATGAAATCCGTGAGCCGACAGCACACCGGTCGAGTGCAGCGCCCTCTCAGTAAACTGGCACTTTTTGCTACTGAAAATTTTTCTTAAAACTCAATGGTTGTTTTATTACCTTTTCCTGGCAATAATATTTCTTTGCATACTTTTTCTGGTCTGAATGAATTTGTTAAGGAATTTCTAAACTGTGAACAGTACTGTTGACGCCTCTGATCATCGGCTCACCGCAGAGTGCAGATGACCACAGCTATAAAAGCAGTGTGCAAGTAGACAACACTAATTTTTCACTTTTTATTGTTAAAGAAAATAATCCAAGCAAGAAAAAGTCAGCAAACAAATAATTGTTCAATAAAAATTTATTTATGAGAACAGCAATTTTATTCTTAAAAATGCCTCAATGGTAAACGCGGTGAGTGCTCTACCTGGTGCACTGAGAGAGCACCACAGTAGACCGGTGGGCTGTTTTTCGCACACCTTTATCGCTGCGGCGGCACACCGTTACAATGCAAAACTGGCCCAGATGACAGACTGGCCAAATTTCTAGCAGTACGCACTGGCTGCGGATTTTTCTTTTGAGTGACAGCTTACTTTTCATTATTTGGGAGTGCCTGCCGAGTGCTCCCCAGCCCAGAACTATTTTGTGCTGGATTTATTTCTCGTGGTTGGGGTCAGCAGTAACCATCTGTCCGAGGTAGTTATATTCTGTTACTTCTTCAAGCATTCCGTTTCCTAAGCTGAAGATGTTCTTGGCATGGTTACTCCTCATTACTTCAGATTTATTCATATTTATTTTTAGCCCCACGGCCGTGCTTTCGGATTGTAGTTCCTCAAGCGCTGTTTGCATGTGTTCTGCAGTCTCACTCAGCAAGACTATGTCGTCTGCAAACCTTAAATGGCTCAAGTGTTCCCTGTTTATCCTTAATCCTATGTTTTCCTGTACAACCCTGTTTTACCCCATTTTTATACCCCAAACATGTTTCAGAAGAGTGAAGTTTAAACCCAATTTCTCCCCGAATGGACCTTTTCAAAGTAGCCATCTGCACAATCGTGGGCTGACGGTCTGCCGCTTTCAACCAGTACTTACTAGAAGCAAGCACTTCAAACACAGCTTTCGAACTCGTTGAGTATTGGCGTGACTCTACCACTTGATACCGCAGGCTGGCAAATGCTGCACTGGTAGCCAATAGAAGCTGGGAACCAGCTCAGATACGTTAAACGATTGGACAGGTCTCGAATGGAGACCGACATGCTGCACATGCAGATGATAATACAGTGGAACATGGATATATCGAACTCCAAGGGGATCACGAAATAGTTCGGTATATCGATAATTCGAAATATGAAATATGCCTACCTGAAGCGTATCTGAAAATTTCGCACGTTACTGAAAGCTTTTCAAAGTCGCGACAAGCGGTAGTTTATCGATTTGTTCCTCACAGCACGGTAAATTCAACCCATAGCGCAACGATCGCCACACTTTATTTAACATAAGATCTGTAAGATTCGCTTGCTTCTTCTTCTGCGTCATAAGTTCACATACTGTTCTAAATACAAATTCTTCTGTTTTTCCGTTACCATGGCTCCGAAACACAGGCCGTGGACAAAAATGCCCACCACGCCACATAGGTCCCCCTGTGCGATCCACCACTGATAACCGCTCAAACACGCAAAAAAAAAAATGCTAGAAACCGAGAGCAGCAGCGCCCGCGAGAAGTCACCATCATCATCGCATCCAACCCGTCAGGAGAAGCGCACTTGCAGGGGCACTTGCAGCGCAGCGTTCGATATATCGAATGTACCCGTGATTGAGAGTTCGATACACGCATAAAACAGCACTATACTTTTGCATTGGATTTCCAAAGATATGTTCATACTGTTCGATACAGACAATAATTCGATATATCCGTGTTCGATATATCCATGTTCGACTGCACACGTAACCAAGGATGTGTAAAAAATTGATGACCAGCTTTTTCTGAATAAAATGTTTCATTTCTTAGAAGTTATCAATTCTCTTTACTGTCCTCATTACTGATCTATTTCCAAACAAATGCCAAATTTTTTTAGAGTATTTGCTAGATAACCGTGATATCGTCTCAATGATATCCTTGAAACAAACACCAATTTTAATGCGTTACAGTTAAGAAGTCGTGATACCTACTGATAAAATAAACAGAATGTATCACTTATTTAGTACACCTGTAGATTTAACCTTTTTGAAAAAAAACCCGAATTTTGGAATGGTTTCACAAAAAAAACCCGATTCCTCCCTGATTATCAGTTTGAAAAATAGTACCCAATTAAAAAAAACACAAAACCCGGAGACAAACAACCCTATGTATGAGATACCCCTACCATGTGGGGAGGCCTATATCAGCCAGATGGGCAGATGTGTCAATGACAGGGCAAGTGAACATACTGTAATTCGTCCCTAAACAGTGAGATGCATGCGCATTTACTTACACATTGCAAAACGAGGAAATACAAGCCGTTCTTTGAGCAGATTAAAATTCTTCGAAGAAGCAAGAACAATATGGCCCAGGAACTGCTAGAAGCATTTTATTTCAAGAAAAAGGGCGAACAGTGCACTAGCAGCACAAGATTGTGTTTTTAGATGCTTGACCTTGAACGTGCCCACTTCACCCTTTTTTCTCGTCTGGGGCCCAAGTGTGCGTGCCCTCTGTGATAAACAATTTTATTTATATGTGGAGACGCTTCTAATAAACGGGAGAGTGAGCGCTTGATCCGTCATTGTGTTCAGTGCGCTCTGATTTTAGAACTTGCCCTACAATGTGCTTTTCTGGTCCTTTCCATCATGACTAAGCTCTGGAGCTAGTGATGCATTACTAACTAGTCCCCATGGTGTTGCAAAATCCGTTCATTGTTTGACCACCCAAGCCTGTCTTTGACCAAGTGCCCCCCTCATCGACGGGAAATGACGTGCCATGTACACAATGGTGTGGCAGCGACCTGTGCTGCTGCAAGACATACCGTATTTACACGATTGTAGGTCGACCCTTTTTTTCAAATTTGACAATCCAATGTTGGGGGCTCAACTTAGAATCTAAATCGAACCGTCTACCACTAGTAACGGCAACAGAAACGAGAAATTGGGGGTGCTACGAGGTGGGGACAGCTTTGCACCCTCGTTCCCATGGTTATGGTCTAAAGTGTGAACCGCATGGGGCGTTTTCTGTTCGCGAAAATGCGCCGCGCTGACGCTGCCGCGAATACCATCCGCATGCTGTGCGCTACGCGATCGGCGGCGGCAACATGGTGGCGTCACCAGCCACGAAGAGGTGCGTGTAGCTCCAGCAACCGCTTCTAACCGCTCATTAAGATATCACTGAAGGCACAAACAAAGACATTTGTGCAAGAAAGGAGCTGATAATGTGGTCGAAAACGACACTATAAAACATCAACCGCGCCGCTAGGGAAAGTGGCAATCAAGTATCCGCCCCCGTGGTAAGCCTAAACTATCTCTGGCGGCGCCAGCCGGCTGTCCCGAGTGCTTTCAAACTGCCGCCATTAAGAGTGCGCCTCCCCATTGGGGCAAGTCGTCAGGCTCCTCCCACTGCTGCGCTCGTCACGCATCATACCGAGGTAGAACTTAAAACGCTTACAAGCAGTAGAAGCAAAAGTCGCCCACGCAACGCCGACGCGCACGAATCGCATGCAAAAACGCGTCAAGAAGCGTTTTATTTGTCTCCAATAAACAAAATGAGTATTAGCGAATCCCTTGATTCAATGCGCAGCGCTAACGTAGCCCAAATCATATCACATTGTTCAGTACACTTCCGAACGCGATGGTGGGTAGTTAGTCGGTCAAAAATAAATCGCGCGCGGCCGCTTCCGTCAGCCGCCATGTTGTTTGTTTTGGTATCGCGCGACAGTGGTCGCTGCCAGTTGCTTCGATGGTTGTCACCTCCTACAAATGTGTTCTTCTCGCTCAACCCACGGTGCATGGTTATTCCGGATGCTTATACAAACACTTTTCTTTTTTAACATTTAGCGCATACCGTGAGCGCACGGCTCTTGTGGGAGCATCGATCATTGATGGTAGAGACGCCGTGTAGGTTGATGGAAGCGCTTCTCTTTGTGATACGATTTTCTAAGCGGCGCTCACATCTTTTTTTTTTTTTTTTTTTTTTTTTTGAGAGCTGCAATTTTTTGGGGTAAACCTACATTCGAGTCGACATACAATCGTGTAAATATGGTAAACCGCTTTCAGCGACTTCATGGCCACCCAAGCGCCACCAGCGGCACACCAGCTAAATGACTGGAATTGATCGAAGGAGGTGGTGACAAAGGCTTGCAGCGGCAAGCTTCATGCTGCTGTCAGCTTCTTCGGTGGCGTACCATGCATTGTTGTCCTGCCCTTTGTGGTGTGGCTGACAATGCTGTAGACACCACTGTTCAATGACCCGGCCAACACTGGATTACCAGAGGAAGTCCTAAATGCCCTCCCAACGTTTCGACAACGGTGGTCCGAAGGGCTTCGACCCTAGGCAGATTGCCTCACCGGAGTCAGCCTGACATTCGCCTGTGCAAGAGAGAAAGCGCCCTCTCTGTGTGGGTGTGTGGTTGTTGCCCTCAGAGCCATGTATTTTTGTGGTTGGTGCATTCCTGACAACAGAGGGAAGAAAGAGAGAAAGGCGACGGACCCTACATGTTTATTTAATCCAGCGCATGCAGGAGCACACTGCCTGTTCACTCTGATCAAGATGCTAATACTTGTATAAAGTTTTCCTTTCTCCATCAACTTCGTACTCATGACAGCCCCGGCATGACACCAACCACGGCCCACTTCGACCACGCTACCCTGGATCGCAACAACGCCCACTACACAGTGGGGCACGCCTTCCCCCTGTAACTTCGATGAAGAAACGCATGAAAGAGAGGTATGAGTAAAAGGGATTCCATTGTACTACGACGCTTAACCAAATCTTCGAGCCCTCAAGAGCCAGGCAGCCGGGTGATTTCTGGGTTCCTCAGGAGTGGTAGAGTGAGAGGAAGGGAGACTCACTACTTGTAGGTCTCGCTGCGGATGTACTCGACCACGTGGGAGACGCCGATCTGCAGCTGGTCAGCTATGGGGGCCACCCAGGGGTTGTCCTCCATGCGCACCACGCACCGGTGGCTGGCCAGGTCCAGGTTGCCTGCACGCACCCAAGGAGGGAGGCACCCCCTGCTCAACAACACCACTCGGCAATACAACCACTTCCGAACATGCACTTGCGTGTGTCATGAAATGCCTTGACAGGTGGGCAGCATAACAGGCACCACTTTAATTAGGTACTCGAGTGGCCCCATCCCCGTTCTAACTGCCGCTTTGCACAGAAACCAATGGCACAGACTAAGGAACTAATTGATAATACTTTTGGAGATACACTAGATCACTTCTTAGAATCTGGACAGGCTTGCAAAGTGCTATAATAAGAAATAAAGTCTTCCACACAAACGTGTTGCAGAAAGGAAGAGACTTTGTTGCTTTTTTTTAGTGATAATTTTTTAGTAATCAATCTTCTACTGAACTGATGATGTGCACAAAATGTTTGTGGGTTCCAGTTAACTATGAACTGTTTGTTCCCATGGAGTTCATTTCTAGGCAGAGGAGCAAAGCACGTGCATTCTTTTTCCCTGGTTTTTCCGCACAACCTGACTACATTATTAAACAACTTTCCCACGTGATGCTGAAGTTGTGCAGGAAAGCAAAATGCAGAAACCAACAACTGAACGAGTGATTTCTGTGGTTGAGGGATAATGTGATGTACGTTATAGCTTTTAGTATTGATTAAATTTCAGCAAATATTTAGACACAGGCAAAGTCTTAAAAGCCGCTCTAAAATTTTAATTTTAGGAAGAAGCCAAATTGGTATTGATAGAAAATAACTAAAGTAAAAGCTCGTTAATTTGAACTCAAAGGGGGCCATAAAATTGTTCAAATTAAGCGGAGTTCGAATTAGCGGGTGGTTTGGTTTGGATTTGCAACCCATTGTAATCACTTTGGGCTGACTTCTTTTGCAAGGAGCGATGGAAACCAGGGGATCATAGTTCAAATTAATCATTCTGGATACCGATGACTTTGAATTATCGGGAGTTTTCCCCCATTGAAATATACAGGGCTGTGCCGGGACCAGGCCGTGAGTTACCGGAAGTTCAAATTAACAGAGTTTGAATTAAAGAGTTTTCACTGCATCAACATCAAAATTGCTTGCCTTTGTCTGTTTGAAATAGAATCATTGCGAAACAGTGACTGATTTACACCACTGATGCTCTTGGCCCCTCAAGTCATATAAGATTCGCACGTGGTCTTCAGACGCATGTCAAATTTGTTTTGTAACTGAAAGTGCATTTCGCTGGAACTCTAGAATTCTTTTACAGTCAAGCGTGCACCTCTCTTCAGCTAAACAAGCCCAACAGAAACCAGTGCCATCCCTCACTTCCAGGCAGCTTTCTCAACCAATCATGCCTACCTGAGTTAGCTCTTCTTGCCATCAGGGCAATATCCCTCATTTTACACCATATTAAAAATCTGGGGCAGCTACACAAAATTTGGATGCAGCCACAGGAATGTGCCTGGGACGGACGTGGGACTCATTGTATTTTCCACTTTCTCCAACAAAACAACCTCCACCTAGCCGACCATCATGCATCGAGGTGGTCTTTCAGAGGGCTATAAAAGCAACGTGGGCTGCCTCAGTCTTCGGCACTCAGAAACTAGTGTGTGTAGAGTTTTTAACAGCAAAGCTGTTTAGCAAATCGTAATTTTTTGTGTCTGCAGTTAAAAGTACCAAGAAATTGCCGACTGCGTGCACATGAACGTACGCAATGTGAGTGTGAGGCTCGCGGTGATTGCACAGCAGCACACAAAACCAAGAAAATGCCTAGCACTCGTGTGTGCATGCCTCATGATGACCCAGCGTACCCTGCGCATGTTCGTCAGGCCAAGCATACCCACTTTGGCAGACTGTCCAAGATCGGCAAAAAAAAAAAACTCCAGCATTTGCCGCAATCAAGGCAACACCTCTTTGGAATGAGAAAGACACGTCATAGCAGAGCATAGCATAGACATAGCATAGCATAGCATAGCATAGCATAGACACGTTATATGCCCTTCCAAAAAATCACTTCCAGAAAAAAAAAGAGAAGCTCACACTCACAGTGACAATGGTGGAGTAATGGGCGGAAATGAAGAAGAACCAAATCATCTGCAATCGTGGACTTAAACCTTCGTGATGGTCATGAAAGTTGCGCAGAGCTTCGCTACCTTCAAGTCTTATGCGTTAGTGTGAGCTTCCTTCATTTTTCTTTTATTTTTTCCCATAGAATCCTCATCTGTCGTGCATACGAGCACACCCCTGAATGGTTCACATAACAAAATGAAAATGCCCATATGATGCACCTGTGAATCTGTCACCCCTGCTTGTCACTGTCCTTCTCCATCAAACACAATAGTGCAAAAGCGGTTTGCACCCTCACTTTTTAAATACTTGAGCGTTTCTCTGTGGGCTCAACAAGAAAACCAGTACATCCATCTGTCTGTAACACTTGAGCAGTCACACTTTTGCCTCGTATGAAAATGCTAATACAGTAAAAGCACGTTAATTCAAACTCGGAGGGTACCATAAGTTACCGTAGTTCCAAATAAGCAGAGTTCAAATTAGTGGGCGAGCACTAAACTCAGTAACCATCTAGCCACACAGCGCAGGCAACGCCCAGAGAAGCCACATCTGGACTTGTTAGCGTGAATTACGCGCTATGCAGCAGGTTATTTCAAGAATTAAGAAAATGAAGCCCGAATGGCAAATGAAATAGTTTTATCAGTCACTTGTACACCAGAAACAAGTACCGAAATGCATTCATATGAGCAGCGAGCCTTAAGGCCGAAATATAGGACACTATTGATGCTCCAGAACATGTTTTTTTACCTGGCAGGGTTAACGCACATAAAAATCAAGAGACAATCAAGTGCAAGTCAGTCGAGTCCACCAGTCCTGCTGCGCCTCTGTCTCATTGTTTTGCGTCTCTAGTAAATTTGGTTTGTTTTGCAATGCATTGCAGTCGCTATGGGTCGACTTTTATCTCCAAGGAGCTCGCCAGGGGCTGGTAGCTCGAACTAACCATTGTGAATGCCAACGTGTTTGGGAGTTTTCCCTCATTGAAATAAACATTGCTGTGCCGTAAGCCAGGTGTCAGTTTGAATTAACTGCAAGTTAAAATTAACCGAGCACAAATTAATGAACTTTTACAGTAATACAAGGTGCTGCTGTTTTCAGACTCCTCATATTACCCTTGAAAATGCATTTTCCTAGCAATGCATTCGTGTATGAAGCCGACTCCAGGTGGGTTAGGTGCATGGCGCTACACAGGTATACATGGGGTCTAATGAAGGTATCTATCGACGCCCCAGGGCTTTTATATTTTTGTAGAAGACCTCTCATTTTACCCATACAAATGTGTTTTCCCAGCAAACCATTTGTGTATAGCAGAGAAGCTGTCTTTTTATAGGGATAGTGTTAGAATGCGAGAGTATCCATCCGAATCTACATGAGGGAAATATTCGGCTTCCAGAAGCCCTAGGATTTAAAGGGACCCTGCAACACTTGCCATCGACTACTAGCACTGTATTTTGGGATAAAGTCTATTGTCCCAGAAATCTCCTCCTGCAAAATTATGAAAATCCGTTCACAATTAACGAAACTACGCGCGATGAGAAATCGCGCATAATCGTTCCCTCTCAACTCGAACGCGAACAAAACGACGAAAGCTGCGCGCTCTCTCCCGGAGTGGGGGGCGGCTCGCGGCGTTCTCTTCGGCGGCCTTCGATATATCACATGCCGGGTAGTTTTCTCCTTTTTTCCGCAACGCGGAGGGGCCTATTTCCGGTATGGTGCCACAAAAAAGCAGGCATGGGTGCCTGCTCGCAAGTGCGCGCTCGGGCTGGTAGGGCGTTTTTGAAGCAATAAACGTTTGTAGTCGAGTGGTCCCGTTGAAAGGGAAGTATTGAGCGCATCACTCAAACTCCGCGCGCACTCAAAACACAAAATAAACGGCAAAACTGTGCCTACAGGTTCAGGCATAGAAGAGGTTCGTACACAGCGATGACGACGACGGAAATGGGAGAATCTAGCCGCGAAGTTGACCAGTGACAGCCGATCGGGCAGCCATGGCCTATGTGACGTCCCTTAGGCCATGCATAATGAGGACAACTGAAGAGAGAGCGGTTTGTTTTTCCGCGTCTTTCACATCGATTTGCGCGCTCACCGCTTCACGTGAACGTGCAATATTTGGCTCAGGTATTCCTGGCAGTGTAATCTAAACGTCGCGCAGGTTTATTTGCACTGTTCAAAGAGTGTTGCAGGGTCCCTTTAAGGATAGCACAGAGGAAGTTAACTTCACGGCTGCCAAGGCTGTCGAGGGGACGAAAAGAAGATTAGAATGCTGGTGGACAAAAAGCAGAGAGGGGAATATTGCCTAGGACAGTTACCACCTGTAACGGAAAAAAAGCATTTTGTGCCTAATAAGCTTTTTGTGCCTGCCCCAAGCAGCGCTAGTATTAAACAAAGAGTATAAAACATAGGCATATTAGTCCTTTTTGGTAAGATGACATGTCATCACCCCGCTACAAAGGGGAAACCAATAGCAATCAATCAGTACTTGGGGCCTTCCGAAGTATTTCACAAAATGTTCTAGTGCTTTCCTACTTTCGTATCAGACTGCAAATATCGTACATGAAAAAATGTCTTCCCAGCAATGAAGGTGCGTGCACTAGTAAAACCGACTTTAGAGGGCTTGGTGTATGCCATGTGGTAATTCCCATTTGGCAGCTTCTGCATTTCGTGCTCTTTTTTTTTAAACACTTACAAGTGAAAATTGAATCAGTTCCTTTTACAGGCTTCGGCAGCCAAAGCTGAGAGTACAAGCGCAACTCCAGCTGCAAGTGGAAAAGCCAGGCTGTCCTCAAACACCCAGCTGTGCACAGGTGGCTGAGAAAGTGCACAGCACGTTTGGTCAGAGGAAAAGAACTTTAAAATCTTCAGCACCGATGAGCAGCAGCAGTACTAGATAGTAGTGCCCGTCATGTCATTTGCCATCGGCTAATTGTGTCCTATTCGTGCCTAGTTAGAACTCGGGACTTTTAACTAGAAAAAGTGGCACCGCTCACAGCTCCATTCAAGCAGCCACAACAACTACAAAAATACAGCAGGGAGGTGTATGAAAATTGTATAAAGGAGAAAAGAAGCAGTGTTCACCAAATCTGGCACAACAACAATAAACATCGCAAAATAGAATGGAACGCAAAAAAACCTAGCACGAAGCACACCATGCCCTTCTTGTACTTTGCAGCACCAGCATTGTTTGTCGGCATCCTTTGTGCGATGTCTACCCTTGTCTTCAATAAGAGTTCAACCGCTTACCTAATTGGGGCACAGATCAGTGGATGTGCCACAATGTTAACCCCCAACGCAGGGAGTGCGTCTACAAGCACATGACGTCCTCACTGCGTAAAAAAGTCTGGTTCAAAACAAACATTTTTTTTTCTCCCCCACAGAATATGTGCAGTCATATCTAGGAAAAAAACAGCATGCAGAGGTGAGATATGTGTTCACCAGATGGCATGAGCTTCCTTTCATTGACCACAAAGGGTGGAGGGGGAGGAAGCATGCCAATGGCCATGTGACTACCTGGGAGAAGCAAGCTTGATTTTGGAAAAAACCACGCTGTTTTTGTACATGGGTTCTACAGAGAATGAACAATCAACGACTGCCATTGAAACTGCCACGTTACTAGTACAGAGCGACAACTCACTCGCATGCTCGCCAATGGTGTACTGCTTCGCGCTGACCAGCCCCAGCTCTCTTCAAATAGGCTTTCTTTTTCGCAGCAACCCAGAGCTCCCTCAGCTTCTCGCATTTCCGAAATGTGTGAGAGTAAAAATAATGGAAGAGGCATGAATTGCGCAGCTCATTCGTTCGAGGCTGCACGTAAAAGGGTTACAGAGGACAGATGACGCGGGTGACAGGAGCCCTAACTCTGATGTCACATCCAGAAGTTCGCTGCAGGGACGACCAGTTGTGGCGACATCCCGCTAGGTGCTGCATAGGTTGGTGTGGCGTGTTTTCAAACAGTTTTAATAAAAATACTGTGCACGTATAGAGTTTAAAATTAGGTCACAAGGGACTTTAGTGGTGTATGGCGCACGTTGCAACAGAACTTGGGGCAGGTAAATTTTTATTGCAGTTGGCCCTTCTCGCGTGCCCTTACCCAGTTCGGGGGGAAGCAGAGTCAGCCTGTTCCCCTGGATGTGCAGCTCCCTCAGCCTGGTCAGCTGGCCCAGTTCCTTGGGGAGCTCCACCAGGTCATTCTCGCGAACAGAGAGCTGCAAGGGATTGACGACGACATGGCTGTTGTCACCTCACACTGTTTGCACAGGTAAATCCATCAATGCTGGCATTCGTACAGTGGGAAGGAAGAAACACTTCAGTGACTCAGATAGGCAGTGCCACAGAGTTCTTTACCAAAATATGCTAGAAGGAAAACTGGCACTGCAGTCACACACCAGCATGAAAAGAGGAAAGATTTGTACTCGCTTCACAACTGGCATGGCTCAGGATGTTTCGGTGGCCGTGAAAATACATCAAGTGCAACAAAAAAGCAGAGGCAAGTGTTTCTTATATCAGTAAGTAACAAGAACATTGTGAAAATACTAGGAAGGTCATAGGCAATAAAGTTAGTATTGCAGCGGGTGTAATTCTAGAACCACGCGAAGGGTCACTGCATTGTACTTGGGCAAGGGCAAAGAAGGACATGGCGCCTAAGAAGCCTGCATAATCATCTTCATCGGTACAATTGCAATCAACTGGGGCACACGACAAGTAGTCCACATCGTTGTGGTTGCAGCCCGACTTGTAGATTACGGTGACGTCAGATTCTTGTTATTTGAGGTTCTATCGGGCGAGGTGTCCTGAAGGGTTTATGACATTTGCACCAACAGAGAGAATGGTGGTCGGTCACCACTTTTTAAAAGGTCACCCATATAATTATGGCCGAAATTCGGTGATGGCCCGCACAAATGCCAAACATTTTTTCTGTGGTCGACTAGATCATTTCAAGGTGGGAAAAGGTGTGGCTTGCATAAGCTATTACACGCTCCATGCCATTTTAATCGCTGTGTAAGCACCCCACCCAGTCCAATAGTAAGTGCATCCATGTGCAGTGCGATATCGTCATCCTCATCATAATGGCCAAGTATTGGCGGACTCTGTGACCGATTTTAATGTTCCTGAAATGCAGCAGATAGTTCTGAGCCCCAAGAAGAAAGTTGCATGCCGTCTCGAGTCAAGCTAGTTAACATTTCGGCTATACCTTGGAAGTTATTCGCAAAGCGCCTGTAGTAGACGCAGAGACCCAAGAAGCGGCGTATAGCCCCTTTGTCGATTGAAACTGGAAATGAGGCCACAGTGGCTGTTTGTGTGGGATAGGGATGAACGCTTTCAAAGCTGAACACGTGGCCTAAAAATTTAAGCCCTTTGTAAGCAAAATGGCACTTCTTCGGCTTGAGGGACAAATGGGCTGAACAGATTGCCTGAGAAACTGCGTGAAGGTACATTGGGTGTCCTTAAAATGTGTGCGAAAATACCACTACAGTTGAACCTCGTTATAACGAACACTGATATAGCGAATTATCGGCTACAGAGAACTAAAAACAAACTTTGGTTGGTCACGCTTTATATTAATGACACTTATTCTTTTACAACGAAAGTGAAACCGTGAGAGCCACATGCGATATCGGATATAACGAAGGAATATTTGACCGGGAGTCTGAGAAGCTACTTGGAAAAAGAACCCCGTCGTCCAAAACTGCAGAAGTATTAAGGCCCTTTTGTCCGCGCACACTGGAAAACTTCATCCTGCTCAGTTCTGTGAGTAGCCACCAGATGAAGATCACATCCTTCATGAAATAAATAAGGACGCAGGCCTGTTTTGTCAAGTGAACTTTGTTCTGTTGTAATTTCATGTGCTCATGTTTCGGTTCATTGAGGTTGAAATGCAACAAAGAGAAAGGTAAGGGTTACCTTGTTTATAATGAACTCGAAGGCTTAAAAATGCATTTTTGTATCAAGTATTCTTGCACGAGCCAGATTTTTTATTTGTTAGAGCCAATTTTTACCTCTGCGGTTACAACGAATATTGAATAAAACAAACTAATTTGCTGTCCCGATACTGCTTCATTATAACAAGGTTCGACTGTACATCGTCCAGGTATATAAGGTGTGACTGACATTTGAGGTCAGACAAAACTGTGTCCATCACTCTTTGGAAAGTGGCCGGAGCAGAACACAATCCAAAAGGTAGCCCCTTAAGTTCACAAAGCCTGTACAAAGCAACGAAAGCAGTTTTTTGGTGATCTTGTTTGTCTACCTCAATTTGCTCCCATCTGCTGTGTAAATCCATCAATGAAAAATACCTTGCATTGCGCAGACAATCTAGCGAGTCGTCAATGAATGGCAAAGGGTGGATGTCCTTTTTGATAACACTGTTAAGCTCTCTGTGGTCTACATAGGAGCGAAGTGTGCCGTCTTTCTTCTTGACCACAGGCGAGACTCATGAGCTCCTCGACAGCTGTATAATGTCGCCTTGCACCATTTTCTTGATTTGGAAATGAATAGCGCCCAGTTCTGTAACTAAACCTCGGTAAGAGCATTGGTGGATTGGTTGCTCATTGTCGGTGATCCGATGTTTTGCGGCAGTTGCCTACCACACATTCTATGACAGAGTAAAGCAGTCGCTGAAGGAGCCGATAGTGTTTCAAACCTGCTCCTGTTGAGACACTCTTGGGTGAGGGTTCATGCTTATTTTGGCACCCTTTCCAGGTTCAGTCTGCACCAATAACACTGCTAAGGTAACTGATAAGGTAAAAAGCTTGCGGGCACCGCGGACCTAGTCCAAATAGGTTACTGCTATTGTGCATGCTAAATGCTGGCGTCCTCGGCTGAAATTTGTAATCCGTATTCCTGTTTGTCCATCACTGATGTCAACAAGACCAGGAGCAAACGTGATGAAAGGCTCTTGAAAATTAATTACCACATCATATTTTTGAAAGAAGTCAAGCCTGAGCAGCAACTGCTTCGAGCACTCATGCAGAACAACGAAGCTGTTGGGGTAAGTCATACCACATATTTGAATCCTGGCGGTACACATGCCGATTAGCATGACGAAAAGACCACCCATATTCCATTGTAACTTTCCGCAGCTGAGACGCCAGTGATCCATTCATGACAGAATAATCGGCACCAGCGTCTACAAGGGCAATAACTGCGTGATGGGCAACGAAATTGTGAATATCAGGGGAAAGTATTTCGCTTCCTCGACCAGCTCTTGCCTCTGGCAGCCTGTGGGGATCCTGCCGGGAGCCAGAAGTGGACAACTGAAGAAGCCCACTATCAGGATGCGAACAGAGAAACGAGAGGGTGGAGTTGGCCTAATGCAGAAGAGATCAGGGGGGCTCCAGCAACACCTTCCTCTTGCCGTTTAGCCACACATCACCAGTGCATTGTGGGAAAGCACGTCTAGTGGAGGAAACTGGTGCATGTTTGCGGCAGTTGATTGCAGTTCAAAGTGCCATACATCTGGTGCCTGACCAGTACAAACATGTTGTAAAGAATACACTTCAATGTGAAAGCCTTACTTGTATCATTCAGTAATTTTCTATTGGTTCTAGCTGTCTGCAATTAGATGTGCTCATCAACCATCCATGAAAAGACATCATCACCGCCAACTGCAAACTACGATGATGGCACCCAAAAGGGTGCACTCACCTGAAGCTGCAATCTTGAACAGCGACAACAAAAGTGTGGGAATGAGGTCAACGATACTAAGGCAGAAATGAAAGAAAGGATATGCGATTGCAGCAAGCGCCGTCCGTGCCTGCGCAGTAAAGTTTATTCCTTCCACCTATTTGTGGTTACACGGGTGCTCAGCAGACACGGTTTCCAGTGATGCCCACAACTGACAACATCGCATCAAAGCTCCTCTCACACCAAAGCTGATGCCAATGCCAACACTGTGCCACCTAACTACAAGAAGTGGCCAAAATTTACACTATGTTCTCAAAAATGCCTAGAATGTCAACAGGAACAAACTAAACTATGTTGCCATTAGAAATTGATCCCAGGAAATAGCGCCTAATTATACAAATTTGAAAAGTTACTTTTTGGATCTCTTGAGGCCCGGTCACCACGGCCACCTCTATGTGGATGGCGCCACGCGTTCAAGCACGTGGTGCTTCCAAACAGTGAAACAGTCGCTTTCTCATACTATTCAGGAACACCCCGCAGCCACACGCTCTTGCAACTACTGTATTTTCGCGCGTATAACCCGCCCCTGCATATAATCCGCACCCCATTCAGCCCGCCGGGAAATAAGAAAAAAAGTCCTCACATATTGCCTGCACATTAGATACAGGGAAGGCTGCACCGAAGCTATTGCTCAAGCAACACATCCCATACTGTGTAGACAGAAAAAGCGTATATTTTAGGGGTGTGCGAATATTCGAAACTTCGAATATTCGATTCGAATTTTTTGGTATTCGATTCGATTCGAACGGCACTTTTATTATTCGAAATATTCGAACCATCCAAAACTAAAAAAAAAAAAATTCAGGACGTGTCTCAACAGCAAAGTCGCGAAGCATATACACGGCGAACGATACGTGCTTTCGCAGACTGTATCGGTGTTTATTCATGGTTACAGTGGAATCTCGATTATACGATTCTGGGTGATACGAATTTCCGAAAAGTTTCGGCGAAATCGCATTGTTTGCAATGTAAAAAATTTCGGCTGTACGAACGGACCTGCGCGGCCCGGCGGGTACGAGCGCGCAGGCGAGGCCACCCGACTGCCGATCGAGCAAGTGACGGCTCTCTCTCCCCTGTTTGTCACTCTTTGTCCAGAAATGGCCGGGCTGTTGTTTTCTGCTCGCGAAAACGCGCCGCGCACGCCCCACGCGCGCTGACACCGCCGCGAAACTACCCGCACGCTGCGCGCGGCGCGGCCGGCGGCGGCAACATGGCGTCGGCTCCGCCCGTGAAGTGGTGTGGGAACTGGAGCGCCCGCTTCTAACCACTCTTTAAAA
The DNA here is from genome assembly GCF_048455015.1 of Haemaphysalis longicornis. Classification (NCBI taxonomy): domain Eukaryota; kingdom Metazoa; phylum Arthropoda; class Arachnida; order Ixodida; family Ixodidae; genus Haemaphysalis; species Haemaphysalis longicornis. Next base: position 25,898,230 of record NW_027526361.1, read on the forward strand.
TAAGGCTCAAGGGAAACACGAAGTTGCTTGTGCGGTAAAGGAGCTGATAATGCATGTGAAAACGGTACTAACATCATCCCCACCGCTAGTGAAAGCGCCCATGAAATATTTGTGGGGGTGCTAAGCCTAACCATCTCCGGCGGAGCCAAGCCGAATGTCTCGATCGCTTCGCAAGTCGTCAGGCTCCTCCATTCTGCCGCGCGCGTCGTGCGTCATTTTCTGACCGGGGTAGGCGCGGGCGCGAAATCGTCGATGCGGGCGTGAAAATACAGCGTGCGCAAAGCCGAGGTGAGCGATATCGCGTGCAAAAACGCACCATGCGGTTCACGCTTGACTGTTGCGGCGTGTAGCGAGCTTGGGCCACTTGGGCATCGCGAGTGAGGAGATGAGCGCGAAGCTTTCCGTGCTCCAGAAAGGACTGCTTTGCGACATGGGGGTTAAAAAAAGCAGAAAAAATCAAGAATTTCCTGACGCGAAAGCAAGAAAAAGAAATAAACGAAAACTTTTTTCAGCGCTCAATTTTTCGGTCTGTGTTGGTTCATACGAATTTCGGATGATACGAATAAAGAAATAAACGAAAAAGATACGAAAAAGAAATAAACGAAAACTTTTTTCAGCGCTCAATTTTTTGTTCTGTGTTGGTTCATACGAATTTCGGATGATACGAATATTTTTCGCAGTCCCGCAAGATTAGTATCAGAGATTTTACTGTATCAGCGCGCGGTAATGCGTACGGATGCCGGCCACTAGTGTCTCAAGTGAGTGGCTGTTTTCAGTATCTGGTAGAGTCGTGACGAGCAGGAGCTCACTGCTCACCAAACATGTCGAGCAGTTAACCTTTCTTCATGATAACATTTAAGTGAGTGCAGACCTTAACCTGTTGAGTGCAATGGTACTGTGCAATTCCTAATTTTACTTTATGGGATTTGTTGTGCAGTTTTTGTGTTTCTAGATGGTGAAAACTTTAATTTTACAAAAAACAATGAGTATTCGTATTCGAAAAATATTCGATTCGATTCGAATTTTGTTTTCATTATTCGTATTCGCTTCGAAATTAAAAAATTGATATTCGCACACCCCTAGTATATTTAGCAAGCAGAATACCCCGACTGCAAGGCAAAAGTCACAATTCACTAATAAAATTCAGTTTTAGAGTGCGCTCATCCTTGTTTTTTTTCTTCCATGTCCTTGTATGTTTTGTGCATTCGCTGCCATGGAAAGCTTAGTCAGTGTTACTGAGTAGGAGCTTCACGGCACAACGTGCATTGCCGTCAAGCTGCACTAAAGGAAAAACCCCGCGTATAATCCGCACCCCTACTTTGCCACTGAAATATTTGCATTTTTGGTGTGGGTTGTACACGTGAAAATACGGTACATCCTAACCCACACTCAAATAAATGTTATTGGTATTTTTTATCTGATTTAGCAGGGCATTTCTTGTTTCCAAAAGGGCATAATTTTATGCATAAGCCAATGCTTCCTTGCAATCCCGAAATTTCAAAATATTTGAAGTTCTCAAATGGCACTATTTGATACAGAGTTAAATTGGATATCGCGTTACTTGCTTTGATATTCGAAAGTTGCCAATATTTGCACATCCCTGCTATGTCCCATCACCAAGAACCAAAAGAATATCCGGGCTCATCTTTTTGGAAGGGTCAGAACAGGGGAAGGCATGGAACCTTAGGGCACGCAAATACTTCTTCAGAAGAATTTAAACTGCTTGCTCCGTGCTCTCCCAAATTCACCCCTGGTTAGCACTGACAACGATCAGTTCATACCCAAGTGAAAGCTGTCATGAACCCGGCTTTGTAAAAGTTTTCAAGTGTGCTTACAATCTGCAAGTTTTTGAGTTGTCCAATGGCCGGGGGAATTTTCTCAAACTCGTTGTCTCCCAGGTACAGAGCTCGCAGGGTGTCTGGAAAACAAACAAGAGCAGAATTAGCAGTGCTTGCTACACAGAATGTTTGGGGAGGCAGATAAGGAAGCAAAACTTGGCGGCCCTTCCAGGTCCTGATGGGAGGCCTGAAGCATACAACGCTTTATGACTGAGGCAGTAGCGGCCAGTTGTGGGACTCTATTCGAAACCCTGCATTTTCTCATGTCCTTCTTGTTTCGCTCCTTGAGCAAGATGACACTACTCCACTTTGGTTTCTCTACTAATTGAGCCTCCTTGTGTTCTACCCGGCTGGCCTGAAGCACCTGTTCCTTCTACAGCTTAGCACCCACTCACAAACGGCCAAAGCACTGGGGGCAAAATGGTGATGCAACTTGTATTCCAGAGGCCTGCTTTCCTGTCTCACAGCAGAATTGGCAGGATTGCACTGATTTCGACAATTTTGGACCATGAGAGTACAACATCTTTTATTACTACTTGTGGAGGACAGGAACTTACAACATCTCACACCACCTATAGCTTTACTGCCTGTATCAGACAACAAAAGCCTGCCCTTGAACACCCCACACGTATGTATCATCAGAATTGTGTATAATCGACAAGATTTAGGGGAAATCCTGGAAAAGGACGAATTTTTCTTTAACTGCAATGTTTCTAAGAAAGCTGTATAGCTTGTCTTTGTAGCCGTACGGCTGCATTGAGGTGGATGTCAAATTTTCCTTCACAGAATTGTGTACATGCACTAAATTTCCCAAAAATACTCAACACATCCCGTCAGAGCCTAAGCGGTATCACTAAAGATGTTTCTTGTAAAAGGACGCTAAAGGCTGAATAGCTTTCTGTTTGAACTGAAAAACACATAATTCGTAGCTGCCTTAGCTTTTGTTCACACCCAGCCATGCCTTGTTTGCTGAGAAATAAATAATTAAGGCTTGCATTTTTCTCTCTCATTTCACTTCCATTTTTTCCCTGTTCACAAGCACACCACAAAGTGCCCAGAGCAAGCCCGGGCCCTATTTCAATTTTAGTTCTTTATCACCATCTTCCTGAGTGCCAGTTCTTTTTGGCTTCCACTTTCTTTGTAAGGATTGGAAGCCAACAGGAAAGGGGTTGTTTTTGGATGCATCTTAAAATGACGGCGCAAAGGAAAAGTGAAGCTTTCGATGGAGGTGCTGCCGTCTGGGAGAAGGCACAGATAATACATGCGCGATTTCTACCGTAAAAACCCGCGTATAATACGAGGTTTTTTTCCAAATTTTACTATATGTAAAATTTGTGCCTCGTATTATATGTGGATCCCAAAGTTTTCAGACGAAAATTTGCACTTTCGGTTTCGGTTTCAGCGGAGGGTGGGCCTTCTTGCGGTAACGTTAGTTGGCTGCTGCTTTTCTTAGCCGGCGCCATTTTGATTGTTTTGACCACGCGAAGTATCGGCACGGTCACCGCAAGTCTATCACGATGTCGGGTGCACGAAGGCAGTATTCAGCGGCAATTAAACGAAAAGTTATTTTATGTGCCCAGACCATCAGTAATTGCGCCGCAGGACGGCAGTTCGGCGTCACCGAAGGCAGTCTTCGCGGGTGGAGAAAGCAACTGGTGCTTGACTGGATAAAGTCTGTGTGGTGTCGGCGGCCTGGAGCACTGTTTGACATCCCAGCTACAAACGCTAGACATTTTCATCAACAAGCCTTTCAAAGACTGCATCAGGACCTGCTACCAAGAGTGGATGAGGTCAGGAGACCCGTAAGTGACAGCTGCTGGATGGGTGACGCGGGCTTCTCAAATGGTGCTTTGTGCCTGGATCGCGGATGCGTGGGCCAGCATCCCAGAGGAGCTCGTCAGTCGCTCTTTTAAAAAATGCGGCATCTCGAACGCCCTTGATGACACTGAGGACCACTTTCTGTGGGAAGACATTTCCAACAAGGCGACTTCAGGAGACAGCGGCAGCGAACCTGACGATGACTGAACGGACGTCGGGAGACAGTGCCAGCGAAAACTGACTATGACTGAAGGGTAACTGCAGTGCAAATAAATGTTTTCTGTGCTCTCTTTACCTCGTATTATATGCGGATGAAAACTTTTTTTCTGATTTTGCTGTCCCCGAAATACACCTCGTATTATACGCGGGTCCGTATTATACGCGGGTTTTTACGGTAAGTGCTGTAGTTGGTGGTCGGGATGAAGTGAGCAACAGGATCACTGCTTGAATGCCTTGTCTTTAAGACCAGAAAGAATTTAAGCTTAAATGTGTGACAAGTGAACGTGAGTGCGCTACAACTCTGCGAGGTGGGAAACCTGATCCTGTATTAAAAGGGCAAACACATTAAACGCGTGTATTATTTACCTCCTTCCTCCAATGAATGCTTCTTTCCTTGAGGCATGGAAAATTTTAACACTGCCTGCAGCGTACAGCATTGCCAGATGTGCTAGAGGTACAGTTTTTGTCAAAATTTTCTAAGCCACGCCTCAGGTTTATAGGCCACAAAGAATTCAAAGCCAAAGCTTAACGTTCAACAGTGACTAGAATATTTTATGACAGAAAGAGAAAGACAGCAGTCCTCTCCAGCTTCCTGGCACAAAACGTTTCAGTCTCACTCGAGAGGTAAGCTTGTACTACGAATTTCTTGTGGCCTATGCCCTTTTGCCATGGCCTAGAAAACCCTGATGACAAGACTGAACATGGTGTCGCCTGTGGTCAGTTTCACGTGCAAAACAGCCATCACTCGCAGGATCTAAACATGATTCTATGCTCTTCTTCAACAATGTGTTCAACACTATAGAAAATTCCACGAAGAAAGCCTTTGCTTTGCGTTCCACAGCTGCAAAAGTTGCAGGAGTTCTGGAGGAGAGCATGACTTATTTGAACCAAACTGACGAAACTACTTGGTATGAAGTATCTTTGTAATTGGCTGCTGCTATATGACTATGCCACACCACAGGCTTGCTCACTTCCAGCATGGTGTGATGCAAACAGCAATTAGTTGTTTGCATCATTAAATCACTGAAAAGAAAATGAGGGACGCATAAGCGTTCCTTAATTTGCAGTTTCTTAGCAATTAAGGCATTTTTAGCCGAGAGGGCTGCAAGAAGGATGGACTTTCATTGGAGGCAAACTCGCAAGTGGTGTTCAGTGTAACGTAAAAATTCACATTTTCTGAGAGAAGCATTGCCTTATGTGTCACTATAACGAAGAGAAAAATTGCTGTCGTAATTAAAATGTTAGAAAAGAACTTAGGGTGGCACCCAGTTTTTAAGGAGGAAAAAAAACAGCAACAATACTGCCAATAAAATAAGTGATAATACTCTATCCCAAGCTTCGTCTGTCTCAGTTAATGATTGCAATAATAGAAAAAATTAAAGCCGTTCCACTCAATGTGAAAGCTGTCGGAAGTGCAGAGCAGTGATTCGCAATAGTGGGTAGTAGTGCCGTTATCCACTCGCTGCTACCACCTATCAAGCTCTTCGCCGCCCTGTTTCACTCCTCTCTTAATGAATGGAACGGAAGTTTGTCCAATGCAATTCAAATTTCCCAACTTCGCAGTGCTCGCGCGCCCCCTGCCTGAAACTGCGCCAGTGAGAGTTCTGTCCATTTTGCGCTTGCTTTTTTTCCCACACGTGCCGGCGCCGGCGCCGCCTTTTTTCTCCGCTTACTATCGTAAAAGCCAACCCAACGAGCATTCTTAAATAAATGAAGGCGGGCGCTGCCGGTTAATTACGTATATTTTGCCTTAAATGTACCAGCAGTTTTCTTTGCGCTGAACAACGGGGAGATGTATGACAAGCGCCAGCAGTTCACGAGTTTCGAACAGTTATGCCTATATAAACCACTTGGTTTTCGAAGCCTTTGTGGGACGCCGCTACGACGGAACGCCGTGGAGCGCTACTTGGGTCCAGTAAGCGAGCTACGACGACAAGGTGAGCCCCTAAAGTGCTCTGCACTTAAAAAGAGCACAGAGGTACAGATTGCAATGCAAGACAGAGAAGCACCCCTGACACAGCAACCAGCAATGCTGGGTGACCCCAGGCCCACCCAAAGTTCGAAACAAATGGCTGTCTTCCACAAGGTTGAAGTGTCCACTGACCCATTATAAAGAAGTTGTTGGAGAGGGACTGCTCGTTGAGGTTGTTGTAGGTGAGGTCGAGCACCTCGAGCACTGGGAAGGCCCCAAAGCCCCGCGGAAGGCTGCTCAGCCGGTTCATGCTGCACAGGGAAAGAAAAACAGGCGGCCCGTCAGGCCAGCTCAGGCACATCGTTCAAAGCCCTGCTACACTTTCCGCTAGCCCGCACAGTGCCACTAAACAAGCCTCGGCCTTGCTTGGCAAACTTTTTGTAGCGCAGGAAAAGCTACGAGCAGCCAATAGAGGTTGGCAGACGAGGGTGGCACATGTACTCATAACCATGTTGCACCATGGCACCTGCACCTGGGAGGAGGCAGGAGAAGGCAAGCATCCTTTCAGCATCCCTTCTTTTTTAGGGGCTGGGGCTGTTGGCGTTTCCTGTTGTCGTCATAATAGTTCTGTCATGTAGTCACGGTACTAAAACACCGGGAAACTCGTTTACGCCTCGCATTAGAATGTAACACGTGCTAAAAAACCACCGGTACACTCGTTTACGCCTCGCATTAGAATGTAACACGTGCTAAAAAACCACCGGTACACTCGTTTACGCCTCGAGCTGGAGCACTTTGTAACGCGTACAGTCGAGTCAACTTATAACGATACCGTTTATAACAATATATCGGATATAACGATGAACAGCTATGGCACCTGTAAGGTTTGACCAGGGAGGTCGTCGCACTGCGGGCGCCCCCCCCAGCGACGGAGACGCGGAGGCGGCCGTCACCCTTCGGAGTGCCGCTGACAATTAGGCCGTCTCGACGCATGGCGCCTACGGAAACGAGCAGGGTCGTGTCCGGCGCGGGACAAAAAGGCGCCGCTCCCTTTGACAAGTTTGGCGGCGACGACTACGCGTGGAGGTTCTCCGAACGCACCTTGCTCGGTCGGGGAGTATTGTACCCGGCCTTGCCGTTTCTTGTTTTTTTTAACCTTTCCCCTTCCCTCACCGAGGGTATTTATGTCGAGCCCGGCGAGAGGATGGGGGTCTTTTTTTGCTCTGAACTTGCCGCAGGTCACGGGGAGAGTCCCGCCTGCGCCGGCTAGACACCGGCAATCTTCTAAGCCCCACTGCGGGCTAGTTCTGCTCCCGTTGTATATGCCTTGTAAATAATTCCTGTACATAAACTGTACATAGCTTGGACATCCGAGTCTGCCTCGTCCCTCACGGCGACACGAGACACCGCGGTGCATTCCTGGGTACGGAGAAGACCTGAAAATTACTGGCGCAGTCGACAAAACAGGAATCACCAAACGCTCGAGTCCACTTGCGAGGACAACGAGAACGAGAGGAGCACCGCTCAACGAGAGAGTCCCGGCCGTTCCTTCCGGGGGAGCACACGTACGGCTCGAATCTACAGCCCCCCAGCCTCACCAGGAGACAGCGCAGGGAGTCGGCGCGAGCATTTCACCTCCGGGGGCGAGTAGCAAGATCTTCGGTGGGTCGTCATCCACAGCAGTTCGAGTCCATCAAAAGAACTCCCGGGCTCCACCGAAGGGGCAAGGAAGAGAGACGGCACGAGCGTCACACCCTCGGCGGCGGAGCGGCAAGATCTTCTGCAGAACGACGCCCACCCAGCGACAACGCGGAGCGATCAACCACCACCGATTCAACTAGGCACCACCGGCTCCGGGTGAGTCCCCTGGTTGGCACTTCTGCCGCACTCTTTGTTGCCTGAGCCGGCCCAATTGGATGGAAACACGCTTTGCGCACCTAAATCCTGACAAACGTCCTAGAAAGATGGGGAACGAGAACGGGGAGAACGGTGACGACCAGAACAAGGAAGCGTCCGCTTCTTCCACCGAAGCGGTCATTCCTCTTACCGATAAGCAGATGGATTTTCAACTCAAAATGGCCGAGATGAAGCTGAAAACCGTAGAGGCGCAAGTATTGCTCGCCCAAACTAAGAGCGACGCCGCGTCACGAGTGCGAGACGATGTGAGCGAGGCGGAATCTCAGAGCAGTCCCATGAGTCTGAGGCATTATGCTAAACTGCTAGCTGGTACCTTTCCCAAGTTTCCAACCGACAGCGAAGTGCCTATCTGGTTCGAATCAGCGGAGAGCGCACTGGAGGCTTATGAGGTTCCAAAGGAGTTGTGGGGGCAGATCGTTTTCCCTATGATTTCTGAGCGGGTGGCATATTTGTCAACACGTCTGACTCCGTCCCAACACCGAGATTATGACGCGTTAAAGAAGGTCGTACTTGACGAGTTGAAGTTGTCAGCGGCAGAGTATCAAAGGCGCTTCCTTGCGGCCACTAGGCGACGGACTGAGACATGGCGGTCATTCGCAACGCGACTGCAAAGCTACCTCAACTTTTATGTGGAGGCGCGAAAAATCTCATCCTTCGAGCAGCTTCTTGATCTACTCGTAGCGGACCAGATAAAAACTGTCCTAACGGATGAGGCAGCCAAGTACGTTAAACTGCGTGAAGGCGAAAATTGGTTTAAGGCCAGTGAGCTAGCCCCTCTGCTTCAAACGTTCGAGGAAGCAGCAGGTGAAGGCAGCGCGTGTAGAAGGCCCGGCAGTTCCGACAAAGCCGATCTGGAGGGGGGCAGACAAAAGGCTGGAAGGGACACAAAGCAGGGAAAAGGCAAGCCCCCCACGCATGGTAAAACACCCCCATACCGACAGGGCGGTTGCTTGCGCTGCGGAAATTGGCGTCACTCCGTCGACCGTTGCCCTTACGCCAATGGAGAGGGCCCAGACAATGTGGACAAAGGGAGGGACCCACCCGCAGGCGAAAGATTAGCAGCGCGAGTGTCTGCGAACGCTTTCGTCCCCGCGCGCTCAAAACTACACACGGTCAAGGTGAGCTGTAAAGACAAGGTGTTTGACGCGATCGTCGACACTGGCGCCGAGATAACAGTTCTTCGGGAGGGCAGCGTTCCGGACGATCTGGTAACCCCACACGGCACCATTGACCTCGTGTCGGCATTCGGTGAAAAGGTCAAAGCGAAACTCGTTGTCGTACCGCTGGCAGTGTTCGGAGGGCAGTCGCTCATTCAGGAGATTGACGACGCGACGCCGGTGATGTGCGCGCTTACCGACAAGCTGACGCACACCGACTGTCTGATCTCAGCGGACACCTGGGGGAAGCTGAAGACGCCACTGGGCGAGCCAGACAGCGCTGCGCGCGTAGAGGCTGTACAAACACGAGCCCAGCGAATCGCGTCCGAGAGCGAGAGCCCCCGTTCGCCAGAATCGCAGCCTTCCCAACCCACGCTCGACGTTGAGCCCCCATTAGGAGAGACGAGCGGAAGCGAGAACCGTAGTATAGAAGACGGCGAGCATTCGGCACCGGGCACAAACAGCGACGTCCAGAAGTTCCGTGTCGAACAACTGCACGACGAGTCGCTACGCAAGGCTTGGGTAGACGCCGAGAGAAGCAAGGCGGGTATGCACATCGTAGACGGGATGCTCTACCACAGAGACAAGGTGCTCGGGCAGAGTGTACAGCAGTTAGTACTACCAGAATCGCGCCGCAGCGCCGTGCTTCGTCTCGCGCATGAATCGTACTGGGGCGGTCATCTAGGCTTCCGCAAGACCAAGGCGCGTATCAGGCATAGCTTCTTCTGGCCGAACATGGAGACAGACATTCGGGACTACTGCAGTCGGTGCCACGGTTGTCAGGTGCGATCGGACAGGCGGCAGGCTGAACGGGTGCCCATAGCGCCATTGACGCGACCTAGGTTGCCTTTTCAAAAAGTCAACATCGACGTGATCGGCCCTATTGACCCCCCGTCTGCGCGAGGGCATCGGTATGCGCTTTGCATAATAGACCTGTGCACCCGATGGCCGGAGGTGGTTTGCCTGAGGTCGCTAACGGCCAAAGCCACTTGCGAGGCACTGCTTTCCGTGTTTAGCCGCACGGGAATACCCGAAGTGGTGTGCTCGGACTGCGGCACCAACTTTACAGCCGCGCTGACGAGCGAATTCCTCGCGAAGCTAGGTTGCTCTCCGCGTTTCTCGACTCCCGACCACCCGGAAAGCAACGGCTCGGTCGAAAGGTGGAACAGAGTCTTTAAGAACATGCTTTTCCATGTGATCGTGAAAGACGCCAGAAATTGGGACAGGTTCGTCCCCTTTTTACTCTGGGCCTACCGGGAAGTGCCCCACGACACCACCGGCGTGTCCCCGTTCCGGATGCTGTACGGCCGCGACCCGGTGGGACCGCTTGCGATACTCAAGGGTAGTTGGGCTGGGGAGACCGAAATGCCAGCTGAGTTAGCGGAAGCCCCTGCCGATTACCTCAGACAGCTCAAAGAACAACTTGAACTTGCGGCTGACGTCGCTGAGCTAACCGCAAGCAAAAAACAAGAGTTGTACGCGTCGCAGTACAATAAGCACGCGACAGTCAAAACTTTCAGCGAAGGGGATACAGTGCTAGTCTTTGACGATAAACGGCCGGGAAAAATGTTCCCCAAGTGGCTAGGGCCTTACACCGTCAAGGGAAGGTACCGCGAACACTCGTATTACGTACAAACCCGAGAGGGTCGACGTTTACTCGTGCACGCGAACAGACTGCGTCCGTACCTGCGTGAGGTGGCTGCGTTAAGCGTTATGTTCCACGACGACTCTGACTTTGGGGATGTGGAATATACACCGCGAACCGTAAAACCGGAGCAGGCAAACGTCGGTCTCGCGCTGGAAAAAACCGCGCATCTGGACGACGCGACAGCCGCTCGAGTGCGAGGCGTTTTTGAGATTCACAAAGCCCTGTTCGAGGAGAAACAGGGAATCGCTAACGTGGGGGAGCACGGCATCAAGCTCTTCGAGGGGGCCGCTCCCAAGCGCGGCCACCCATACAGGATCCCCGAGGCTCTCAAAGGCGAAGTGACCAAGCAAATAGAGGAACTTCTCGAGCTAGGTTTGATATACCGTTGTGAGAGCTCGTGTGCCCATCCTATAGTCTGCGTGCCCAAAAAGGATGGCTCAGTGCGCTTATGCATCGATTACCGCGCGCTTAATGCGCTAACGGAAACTGACGCTTTCCCTATGGGCTGCCCGCAGGAGCTCATAATGCGCGTAGGATCGGCCAAATACATCACACTAATCGACCTAAGGCGGGGCTACTGGCAGGTGCCGCTGGCGACCGATTCTCAGCTTGCAACGGCCTTCGTGTCGCATCTGGGTCAGTTTGCGTGGAAGGTCATGCCGTTTGGACTAAAAAACGCAGCTGCAACTTTCCAGAGAAACATGAATGACGTGCTGTCCGGGCACGAGCACTACGCGTGCGCATACCTAGATGACATCGCCGTGTTCAGCGCGACACTCGATGAACACATTGAACACCTTCATCGTGTGTTCTCGACGTTGCAGGCCGCAGGCCTACACGCGAACATAGAAAAATGTCAAGTGGCTCAGCGCTCAATCCGCTACTTGGGGCATGTCGTGGGTTCCGGCACGCACGGGCCGGACCCCGCGAAACTAGAGGCCATTAACGGCCTGCAGGCCCCAAAGACCAAGAAGGAGTTGAGGAGCACCCTGGGCCTTTGTGGCTACTACCGCAACTATGTCCCAAGGTACGCTGAGATAGCCCGGCCGCTGACACAATTGACGGGCAAAAGTGTGCCTACTCAAATTCCCTGGAGCAGTGAAGCTGACGAGGCGTTCAGGTCCCTGAAACAAGCCCTTTGTGAGGCTGTCTCTCTTGCCACCCCGGATCTGGCGAAACCTTATGTGCTTTCCACTGATGCGTCCGCTGTTGCAGCAGGCGCCTGTTTGGCGCAAATAGCCGACGACGGCTCTGAGGCTCCGATTGCCTTCGCGAGCCATCGGTTCACGCCAACGCAGACGCGGTGGGCCACCATTGAACGGGAAGCATTTGCAGTCATTTGGGGATTAAAGAAGTTCGAGACGTGGGTTTTTGGTGCCCAAGTGAAGGTCGTCACCGATCATAACCCGCTCTCCTACCTAACCAGCAGCGTGCCCCAGGGGGCGAAACTGACCCGCTGGGCTCTAGCGCTCCAGCGTTACAATGTAACCATCCAGCACCGCCAGGGCATCGCGCATGCAAACGCTGATGCTCTTTCTCGTTTGGCCAATGAATGCTGGGAGGAACAGCCGGCTCAGGTGGCATAGGGCTGGGGCAGAGGTGTGGCCGCGGGGACGACACCAGTGGGCATGCGTGTACCTGCGAACCCTTTCGTGTGTGTGTTGCGCAGTGCCATGAACAATCGCGTCCCGATGGCTATGACTGCCGTTGAATGTTTTTTTTGTTTTCGCGGGTTGACGTATCAGCGTCTGACCGATCAGCGGAGGTGAACATTCCTTGAGCGGACCCTTGCGTCGCACGGCAATTGTAATTTATCTTCTACCTTGGTGCCCGCGGCTTGTTTTGTTGGTGTGTGCATGTGCCTCTGTTTTATGGACGTGTTTTGGTGCAGGGTGCGTGCACCGGCCTGATCCGCGGCTTGCGAAGTTTTGCGTGTCTCTGACTTGTCGGCCGCGCGGCTCAAACCCTTTTTTTTGCTAATCCATTTAATCTAGTGGGATTAAATGTATCTTGTGTGGGAGGTGTAAGGTTTGACCAGGGAGGTCGTCGCACTGCGGGCGCCCCCCCCAGCGACGGAGACGCGGAGGCGGCCGTCACCCTTCGGAGTGCCGCTGACAATTAGGCCGTCTCGACGCATGGCGCCTACGGAAACGAGCAGGGTCGTGTCCGGCGCGGGACAAAAAGGCGCCGCTCCCTTTGACAAGTTTGGCGGCGACGACTACGCGTGGAGGTTCTCCGAACGCACCTTGCTCGGTCGGGGAGTATTGTACCCGGCCTTGCCGTTTCTTGTTTTTTTTAACCTTTCCCCTTCCCTCACCGAGGGTATTTATGTCGAGCCCGGCGAGAGGATGGGGGTCTTTTTTTGCTCTGAACTTGCCGCAGGTCACGGGGAGAGTCCCGCCTGCGCCGGCTAGACACCGGCAATCTTCTAAGCCCCACTGCGGGCTAGTTCTGCTCCCGTTGTATATGCCTTGTAAATAATTCCTGTACATAAACTGTACATAGCTTGGACATCCGAGTCTGCCTCGTCCCTCACGGCGACACGAGACACCGCGGTGCATTCCTGGGTACGGAGAAGACCTGAAAATTACTGCACCGTTAACTTTTGTATTCTTTCTATGGTAAAATAAACCGCTTATTACAATGCTCCAGTGCCATGATATCGGATATAACGATTGAATCCGGTGATATTGTGCACCAAAAGTGCAACAGTGACGACTCTAATGACGCGGTTGTGCAGCCTACTCAAGTAGTGTCTTTGTAGGAGGCCCAATGCGTGACACAGTCCCTTGGGGACTTTTTTTCTGCCAAGGACATTTACCGTAATTACCCGATTCTAACGCGCACCTTTTTTCCGGAAAAATAGGCCGAAAAATCGCATGCGCGTTAGAATCGGATACGAAACCGAAACTGCCAAAACTGCAGAAATTTTGTCCCTCCCATCGCCATCGCCATCTCAAGATGGCGCCAAAGCCTTTAGCAACAATTTTTCGAACGCAGGAAGCATAGGTATAGTGAACTAGCATAGGCGCCTAGGCTTTTCTATCGGCGTTCACACAAATCGTGAAATCGTTCCACTTGCGCGCTTGATAACAGTAATGGCAGCAGCGGCTCTCACGCGTTGAAACTAGCGGTAGGCTGAAGCGTGCGCCTCTGGAGAAGCTCGCGGGATGGGCGTGCGAGGCGTGGGTCACGATCCCATCGACAATGGTTGAACGTTCATTCAGAAGTGTGGCATCGCGAACGCTCTTGACGGCACTGAGGACGAGATAATGTGGTCAGCGGAAAGCGACGAGGAGTGAGATGAGTGAGATTACTTCGGGAAATAAATCGTCCATTTCTCTCGCATTCGTTTGTCTGGGTCACAAAGTTCCGTGCGCGTTACAATCGGAGGTGCAAGTTTTTTCGGTTTTTTTTCCAGGAAAATCGGGTGCGCATTAGAATCGGGTAAATACGGTACCTCAGCTAAGTGAAGCACCTATAGATGCTCTTGGAAAAGATTTGGGCTAGCTTCACACGCGGCAAACAAAGGGGACCGACTGTGGCTTCTTTTCGGCAAATTAGTAGTAGTACCACCTTGCTGGCATGCGAATAAAATGTTTTGAGCTCTGTTCTGTCTTTTTATTTCGCAACCCGCTTATAACAATTATCGTTTATAACGATGGGATTTCCTAGGCACTTTGATATTGTTATAAGTGGACTAGACTGTACTACAAAAACACTGGGACACTTGTTTACGCCTCGCGCTAGAGATTTTCGCGCTTCAAAGACACAAGACTTCTACAGAAAAGCTGTATAGCTCTACCCCCCCAACAGTTTCCTCTCCATTGGCAAAAACGCCAAGGCACCAAGAATTCCTTTATACACTGCATGCTTTGCCCTTCCCCAGATTTCATGTTAGTTGAGATGGCCCGAGATTTTCTAGCCTGCAGAAATCAAATGATTAGTTATTTTAAGACAAGCATAAAGAAGCTAATTCAGTGAAGAGGCGCAAGACTCCAAATTCGGTATTTTTCCTTTTCTTTCTCGGGCACCATGTTGAGCCATGCTACACGGCAACCGCAGCGACAAATAGGCGTGCCGACCACGAGTCCCAACCTGACAGTTCCAGCAACAGAGGCAAAAATCAGCATAACAATGCCAGGCGCTGACATTTTAGCCCGTTCAGGTGGAATCGAGGTAGCTAGTCTGCAACATAAAATAGTCAACGCCTTCTGTTCAAACATTTTTTTTTCCATTCCATCGAAAGCCAACACAGCTGAATGGCACGTGCGTCAAAGTTATAGTCCTGTTCTTTGAGGTTCCATTACATTTGCACTGTTCCCCTCACCTGACAATGCCCCAACAGGCTCAAGTTAGTGCCTTCCGCTATACAGTGCTTGCACACTTCTCATTTCTACATATCTGCATGCGAAGGAGGAACTTTGTCACTGGATTAACTCAGTAGCTAGCGTCAAAATTGACTTTGGAATGCATGCTAAGATGAACCAAGAGTTGATAGTACCCTACGCCTCTAGCTAAGCAGACTCCCAACTGTAAACACACTGGAGCCCAGTCAGAGAACACTGACTCCGTTATGGTAGCCAAGTCTGAAAAGAACATCTCTGAAATTCGTACTGTGCTCACAGACTCGGTCAACAAATAGCTAGCTGCACTTAATATTCAAATTTTGGCCACAGAAACCACAACCGTGGCCATTAAACAGCCTGTAGGGATGGAGATTGTAAACGTGCCTCCGGCAACCCTGGAGCAACAACGACCCCCAGCTCCGAAAGGGCTCTGCCAGCCTCTGTTGAGGACTGCATTATTATCAACTCCTTATGGACCATGCGAACCATTTGAATAATGGCTCGGACAAGGGGAAAACAAACTTCAAAATTTTTAATATGGCAATGGAACTGTACAGGTGGGTTATAGATGCAAAAGAGGCAATCTACAGCCGCATGTGTTAAGTGCAGGGCTGGAGTGAGCTCTGGATGTGATAGCCCTTCAGGAAACCAATGGCCAAGCCAAGCTACCTAGATTCAAAATATTTTTATACCAGTAGACACACGCAAGGAGAAGAGTCCTCCATACTAGTCACAACCCTAGTCAAGCTCAATTTCCCAGCCATACAACACTCCACTGGGACCCAAGGTGCCAATCATGGATCATGTACTCCTAGAGAGCATATCAACATCGGGACTCAACCGAGGCAATTTCTTCATACTCAACATTTATAGCACCCCAGGAAAAACCATCGCTTTTCACATCTACTCAGGAAAACAGCAAGTCTGGCAGGATCGAGAACACCACTCCTCGTGGTAGGAGACTTCAATGCCCCTCACTTCACATAGGGATACGATCTCTGCACGGTCAGAGGCTAAAGGCTTTGGTTGGATGCACAGCAAGAAAACCTAACTCTACTCACTGACATAGTGCACGCCACGATACAAGGAATGGCCACATCCAACAATACGACTCCAGATCTGGCTTTCACTAAGAACATAAGCCTCCCGCAACCTGGAGTAACACCAGAGCAGGCCTAGGCAGTGACCATTAAATTCTATCTATAGAAATAACAGCAATGCTAATTAAACCAAAGACACCGTCAGCACTCAAAATTTTAGAATGGGATGGCTTCCGTAAATCTCATGTGGAGACACTGCAAGTCTGCGAAGACATGCATGACATTGGGGCTCGGACAAAGTTGCTACAGGAAGCCGTAGCCGGTGCCACTAAGACTGTCCCGGAAAAGACAAGGCGAACCCAGACAAAGTGGATTCCTGTCTGCTTCATTTATGGGAAGCCAAGTCAGCCTACGAAGAACGTTAGCACGAAACAAACGAAATCACCCACTGAGGCGATGCATTGCCAAACTCTAGATAGGTTAGTCTGCGCTGTGTCCTGTCCACTTCTCGTCCTCGTCTACTTGAGCTGTTCAAAAGAATGTCGTACCAACACGCCCAAGCTTATACCTTAGTCTAGAAAGAGATTAAAGAACATGAAATGCACCTCTCTAATCAACAATGGCATTCCCTATGCTGGGGATAAACGAATCAATGAGTGTCCCACACACACGGAACTTCCTCCGCCATTTATTAGACCCAACCACAAGCAAGACCCATCAACTTCATTGCCTACCATACAGCTACGATGAAACCCCTGAAGAACTGTTGGTTGAGCTTCAAAATAGATACCTTAACATCAGCCCTCACAACCCAGCCACAGAAAACGAAGGAGCTCCCAACTCGAAATTGGACGAACCTTTCACGGAGGCAGAGATGAGGGCAGCGATGTCTCAGCTCAGAACCAAATCGGCTCAGGGCCCAGAAGGTGTCACTAACAAGATGCTTATGAAACTGGACGATAGATCCGTTACGACCCTCACTAAATGTTTTAATAGATGTTGCAGGAAAGGTACTCTTCCGAAGCAATGGAAAACGCAAAGGCCGTCTTCATTCCTAAACCTGGCAAGACTTTGAAGATCGAGAACCTAAGACCCATCTTTCTCACGTCTTGCATAGGCAAACTTCTGGAGCACATGTTCTTGAATAGACCCGCCGCGGTGGCTCAGTGGCTAAGGCATTGCGCTGCTGAGCCCAAGGTCGCGGGTTCGATTCCCAGCCGCGGCGGTTGCTTTTCTGACGGAGGCAAAAAGCAAAAATGCCCGTGTGTACAAGATTTCGGCGCACGTTAAGGATCCCCAGGTGGTCAAAATTATTCCGGAGCCCTCCACTATGGCGCGCCTCATCGCCTGCCTAGCGTCAGCGCGTTAAACCCTACAATCAAAAAAAAAAAAAAAAGAATAGACTAAACAGCTACGTGGACGACAAACACCTACCCCCAGACTCAATGTTCAGTTTCAGACAAGGTCTCTCGACACAGGACATGCTCCTACAACTACAGCACCAAGTCATTGAGGGACGACACAACTCTTCTTATGGTGCCAGGGCCATCCTAGGACTATACTTAACTAAAGCCTTCGACAAAGTGAAACACTCGTCCATACTACAGAATCTCGAGCTGCTCGGAGTGAAAAAGTGCACCTACAACTATGTGAGAGACTTTTTAACGGCAAGAACAGCCAGCCTCACAATAGGTGATATTGATTTAGACCCCATACAACTGGGAGAACTGGCCACTCCCCAAGGATCAGTCCTGTCTCCTTTCTTATTCAATGTGGCTCTCATGGGGCTGCCCCCGAAACTCAATGAGATTACCAAACTCAATCATAGTCTCTATGCAGACGATATTACACTCTGGGTAGCAGGAGGCAGCGATGGGATGATACAAGATGCCCTACAACAAGCGATAGAAGTGGTTAAGAGCCACGTTATCCGTATAGGTCTTGGCTGCTCACCCCAAAAAGCAGAACTACTTGTCATCTGTACCAATGGCTGTCAGCCTCAGGGTCACCAAAGAATTTCAATCACAACCAAAGATGGGACTACCATACGAAACGCAGACACCATCAAAATATTAAGCCTCCAGATCCAAGGTAATGGATACAACACATCAACTCTCAAACAACTGGAGAAGCACGCGATAAAAGTTAGCCTAATGATATTGAGAATCTCCAATTGATATCAAGGGATGTCTGAAGACAGCATCAGGAGACTCATTCAGCCTTTCATCATCAGTCGAACTGTACATGCCGCACCGTTCTTACGACTCCAAAGACTATAAAGGAAGAAAATAAACACACTAATCCGCAAAATATGCAGACAAGCTCAAGGCATACCTATCTGCCCTGACTCACAAACTCCTTGAACTCGGTATTAACAACGCAGTGGAAGAAATCATCGAGAGGCAACGCACGGCACAACTCGTATGTCTCTTATCTACATGGGCAGGACTGAAAGTTCGATGCAATTTTAAAGTGGAGGCGAACGTAGAAACCCCCGAGCAAGTCGACCTTCCAACTGCTCTCAGATCACACATAAAATTCACTCCTCTCCTAGGAACATGCGTTCCACCCACCACACAGGATGTAGGTGATCCTGAGTAAACGCCCTGTCCAAGAGACTTCAAGCGGAGCTTAATGTCTGGTATACAGATGCAGCCGAATATCAGGAGAAGAGAGCCATGTGTATAGCTGCAACCAACTATCAAGGAAGTCTGCATGTGGCTGGCACAATCGTAACTATGCACATAATGGAAGTGGAAGACGTGGCTATCGCCCTAGCGATCTTTAGCATTGAAATGTCAGGTGTGGCAGTACCAGACTCACAGGCTGACATTAGAAACTTTACTACAGGATGTATATCTCCCAAGACGCCTGCAATACTAAGACCTCTAACCAACAATGAGAACCTCCCCAAAGTCACACTACTGTAGGGCCCTGCACACGCTACCTTGGAAGGCAACTAGGAGGCACACGAGTTGGCTTGTGCCTTCATCAACCAAATCAATTGGCAAGTCGCTTCCATAGACACACCTCAGAACAGGGAAACTTTTCACATATTGGGGAATTCTCGAATACTACAGAAAGAGCACACGATCATATGCCGGCCCCCACCATACCCTCGATAGAAAACAGGCGGTAGCACTACGAGTACTGCAGGTGAATCCCTTTCCAAACTCAGTCCTGCATTATCAGATGTATCCCGACCTGTATGAACCAAAATGTAGATTTTGTTCATGGGGGGTTGCCCTCTCCCACATCATGTGAAAGCGCCCACACAAATCACCACAAACCCAGACGAACACACTCATTTACTAAGCATACACAATGATGTGCAGTGGGAGGCCGCTGACTCACATAGGGTCGGCCGAGCCCTTGCAAGAAGGAAGACATAAGACCAGTTTTCTCATTTGGGCCCAATAAGGTATTTCCTGGTATTTCCTCTCTCTCTCTCTTGTCATTGGCACACACGGACAACACTACAAGATTTACTTTCTGCCTGACTACTTGCCACCTGCACCTGCTTTTTACTGCCATTAATGACAAAATAGATATCTTGCAGCGTGATGACAACCTGCTGAGGCTATTTTAATACTCCACTACTTCTTTTTTTTTTTTTTAATCTTTCTCACATCAATAAGAGCCAGTGCTCACCGAGTCTCTGTATTTACAATCACAACCAAACTATCTCCCCTCTATCACAATGACTGCACTTGAGGTAACAGACAAAGAAGCCACAAGACTGCATCTCCCCTCTATCACAATGACTGCACTTGAGGTAACAGACAAAGAAGCCACAAGACTGCACCTGGGTTAAAGTTCCCACCCAAAATGCAACACCCAGCATTCACTAATTACGGACTGCTGTGCATGCCAAGAGGTAAAAGCATTGACTGCCATGCGGACTAACAGAGTGCATTCGATTCCCTCTTATCAAGGAATCTCCTCGATTGGCAGCAGTAATGTTAGCCCATATGCAGTGCAGTACGCCCTGTCTACTTCTACAAATAAATACTGCACAGTATGTCATGCCATAAAAACTGGACACTGGGGTTTTACGAGAAAAGAGAAAAAAAGATATCCAAGACAAACCACTAAGACATTCATTCACAGGAACACTTGTTTCTGTTTCTGACTGCCCATACAAGTGCCCCAACCGTCACACCCGGCCTTCAGTAGCTGTTTGATGCTTTCTTAACGGAATACCAGCTGTGCACTTAGTTGCAACCTGTGCGTAAACAAAGTAACAGTTGAAACAGAAAGAACGCAGCAGCACCTTTGCATCGCACTTCTCCAGCACCGAACACGACGTGTCTGTGTTCTCAATTCTTTCCCACATTCCAATCTTCCCAGGTGCTGCTCCAGTGATAGCAGATAGCGGGAACAGCAAAGTAACAAGAGCTGCTGTCAAAACTGGGGGCACAGAATGGAAACAGTACTCACGCTAAGTTGAGAATTTTCAGTTTGGGCATCGTAGAGATTGACGATGGCAATTCCTGGATGAAGAATCAAAGCAAAACAGGGCACCCGGTAACAGCATGATGCCGATTGACAGATCATCACTCAAGCAATGCGAAGACGCAAATTTAGACCCTATTCTATATTCTACAGCCACCAATTCATCCTGGTGCTAGCCAAACAGCCGCCAATGCTGAGATGTACTTCCACTCCGGGCATCAGTAAGCCTTTGCTGGCCCAAAGTCTGAACCTGAAGCATTCTCTGGGGTAAATGCAGTTGCAAGTAGTATATCACAGACTCATTGACACAGCTGGTGGCGTGGCATAAGTGTCTGCCCAGCATTGCAAAAAAAAGGTGCTTGTTCTTACCCTAAAGACTTGTGGCTAAGGCCCATGCAGAACCTAGATCCAAATTCTGCTTAGGCACATGCTTTAATCATGCAGCTTATTCATTCTTCACTTATTTCTTAAATCTCTGAAAGACGTATATTGTGAAAGATGTATACGAAGCTACCACCATTTCTTCCACTTCTTGCGGAGGAGAAGAAAGTCAAGATGTTTTCATTTAAAGAGAGAAGACCCTGCAACAATTTTATCTTCACTGGTGTCCTCTCGGTTGCCCACTACATTACCAGCAGGACGTCGACTACGACAAGCTATGATATGGCGCTCATAAAAAAAAATCTTGCAGGTATTGAAGGAGCACTGTCGAAGTCACAGTGACTCGAGCGCACGTCGGAGGTGATGTTTGTGCTGACAGTGAGACATTGTGCCGATTTGGCTAAAGCATGGCAGATGTCAGGTACAACAAAATTCTCAACTTTACAAATAACTGCCGATTTTACCACCATAATTCATGGAGTTTAATGCATATTTCAATTTCTAAAGTACAATCCCAGTTTTCGCCCCACGGGGCAGGCCTTGGTATAACAACATTATGGCTCTGGGTAGTATAAGGAAAGGAGGGGTGAACACTTTGCAGAACTTTTTGTACTGCAGCTTTAGCCACGCTAATTCATGAGGCATTTGGTGGAAAAGGGGTCAACCATTGGCTACAAAAATAACTTCAAATTGGGGCCTAATCTGCTGGAGTTGCACCTCAGCTACAAATCTGCTGTAGTGAAGAGCAGATCATGCTCCCCAGGACCCGCTAATGTGTGCAACAGCCACAACACATAAATTGCACACACAGGAATTTTTGTATTTTTTCCTGCCTCTACCAGAGGTACATCCTTTGTGTTCTGGAATCAAACCTGTGTACTTTGTGTGTAAACACACAGCTACTCAGCCACTTTTGTGGGTGCTGAGAAAATTTAGTAAGAAGAGAAATGTAACTGCCAACGTACCACAATCTGGTTGTTGCATAATGTCAGGATTTCCAAGTTGTACAAGTTGGCTATGCTGGCTGGAACAACTGCACAGAAAGATGAACATCACTGGCCAGTACAAAAAAACGAACAAAGAGAAAGACCACCACATTTTCCTTGAAGTCACCAACAGATTGTAAGCTATTACGATTCTGCTGAGCCTCCTAACAAACAATCGACTTTTTTAGAAGCATTCCAATCTCTTGCACAGACAAGAAACACAGCCACTGACATGCTCAATATGCAGCCTGAAGAACTAATTCTAGCCCTGCATGCAGCAGAGTGCAATTGTCTGCCACGGTGTTCCTGGGCACTGTGTTAGCTAAAAAGAGTGTTCCTATCAGACACTGTTACCATGAAAAGCATCAGAAAAAGCAATTACATCAAGTGTTCCAGCTTCCCTTGGAAAGGAAACTATTACCAACAGCATTTATACTGCACGTGACACTGTTACTTAAACAGAACTGCATTTGCTTCTACATGACACTTGCTTGCAACCTTATAATTGAAATGTACTTTAAGTGGCTGATTTTTAAAGTGCCAGAAATCCATATTTAGATTGCGAGTTCAGGGGAATTGCAGCTTGTTTGTTGCATTAGCATGCTTGCTTGGCACTTTTTGTTTGAAATGGTTATGTTTGCTTTCCTCCAGGTTAATCAACGACTGTTAATCAACGACTAAGCAGCAAAGTTGTTGCTTAGGACTTGAAAAAAATGTTTCCTTCGAAATATTTCTAGATAAGTTTGACTCAATTAATAAAGCAAAGCAAAATAGAGAGAAAGAGTCAACTCTTTGCACATTTAGTAGAAAACTGCCCACACACATAGTGTAAACATTCCCGGAATATCGGGACAGCAACATGAAGAAACACTTCTTTGTATTTTTTTGCACCCGAAACCATTTATTTCTGCCCTATATTGTAAGAGCAATTTACAAGACAGCGTATCAAGGCGTACACAGTACTCACCTCTTATTTTGTTGTGGCTCAACGTCAGCCTCGTTAAGTTTGGCAATGAAACTGAAAACAGGTAGGGCAAAAGGCATATATAGCACCAGCACAGACACACAATTTACAACACCAAATACAGATACCGTTACGCACACAGTACAATGCAAAAGTACCAACAAAGGAAAAATAAAACTGCTATATAATAATTTTACCCCCTCCCCTCCACCCCCCCACCACCCATTAAAGTAATCCTGAGCAAGGTTGCGCATTTCTGCTATTTTTCTTCATCTTGCTAATTTCCCGAAATGCCTCTCGCAAACTAGTATTGTACAACATCATTCATTCAAGGATGCTTAAACAGAAACAGTAAAAAAAAAAAAGTCCGAGGGCACACAAGCACTTCTTATCAGTTGTGAGTGCAAAAGCATGAACGTCCAATTGAAAGCACCAGATGCCTCGCATTGTCGAAGGGCTTTGTAATCTTGCTGCTTGGAAAACTGCAAGTTGCTTTTCGATCTGTCTTAACACTTAAAGGAGTACTGACACGAAATTTCTAAGCTGAGAAAACTGTTTCCTCTGTATGTGGAGATAACTCCCACAACATTTCAACTATAACCGTTCAGCATAACCTATTTCAAATAAATGTCACTTTGCACGTTGCAGAGAGCTCAGAATAGATACCCTTTTGACATCGGCATCACATCACACCATCTGTGCCTCACCCCAAACTGCCAGCATCAAGGTTACCGTGATGCAGCCAAAGGACTGGCTGCTGTTGGCGCGCGCTGCTTCGCCTTGTGCATCTTGCTACAGTTTTAGGACTGACGTCATGCTGCCCAGGCGCGCGCAACCACGGCGGTCTGCACATGCACACACGCATCCAGACCGGCTGTGATGCAACGGAAACAGCGACGTCAAGTGCACCCTCCTGTCATAGCAGCCGCCTCGGTGTTTGTTTCAGCGAAAACAAAACTGATGCGAATAAACAAGGCTGTTAACAATTATTTATGTTGCGAACGACCATCTGATGTGCCGTTCTATGATTAGTGGGCTGGCAGGCACCCACTGCCACGACAAAAACCTAGCATGAAAATTTCGTGTCAGTATTCCTTTAAATTACTTTGGTCTGTCCCCTGTGCGTTGCACCGCAGCTCATTTCTGCTGCCGGAGTTGACAGCGATAGTGAATTTATCTGCTTGCCTATTAGCCCGTTCAGCTGGGTTCTTCCGCTCTCTCCACCTACGGTGTACTGGTGTGGATGGCCACCTCTTGCTACTGCCCTCGCACAGTGGAACGCCTTGTGCCCCCAAACACTTCCAAAGGGGCCACCTTTAGCTACTTCCGAATTCACGCTCCCACTAAGGAATGCCTTGCAGTACGGAATGCTTCTGAAAGAACCATTTCTGTTACAGATAAAAGACACTGGCTCTTTTGCTCAATGAGCCAAGGATTTCACCTTTATAGAAACAAAAGGCTTTAAACCAAGCCCGAAACAAGCCTCCTGGTGTTTCGAAGCCAACACAGCCCACAGCACAAAATTAGCCCCCCCAAAAAAATGCTGCAGTTCCACTGAACGTGAAAGCTGTTGGAAGTGCGGAGCAGTGATCCGCCAGTGTTTCCCTCATGTTATTTTTGCGCATGCCTTGTGTTTATCTTCTGTTTATTTGTGTTTTGCTCTTGGTTTGCTAGGTTTTCTTTTCTTTTTCTGTGCTTTGCTTTGCTTATCTCTTTTAATCAACTCAGCCGCAATGACTTCTCAAATAGCCCGGTTTATGGCCAATCTCCCACATGGGTATGCCCTTTGAAGCGATGAACAACAGCAATCATCAGAGAAGGCTGCTGGAGACTCGCCTGCGACACCTAGGGCTGCCATTGTCTCTTCCACTAGTTTTGTATTTAGGGTGCACAAAAGAAGCTGTGCCACTGCCATAGACAGGTATGTGGGTCACGCCGTCCACTCATTCATTGCAGAGACCGATCGTCTGCCGTGCTAGAACTATTTGGGTCCGTTGACTTTTTCGCACTCCTCTTTCTTTCTTTCTTTCTCTCTCTTGCAATTACTCACTAAATCATTTCTTCTGCTCCCCTATTTTGTCTCACCTAATTGGTTTTCACGACTAAAATTCTTTGTGGCCAATCCCCCTAAATATGTGTCATTTGCATTGCGTGATGCCCAACAACATTGTGATGCTGTTGGGCGTGATGCCCAACAACGGACAGTATCCCAGACCCCTAAAGTGCTCTGCACTTATAAGAACAGCCCTCAGTGTGCTAATGCTTTGCACAGTGTTGCCTGATCTGTCCATAAATGCTTCCAGGCTTCATCTTGCAACGTAATTGAAGCATTGCACCTTTTCCTCTAAGTGGTCAAAAAGTGACTGCAGGTGGCAGTTGTAGTGCCTATGGACCTAATTAAGTTTCTTGCTGCATACCAACTGTGCTGTGACTCCACATAGATATCGACAATTTCCTACTATTGACACAGACACCGAATTCCTGAAAATGCTCTTGGTGGATACTACCACATCCAGTCCATGACAAGGAGCGTACGAAGGTGTGCTATTATCATTAAGAAGTCTGACACTTGACAAAGCCAAGGATGCTAAACAGTGACAAATCCAAATCCCCACAGAGCATCAACGTTGTCAAGGCTGTGACTCTCACTTTAATTTCCCACAATACAGAGCTCGGCACTGAACTGTGGGGACTATTTTTCAACATTTTTTTTTTCTCAAATTGTGGTTGAGAGTTTAGCATTTTTATTCGGTGTCACCCAACCAGGCAGATTTCTGTCACAAAATGTTTAAATAACCAAGAAACTATTGTGGAACCGATGTTCTAGCTACACCTGGAAACAACGGTCTAAAGAGGGGATATAAACAAGGTTCGTAAGAAAGTAAACATGTGGGGCTAGTTTGCACAATACTGCCCTAATTCCCACATCGTTTGCTGTAACATGGCCAGCTCTATGTGAATAATATACTTTCCGGATGACGCTTGTGGCTTCAATTCTTTTATGGACTAGACATGATGTCAAACTGCCCAGGACTACAATAAACTGGATCGAAGCTTCCAAATGATGTTTTTGTTTATCATTTGTCCAGAAAAAAAAAAAACTTTGGAAGGATGTGCATCCTGAGCAATAACGGGCGAAAATGCAGCAGGTCAAATAAGTGACAAATTAGGTCAACTCTTGAAAACTCGCTCAAGTTAGCTGCACAGACGTGGTGCTCACGACTAAAACTTAGGAGCCCAAATATGAATGCATCATGCGATTACTAAGAGTCCAGTAGTGACATGACGCCAGCAAATAATGACAGACGAAGAGCAGCCGTTAATGACTCATGTCGGCGCAATTGGCAGACTTCGTTGACATATGCATGTGGGTCCGAACAGTTAAACGCTAGGATCGAATTTGAAGCGCATGAATGCCGCGGCCCAACTCTACGGTTACGCCTTCCAACAACACATGAGTAAAACGCTGGCATGTAATATGTCGAAGTTTGTTTTGTTCGATCACAGAGCTAATAGGGTGTACTTCGGAATAACTTGACACAAGCAGTTGTTTCAACAACAATCCCATTCGCTTTCGTTAAGTACGCACTGCCCAGAATTTTCGCGGCACTATCTAACATAGTGTGACGTGATCAATGTCACGGAAAAACAAGACAGAAAACAAGGCGACGCCCAGTTCAGGCTCAGACACTGTTGTGTTTACTTTCTGTTAGGAGGGAGTTGCGTTACCCGAGAGCACAGGGCGAAACCGCAAAGAAAGGAACGACCATAACAACTTAGCGGCTCATTCAGCAACCACGCTTCGCTCGAGATGTACGACATTACACGATATGTGCAACAAGTCAGCCCATCTACGTGAATCAACCCCCGCAGATGTGACATCACAACCGGTTTAAAAATACGGCGGCCGCGCCAAATTTGGAAAAGGGGTCAAAAACAGAGAGGTACGCCTCCGTAGAGCGGCAACTCACACAGTCCGGGTATCTCCTCGATGGACGTAATTCCTCGGTCGACCAGGTCAAGCTCGGGGTTGTTTTGTTCCCGAGCTTCGTCCACCACTTTCTTCACCTTGGCCATTTTGTTAAAATCCAGGCAATTACAGGAAGTGTGCTTCGTCTCGCGCTCCATCCTGTTCGACTTCCGGACCTCGACTCACTGCAGTTTCGATGACGGGCCGCTAGGTGCCGCCACCAGAGCATCCCACGCAGACGACGACGCCCAGGAAGACCCCGGCCTGGCCGATTGCCCACGCCGAAAGCGCGAAGGTCGAACGAACCTAAACAAAAGCATTCAAATGTAAAGCGAAAAACATCGGCGGCACACCGTGCGCATACTCGTTCGCCTCAAAGGTGTCGCCAAACGTTCTGGCTCACCCATATGCTCCTCGACTTCGCAGAAGTCAAGAGGTCTTGCTACACAAGCTGCGACTTGGAGCAGCATTGACCCGAAAGTATATCCACACAATCGAACGCGAAGACAGCCCGGACTGCCTTCTGTGTAGTTGTCCAGAGACTACCGAACATTTCCTTAGCGTTTGCCCAAGGTACATTATAGAGCGAAAGAACCTTGAGGCATAATTTACTACGCTTGGACACGCCCCCTCTCAGGAGAAAATATTTTGGGCACTTGGGCTGACAACAGGAAGCAATTGTCTTGGTCTAGCTGGTCTAGCCGGGAAAGCCCTGCTTATATTCCTTAGTGACTTCTCTTTGGATTCTCGGCTCTACGTTGCAAAAATTTAACAGGCAGAGGGCTAATGTCTCATACGATAATCATGTGCTGAAATGTGGACTCAGCGCCTCGTCGCATGTGAGGCGTCTATCAGTTTTACGGCATGTATACAGTTCATTCGTAGATTTCACTGTCATTTCTCATACCTTCCACATTCATTCCTTTCTGTCTTTGTACCCCGTACCCTCGCCCCAGTGGGAAGTAGCAGGCCCAGGATCAGTTTTACACGCCGACCTCTTCTCCTTAAACATTTACTCTCTCTCTCTCTCTCTCTCTCTCTCTCTCTCTCTCTCTCTCTCTCTCTCTCTCTCTCTCTCTCTCTCTCTCTCTCTCTCTCTCTCTCTCTCTACATAATTTCTCTTTCAAGTTTGCTTACTTCACGTGTCACCTTGGTAATGACCCGGTGTACCGTGAAATGCTTTCGTGTCAGTATAACGCGAGGAGAACAGGATGTTACACGTCTCTTGAAAAGGAACCCATATGAAAAACATTCAGTGTTAGCTCTTACGGGCGAATTGGTAAGTGCTGCACAATATGTCATGACAGCAGTATTCGGCAACACGAAGCAACGCCTACTTTGTCACCACAAGCCAGGAACGTCACAGTTTGCAATTACAGCCGTGCCTAGTGACGTCCTGGCACGGGAGTCCCCCCCCCTTCAATATAAACCACAAGGGTATCCTCGTTGGTTTGGAAGGAATTAGAGAACAGTTTACCGGTTAATGTGCTTAAAACATTTGTTTACCGATTTATGTATTTTATTCATTAGTACTGTGATGTTACAAAATCTTGGCAGGATGAGAGAGAAAAAAAAAAACTTACGGAAGTCACCTTCGACACATGCACACGCACGCACACATGCGTACACACGTATATATACGCACACACAAAGAAAGAAAGAGAGATAGAGAGAGAAATGCATCATCTGTGCGGATGCAATCCAAAGCCTATAGTGAATTTTCGCTTACCTCTTTGTTGAAGAGGTTGTTCCAATATACAGTGCTTCTTGTCAAATAACAGTATTTGAACCAGTTGTTGCGTGGATTGAGCGGAGTGACCTACAGCGAGCGTGGGTGTATTGTATTGTAACGTGCCGAAAAATTAAAGATAGAAGTCCGGCTGAAAGAAAAACTTGAGATGCAATGTTCGATTTTTTTTTCCTGAAACGGTTGGCAAGTTGGTATTGTGAAAATGGGCAGTTATATATTGATTGATTGATTGCGGGGATTAACGCACCGATGCAACGCAGGCGATGAGGCACGCCGTAGTGGAGAGCTCCGGATTAATTTTGACCACCTGGGGATCTTTAACGTGCGCCGAAATCTCGTACACACGGGCGTTTTTGCCTTTCGCCTCCATCAGAAAAGCGGCCGCCGCGGCCGGGAATCGAAAATGGGCAGTTATAAATATGCGGCCGTAAGAATCACAAATAAATCTGACCACTTTCCTTTGAATGTTTTCCAGTTTTATTTTTATAGTATGTTTGAGTGTAGGGATCACAAATAATTCCTGCATACTCTAACATTGGCCGAATTATTGTGTTGTAAGCAAGGGAGCCTACAGATGGAGTAGAAAACTGTAAAGCACGTATTAAAGAGAGTTTTCGAGTTTTAACGCAGATTCGCACATTTTTACCAAAATAGTGCTTTAGAAATATGTCATCGCACAACACGCCAGGCAGTCTATATATCGGTTGACAATGGAAACCGTCGTCCTGCACTGGACCCGAGTATGTTAATGGGCCTCCTCGATTTTCAGTCCCGGATCGCCCGCGGACTGCCCGAGACGCGATCCGGCGCTCGATTTTTCCATGTATTCGTATGGGACTAACGGTCCAAAGGCAGTCCTCGAATTGCCCACGGACCGTCCAGTACTGGTAAATCGAGGATTCCCAATAAATGAACGATACCCCCCCCCCCCCCCCTTCCCATCAGAAGCCTAAAGAAATAAGCATCCGTTATTAGGGCCGGCATAGCTGAGCTTGCCAGAATTTAGCCGATAGCATACAGGAGAATCACTGCACTGTCGCCGGTAGAGGTAAATGTCCGCGGGAGAGAAAAGGGACTCTTGAACAGCAAATACGAAGGTTAGTTTTGCCAAAACGGTCTGTAACCTAGATGTTGAGGATAAGGAATAGTTGAGCAGAGAAAACTAATGTGACTTCGAGGTGAGGTCAGAGCTGGTTCGTCACCGGCAGTGAATACGTCAGAGGGAATGCGGCGTGTGCATAGTGATCCGGCTAGATGGCTTAACTCTGCAGCGTCTTTTGTTCGGCGCTCTGCGCTCCCTGGGCACCATTCGCTCTACTTTTTTTATCTAACTTTATTTAAAGTTTTTTTTCTTGCATTTTATTGCGTGCCATTTTTATCTAACCTTTGTTTTCTCTCTAACTGTTGCCTTCCCAAACTCTAACATTCACTTCACTGCATTGTAATCATCCCCACCTGGTGTAGCATGCACTGCCACTTGCAGAGCTGACCTCTCCAGTCCACATTAAAAAGTTTCTCTCTCTCTCTCTTTCTCCTGCCCGGAATAAATGGCACGACCTCTTGTTGCCGCATCCTGATTCGACGTCATGACAGTTTGATAGCGCGGCCGTTAGTTGAATTCAAGAAGACCGACTGTCTCTATGGGAAGCTCAATGAGGCTCGAATGCGAAAGAAACAGGTGTCTGAATGCGCCGACTGTGCGCTCATCGTGGATATGATAAGGATATACATATGCTCGGCTTAGCCTGTTAGGTTGAGCTCGGCTGGAGGAAACTAACCTTAACATCGTTTTAACCCGCAGACGTCACGTTTAGCTCGCCTCAAGCTCTGCCTCATTACAACCCCAAACACATAAATCAGTTGTCCTTGCTTATCTCAAGTTATCTAGAAGCTTTTCTAAATAACGTACAGCGCTTTATGGTGCTAACATTTGCTGAACTTCAATCAACTACAGTACTATGAAATTTCCGACGTTGTAATGCGTGAGCATTTTTGACAGTACCCTAACAAACTCTGTCCGTAATGCGAAATGTGTAACGCCTTGTACCCGCACAAGAGTGCTTAATTGGCAAGTTTAAGACATTTAATTGCTATAATAGTGTAAATTTAGATGGCTAACAGCTTTAGAACAGACAAGGGGCAATTATGAGAAAAAACAAGCCAACAAAGGAATTGACCGAAGGGAGAACAGTCCTCGTCAGGCCGCCTTGAATTCTTACTTTCTCGCATTACAAATGTGCATGCAGAGAAGCCTGTCATGGGGGCAGTATAGTGTGAAAAATAAGAATAAACTGATCGTTAGATGGGGTAATAGTATAAAAATAGGATATAACTGGTGGCCCCGAAAAAAAAATTGGTGACGTCACCGTCCCCACGTGAAGGTCACAACAACAAAAGCTTGATGTGGGCGAGTTGGTACCTTATGCTAAAACAATCACTCGGCGCTAAAACAGGGGCTAAGAAACACGTAATACACAACACAGTGCCGTCTCAACACAGTGCCGTCTCATCCACTGTGTTGTGTATTACGTGTTTCTTAGTCCCTGTTCTAGCGCCGAGTGCTTGTTTTAGCACAACAACAACAACAACAACAACCACAACAACAGCAACAAAAACAAATGCCTTCCAGAAAGCAGCTGCATCTCGGGAAAAGCAGAAGCAGCGATCGGACGGCGTTCCGGCTCAGTTGATACTATCGCTTTAAAAGTGGTAGGAAACGGCGAGACGTATTCCTGCAATGGCACCGAGAATACGTAAGGTTGGTAAATCGGGGAAGTGGCGTGAGAGGACTTACGCATTAGTAGGTAATTCGTAGATAGCATTAGCAGGTAATTAGTAGGTAGCATTTTATGTGCCGCGATTACACGTTATGTGCTGCGATTACACGTTCAGTTCGGGATGAAAAATTGCGTAAAAGTATGGTGTATATCGCAAACCTTAGGGCACAAATTTGGGTGCGTTAATTTAAAAGATACGTTATTTTTGTTATATCGTAGCAATTAAAATCACAAAGCGATCGAAAAGCGGCAACGTGGAAAAATGGGCTGCGAGCTTGAAACCGAAATCTCAGCTTCAAGCTCAAGCTCTTTCAATGTCGTCAGCTGGCGTTGAGGTAGAGGCCCCCATGTTGAAGCAGTCAACGGGAGCAACATCTAGTATCTCCTTCTAATGTTTCCACATACCGCGTGTACGTTGAAGTCGGAAGTTTACGTTGGCATCATGAAGTGTGAACGTCTGGGTGGAACCAATTTAGTCAACATATATCGTTGTAGTTGGCGCGGTAATTGTTGCGTTTCTGAACTCTTACGGATACTGCCGTATGCAGGGACGCAGACACAACCTCGTATACATGCAGCAGGCTCACTGAGTGTTGCGTGAGGCAGATTTTGCCGAAAGAGACCAGAACCAGGCTTTGTTTCGCTTATTCTTCGCAACCGCCAAGGAGGTCGCCCCTACTCATCATTTCGCCCACATTCTCGGTTGACAAAATCATACCCTGCAGAGAGCCTCTTCCGCATGTGGTATACGCTTATCCGAGCGACAGCGTGATTCGTTAACACGGCATTTTCGTTCCCGTTGCTTTATGCATGACTAAATCTAGACGCTTCCACACAAACGGCACGGCAGGTTGATTCGAATGGTATCGAGGGGCCAGGCGCGCGGAAAACCCGCTGCTTCCTGCTCTGTATCCGCCGCGGTCGGGCAAGCATAACACGCAGCATCCCAAGTGGCGTCCCTTTTATAGGCGCCGCATCGCGCGTCGGGCCATCGACACGGGATGCAGGGCCAAGAAAACTAGAGCGGGAGCCCGACTGCGTGAACCCTGCAACAACCAGCACTGGCGGGAGTCGTCGCTGGAGGAACGACGCGCGCGGACTCGATTTGCTCTTGCAGAGGCCCGCTAACCAGCGTATGACATGGCAAGTAAGTGCGAGTCCGTGAGGCCGATTTTTGAGTCCCTATTCCTGAACGTGGCCCCGGCACGCGTTGTCACTCTACTAGCACGTGACCCTGGTGACGTGAGGCACTTGTTTCGTGATGACTTGGCAAAAATACCGACCGATGTGGAGCGCGAGGTCGCCAGTTCGATACCAGTCCGGTGTCAAGAGGAAATTCAAGCGTGAGGACTTACGCGCCCTACTCCTGCTGGTTGGATACCCAGGGGCCTACGAACTGCGAGCCGTGACCTGTGGGCATGCAGTAGGACGATAAAACAAGCGCATGCAGGCAGCTAGAAAGTTTAATTTGAAGAGATATTGTATTCTGTCGCAAAAACTTACTGCTGGAATGCTCACTCTACTTACGGAATGAAGATGAAGTGGATTTTAGACGAGGCAGTTGCGTCTACGAGCGCTGGTACATATATAGAATGAAAAACGAAACCACGATGTCGACAGGGGGCCCCGTGCAATGGCTGTTATGCACCCTTTAAGGCTTACCGAAACTGAAGAACTTGCTACTCCGTCGTCTACCAGCAACGAGCACGGAGCGTTGGGGCGTTAACAGGAAGCACAATGATGCGCTGCGATGTGATGCGCCGACCGCGACGAGAGAGAGAAAGAGAAAAAAAAAAAAAAAGGCGCTGTACAACGTGCCCGACCAAGTCGACTTGGGGAAGCATCGTCGTGGTGGAAGCTTGCTTACGTTACGGTACAAAGGTTTACTCCCCTACTAACCACCGTGAACTTTGTGCATCCGGGAAGACGCGTCAGAGCAGCGACATAACTGAATGTGGTGTCTATCTCTCTTTTGCTCTCTTTATATCATACAACCTCCAAGCTATCCTGCTTTTAGCGTCTTGCGGTTTGTTTCTTTATTACACAGTTCATCCCGTATCGGGAGGCGATATAATTCGATAGTGACGCTCCTGTG
Organism: Haemaphysalis longicornis; assembly: GCF_048455015.1. Lineage (NCBI taxonomy): Eukaryota > Metazoa > Arthropoda > Arachnida > Ixodida > Ixodidae > Haemaphysalis > Haemaphysalis longicornis. The sequence goes on from NW_027526361.1 coordinate 25,931,506, forward strand.
CGACCTTGGTTTCCGTGTTTCGTCGGCATTCGGCGAACGCCCGTACACGGGCCGTGCACTCCGTCAACTGTCAGAGGCCACGGGGCGCTGCCGCTTCGGTCGCGCACAAAAGGCGAGCGAGACGCGCCGGCGACCCCTGTTTCCGCACCGGTCTCGTTAGTTTTTTTTCCTGCCGGCCGGGAGCCATTAGGCCGCGATGCGTGCATGACGCAAGCGCGTGCACTGTCGTGTTTACGCTCAAGCTTCCGCAGCAAAGTTTCGTATAGCTGCGGGACGTCTGGCACCGAAGTCGTGACAAACAGCGGCGTGAAAGTGCGCGACATGCTACTGACGTCGAAGTTTCGGCCTGGATGGCGCTGACACGCAACACGCATCACGGTAAGCGAGCAAATGTTTGCTTCCTTAACGCGGGACAAGTGGCGTTATTGAAAGAGGCGAATCTCTCGATAGCTATTTACATACCAGAGGGATGTGTGCACGGACCTCGACTTTTCGTTTACGTCCTACTTCTTTATGTTCGAAACAATCCGCTGGTTAACTCTTTTTTAAATTTGTTCCTCCTCAGCTCTTTTCCTGAATCGCTCTTTTTACGCATGGCTTGCCAGACGCATTCTGCAAATATTCAGCTTTACGTGATGGCTATAAATACTTACCGCTTGCACTTGGCTTTAACTTCATATCGAACAGAAGATGAAGGAGAATTTTTTTTTATGAAACGCTTGAATAAAAGACGAAAAAAAAAAGCGGTGGGGGGAAGGGGGAGTCGGGGACAGGCGTTTACATCTTTCGCCACCGCGTTTACCTGTGTCAGCACATGGAGCTCCGCTTACGTGAGGAGAAATGCTATACCGAAGCCGCGGCGCGTTCTCGCGAGTCAGTATGGCACGTCCAGGATGCAACAGAGAGAGAACGGCGCAGCATCGCCGGCAGTGAACGCTGTCTAAACGTCCTTTTGACGTTCGCCGCTTCGAACGTTTCGTCTTCCGGCCACGACGAACGGTTTGTGGGGGGAAAAAAGTGGATTTTTCTCGCTGTTACCGGCGCGGTGCTGGGAGCTTGCCAAGTTACGCCGACATGAGAAGTGAGTAAAACCCAACCGCGCGTTCCCGTACGAGTGCCGTGCATGCCATGGTTGCACGCGAGCGGAGACTGACATCTCATCGTGCACAACGCTCCTTCGTCAAAACAAAGGCGGGCTCTCATCAAGCTTTGTTTACTTCCTCTTTACAGCAACGTGCACTTGTTCAAAGCAAACTACCTAGCAGTGTCGAATGGTGATTTTGTAGCGTGAGCTACACTGGCCGAGGTTGAGAAGTTTCACGTGGCTCCTGGAGAGCCGTGCTGCGCACGTGCGAGGAGCAGTGACGTCACACGGCGCACAGAATGTTGCTCGCTGACCGGCGTCTCTCACGCCCACCACACGCCCAGTCTTCGCCGACCTCGGGTCCACACGTGGCGGCCCGGTCCATTTGATGATCATACGAGGGGTGGCCGGGTGTGGAACCGATGGCTCGTGCGTCGCGACAACACCGACGTGCGCCTGTGGAACCAGCTTAGCTCTGGGGCGATTGGTGACGCTGCGCCGGAGCCGCTTGATAAATATACATGTGTCACAGAATGCGTATACCGTGTGTGTGTCATTGAAGCAGCAGTAAGCATGATAATAAATCTATTAGACAAACAGGAAAACTCAGAATTTCCTGCTGAACCTTAACTCACGCTACGTATATATCCTGGCATAGCCGAGGTAAGCCATTGCTAATTTTTTATCCCTTTACGGCCCAGCTCACACAAACGTGTGTGTCAATAAATTCGTTTACTAAGTGGCACCTGTTCCGGTTTCACAGCCCTGAGTAGTCGCTGCGAACATTTCCGATATTGTATTGGTTTCGGTAGTTCCCCAATTTCGCCACTACGGGGCGGGAAATAGCACTAAAAGACCGCGCCCCAGCCAGCGAGATCACGCTGGGCACCCTCAAGACGCAAACTAAAATTTCTTCTTGCTATTCTCGTATTTTCTGGATAACAAGCGTAAGCCACGAATTGTAGGGCTTGAAAAAACGCGATCGTCTGAAAAACTGCTCCTTTCGTAGCAAATGTTGACGAAAGACGATAGTCGACTGGCGGCCCTGGCAAGTAAATGCCTCCCTTCTCTTTCCCGCTTACCTCTCATGCTGTTCCTCTCCCGTCGCGTTCCTCCCAAGATAAGACGCTAGATGTTTGCTCAAGTCAGTTTAAATTTACCGCGTTCCAGTGCTCCAAGTCGGGTGCCTCGATGTCAGCGCTGCCGTACTGCGGAGACGCGCATGTATCGAGTCACGCTACTACAACGTTTATAGAACCAGGATGTCCTATTCTACGAGCGTTCCAAGCGGAACGTGGAAGCTATCTAGGGAACCTTTCGTTACTGTTGCCGTTTGATTGTTTTGAATGCCGCCGGGTAGCGCGGGCAACAGCAGGCGATGGTTTTCTGCAGTTGATCTAGTACTTTATTTACAATGCAAAAACCAACCATCCGAAAATTTTCAAATAGTGCAACACTGCAAATATCACTCAGGTATTGATTTTCGCACTTATATTTGCGTAATCTCTGGTTCTAGTTCAACAATGTTGACAAGTACGAACATTACACCGGAATTAGAAGTTTAGATTTGGCTGTGGGTATATAAGACTATTGCGCAGTTTCTGTTACGCTTTGGCCAGGTGGCTGAAGCGAGTCACAGACAGACAGACAGACAGACAGACAGACAGACAGACATACCATACCATACCGACAGACCAAAATTTCGGCGTTTAAGTAGCCCAAGAAAGACTATCGTCTTTAGTACAGCTCATACACAAACAATAATGAGGGTCCTCACACCAATACCTCAATGGGCAAAGTCAAAGCGAAATGCCCTGCTCCGCGTAAAGCAAGAGAGACACGGTGCTCCAAGCGAATCAGATTCAGTTTTATTATCTTGATAATTAAAATTCACGGATAACTACATTAACTTTGGCGCGCAGAGCCCTGCTTCAGGTTGGCCTGAGGTATTCCTGTCGAATGTTCATACTGCACAGCAGGTCATTAAGTAGTATGCCCTGATCAGCGCATGATGAGGCCAGAAATGACGATGGCTGTAATCGATGTTTTGGAAGCAGGTGACGCAGTTGTAAGGTGTTTAGCACCGTCATAGAGGTGGAAGGGGAAGTGGGATGGTGCACACTCCGTGGGCGTAGTTCCGAAGGCGAGGTCCGCACCGCCAGGTACAAGTCCAGCAGACGAGGCCACGACCGTCGACGACGGGTGAGCAGTTTTGACCAATTAATGCTAGGCAAATTAAAATCACCGGCAATTAACGAGCGATTTTTGGAGAACTTAATAGCATTATCATAAAGTTTAGGCAAGAAATCCGGGTTTGAAGAGGGAGCTCGATACACAGCGAAAATAATTAGCTTATTACCAAAACAACCTATCTGGACACAGAAGCTTTCGTAATCTTCAATTTGGTCAAGTACTGCAACCGGTATATCCTTCTTTAAAATAATGTAGACGCCCCCGCCATGCGACGGTCGGTCTCTTCGATACACCTTGCAGGAACTCGGCACTACATCTTCGTCGATAATGTCCCTGTGAAGCCATGTTTCTGTTACGATAGTTGCATGGGGGTCGTGAGTTAGTAAAATACTCTCGAGCTCGGTGGTTTTGTTAATGATGCTTCTTGCATTTATATTCAGGAGACGCAAGCAGGGTTGTGAGGGGATAGGGCATTGTCATGGATGCTGCGGAGTTGTGCTCACGGGCGGAATCTGTGCTTGCAAGTTTCTACAAAAATCCCATACAAAAGTGTCGTCGTTGATGCACAGCTTTTTTGTTAACGAGGTGTACCTTCTTTCCACTGTCTTTATCAGCCTTCGCACTCTCGCACAACCGTTTGCGCTTTTAAAGTGTAAGTCTAGAGTAATCATTTGAAATGAATATGTTGCTGCCTTTACGTTTTTTCCTTTTGCATTTTTCAAAATGGCTTGTTTTTCGTTATAATCCTGCAGGAACAGGATGACTGGGCGGTTTCCTAACCGTTTCTTAAGTCTGCTAATTCTACCAGTCGAGTGGCACTCTACCTTAAGCTGTTTTTCGAACGCGTCATCCCATCCAGTACCTTCTTTTTTAATAGCTCTTCGTTTCACCTTTTTCTTCCGCAAGACCATACACAACTAAGTTTGACCGGCGGCTTCGTCTTCGATGTCAACTAGTTTTTCAGACTGGTCCGCAACAGAAGATTCAAGGGATGTTGGACTGGATCTTACACCTTAAAATTGGGATGTTGAAGAAACCAAGCCCCGCAGAAGCTTCTCAACTTCATTAACTTTTGAGCAAAGGGCTTGCAACGTAGTTTCCGTCGCAGCTTGTTGAGATTTAATCTCGTCTATGCATGTAAGAATGACCTTTTGACCGTCCAAAACGTCAGCTATGGTTGGACCAGGGTTTGACTCAACATCCCCGCAAAGAAGTAGTTTGCAAACATGGTAACAGTCGCTTACAATGCACAAACAAGTACGTGGGCATGGCACAATAATAATGACCCTATTACTGGTTTTTACACCGCAGTGTGCACAACTAACCTGAACAAAAAGAGGAATAGACCTGGTCAACACGGCTGTTGGTTTCAGTTCGCCATGCGCACTGATGAAGAACTGGTGAAGTCCGGGATTTATAGCCACAGTCTTCGGTGACGTCACGGTACGCAGAGCCACGTAGTGGTCCAGACGTGGGCAGTTGTGCGGCACGTGCGGTGATCCTGTTGTAGAATCCGAAGCGGGAGGCAGAGATGCGGCAGATACCGGGAACGGAGCATGCAGCGACCTTTCAGCTGGGATGAATAAAATGCAGCCAGCAAAGATAGCCTGAACAAAACGGGGAAGAGGCCTGGTCAACATGGCTGTTTGTTTCAGTTCACCATGCTCAATCGCATTTTCAATTAAAAGAACACTGACAGTATCACTTATAGAATGATGTTTTGACTCAAATATGCTTAATGTTTTCGTTTTTCTAGACAATGTTGGCAAGAACATTACCACCAGATTGATTAGATTGAAAATGTTTTGCCTATATAAACCTGTCGTTCAAGAATTGTTTTATCTTTTGGCTGAGTGGCTGAATTGACGGACGGACGGACGGACGGACGGACGGACGGACGGACGGACGGACGGATGGACGGACAGACAGACATTTTCGCATTTAGTAGTCCAAGGAATACTATTGTCTTTAAAAACACATATGTCACGTTTGGAAATCGAACCGATGACTTCGTGCTCGGCAGCGCGGCGCCTTATCACCACCACGCCCACCGTGAGGGTCGTAATAATCAGTCTATCTCGTTCACGCGCCATTTCGTTTTTCCCCCCAGCAAGCGAAACTGGGTCCGCCGGGAATCGAACACGGGTATTGGTGCTAAGCTGCATAACCCGCGTGTTACAATTGCCCTGTTTCTGGAACAACCATTACCGGCTCGACCTCACTTGAGGGTGAAGCAGCTCGGGCCTCAGACCAACACAACGGAGCATTGCGCACTGTTTTAATATGTCCCATTTCTCAGCGCCTGTATGCAGACTAAGTCTGAAAGAGACAAACAGGCAGAAAGTGCTGAACAAACTATCTTATTTTTGCGCCTAAACATAGGATGGTTTCTGGACTCTATCAACGCTGATATCCTGCTATTTATTCCTGTTTGGTGACCTGCGTGTCAGATTGCGGACCACTCCCTAATTCGAGAAACACCGCATCGCCGTGTAAATGCCTTCTTCAGTTTTTAGAGAGAAGCTGTGTGTGGCTAGGATGCCGAATTTCATGTCGTACGCGCTGAAAAACGCAACGTGGGAAAGCCAGCTTACAATGACCAAGCTTGCGCCAATCAGGTCCTAGAGCCCTCATGTTTTAGAACTGCCTACATGGCCTCTAAACAATGTCTTTCTACCAATGCATTTGTGCTTAGAAGTGAAACCAACTTTAAGAACACGTGTGCGAGCTTGGTTTTTGTAAGCTGACTATGAGGTTAACGCGCCGACGCTACACAGGCGTTGAGGCGCGCCGTAGTGGGGGGCTCCGGATTAATATTGACCGCCTGGGGATCTTTAACGTGCGCCGAAAGCTCGAACAGGCGTTTTTGCTTTTCGCCTCCATCAGAAAAGCGGCCGCCGCTGCCGGGAATCGAACCCGCGTCCCCGTTCTTATCGTTGTATTAGTTATTCTTTTGTTTTGTCGCATCGGGCCAGACGAACGTGCTTCTAACGTGTTTTTTTTTCTTTTAAAAGTGTGCACAGAGTCGGGTAAAATGCTAGTAATGTTATACGAGCGTCCAACCTAAGCGCCGTACGTACCAACTAGCCGGCCTCCGCCACTCAGTTCAATATGAGCAGCTTCGCGCCAACTGACAGTCGCTTATGCGTTGCCTCATCGTGCTCAACTGTGGCGAGCGCCTCTCAGTTTTCTACTGGGAAATCGCACCGTGAGGGCTGTGCAGCTGAAATTTGACCTCTCGGTAACTTCCGGCGGGCGTAACACAAGCACTGCGCATTTCATTGCCCGCAGACAAGTAAATAAGCCCCCGCTTGCCCGAGGCTGCAAAAGGAGCAGCCAAAGTGCGTCAACTCGGCCACTATACGCTAGGGCGTGGCTAGAATACGCGCCGATCGAATTGATTGATTGATTGTAGTATTTAACGCGCCGACGCAACGTAGGCGATGAGGCGCGCCGTAGTGGAGGGCTCCGGATTAATTTTGACCCCCTGGAGATCTCTTATGAGGCTGCTGCAGCACGCGCAAAACGAGCCGCCTTGAGAGGTAAAGATACCCGCACGGATGAATAGGTGGCTCCTGGTGATGGCGGGTGAGTGGAACGAGCTCCGGAGAGTGCTGCCCAGGGGACTGGCACAATGGTGACGGGCGCGGCCGCAAAGTTCAGCAGAAAGAAATGTATTGCAGCGGAACGGAAAGTTGGGCACATTCGTAATGATTCATCTTGACGAAAAATACTCTGAACTTCTTCCCTCCTCCCATCTTTTACCGCCTCTCATATGCCGCGTGGCAAAAACTCGAAGTTAAAAAAAAAAAAAAAACTCTGCCTCCTCTTCTGCGTCCTGCCTGTCGTCTGCCTCTTTCTTCGTCCGTGTTTTGGGGCGCTTTTTAACAGCAGAGCTGTTTAAAGAGACCCTGCAACACTTTAGATAAGCGCTTTCACTCATTCCTTCACGTCTGGAAGCACTGCGAAAGCTATTGTTATCGCCAGCACGGAACGGCACTGTGTGATTTGCTCGTCGCACCAGATACGGCTTCCATTTCTGGTTTGTTTTTGTGGCTTTATTTTTTAAAGTTGCTATCGAAAAGCGTTCATTGCTGCAACGGAAGGAAAACCGGCCAACAGCCGCTACATGGCCTCATTGACGTAATTCGGGCCGTCGAAGAACGTCAAGAGAGGGAAAGAGAGAAAAATCTTTTGAGCGAGTTTGCAAGTTATCTGATGGGTATAGCGCAGTAGTTTCGCTGCTGTAATTTGCGACCCCCTAATATAAGTACTAAGTGTGTTGTATTACTACGTTCTGCAAGCATTTAATATTTTAAAAAAATTGAAAAAAGTTTTAGGGTCCCTTTAAGCCGAGCGTTATCTGTGCGTCACACCATAAAACCTCGAGTTGCCTAGCGTTGCCTAGCTTCGCGCTCGCTTCGCTAGCCTGGTCACCGTCGCCGTCAAGTCGTGACGTCACTGCGCAGCTCATTGTATAAAGGCTCGTGTACAGCGGCGTCGACGGAGGGAGAGAGGCCGCCAGCTCTGCTGTTTCTCCAGCCTTGCATCGCTAGTGCAAGCTGCGGCAATTTTTTTCCCCCGTCAAGATTATTCAGCAAAAAGTTCCACACCATATCAATAGAACGTCCAACTATATACACTTCGCTTTCACAATCTTAGAAAGTTGTAAGCATCCCGCTTAATTTTTTGGCAGGGGAAACTGAACGAAATATGCGCTTAGTGAGCCAATGTGGCGGTTCTTTTCTTTTCAGACCGCAGCCCAAAGGCGTTCCTCCTAGCTTCATGTATCCTGTTTTCAATCCTGTGGCATGCAACTGATGGACAGTACCCTCCAGGAGAACCCGCCTGCAGGTCTTGGTACCAAGAGGTACGCAGTACTATATTGCCGCGAACCATGCATTGGCTTTGTTTATTTATGTTTTGTTTTTGCCGACCGGCTGCGCCGGACTGTATTATCTGTGTTATCCGTGGGCCATGGGAAGCGCGTGTTCCATTCACCATGCAACACATATTATCTCCTTTTATAGGGAGAGTGGTTCGAACAAACGTCAACAGCCTAGAATAATAATCTTTGATCTACAGTGTTCTGGATGCAATTCGACGGTTCGAGAAACACTCGCGCCGTGAGATAAATGCCCGCAGACCAGACGCCGCGGTATTCGATTCGCCGACACTGGCCCGCGCACGTCACTTTGTTGACTGCTGCTTCGCCGCCTCTGTATTCTTTGAGTTGTTAGGGGAGCAAAAGTTCGCTCCAAGAAACTTGTTTTTCCTTCAAAACAACTGCGTCGTCTTTGGCTTCGTGACAGCACACGCGTATGCGTGTAGGGCGCTTTTTCAGGGTGCTGATATTTCAAAGTTCGAATCGAGAGCCATGCGTCTTCGCATGTCCTTTCTCGGTGATCTCTCGAGCAGGCCGGAAGCCAGAAGCAGAGCTAAAGTAAAACGAGATCTTATCGTGCTTCTCAGCCGATACGGAGAAAAAAAAATTGCCTTACTCCATGATATGAGCGTGATTGTACGGCGAGGCTGAGCGAAGGCACGGCACGAAACACGATTGTCCGGGTCGCAGTACAAACAAGTGAAGAAAGTAAAACATGAGTGCTTGTAACTTGGGATTTAGCAGGCTTCTCAGTTGATCAGTTGAATGAAACTTGCAAGGAATGCAGTTTTATCTCATAAAGCAAATATGGGGCTGTCCGATTCACGGTGAGTGTGTGGTGCGGTTGGAAGGAATTAAAAGTGGCGGCTTTATGTTATTTGCATTAAAGCAGCGACTGATAGTTACTCCTGCTGAGACAATATTTCCCACTGTTATGTTAGCCGTCTGAGAAAATCAAACTTCATACAATTAGGGATAGTTTCTGTAAAACAGGTGTTGTACGGTCGTTTTCTGGAACCATACTCTCGCCGTATAAGCCCAAGTATTTACAGCAAACGATCATTTGCAATTTGCGATAACTTTCGACTGCACGATAAACTGACAGTTATGACAAGTAAAAGAAACTCGGTGTAGGGATAAAGAAGTCTTAGCCACATGATTACAGTGTGACCTTTTTCAATGTATCTGCATTAAATTGAGAGTTCTGAGCTACAAAGCATTGGCGAGGAAGTTGGCTTTCCGCAAAGTGCATTCTTTCTGCTATTGTCTACAAACTGCTGAAACGATTTATCCGCTAGGGGCATCGGCATACAGCTTTTATTTAAAAAAAAACCCCATTTTGTTAAAAGTTAACCCCACTGTTTTTAGATCGCGTAATTGGAACGAAGACAGAGGGAAAAAACAATGTGCAATTCCACTTTGCGAAGGTGTACTACCAGCGAAGCTTTTGAGCACACGACCTGGAGGTGACACACATCTTAAGTATAAATTTGCCGTGGTTGAACGCAGTTAATCCAAGTTAGTAGAGCGTCTAGTAAAGTTAGTAAAAGTTAGTAAAAGTTAGTAAAAGTAAAATTAGTAAAAGCCAACAAGCAGTTGGCTTTTTGCAATACGCTAAAGTAGTGCTTGGAATCCAGGCACGCAAAAGGCTTGGATAGAACTGATTTATGAGCAACTTCATCCCAAAAACCAAATACCGTTGACACGACTTCCCGTGGCCACTTCCTTATAGATGGTTAGATTGTCTCTTTTTCAACCCTAGAAGTGGGATCCACACAAAATTGACAGGGAACCAGCCAGCTAAACTATGCTGCGCCAGTTTAATACCTACTTCTGACCACGAAGGGTCGCACCGTAGCATTTGTAATAAGAGCTTCGAGGATATCCTTTGTGTTTTTTTTTTCTGCGCGTGAGCGCCAGGTTCCCCCCTCGTAAAATCGCGCCTGTCCTTCTGTCAAAGTGCGAAGCCTCTCAATCAAGTTCATGGAGCGACAGGAAGCCGCACAAGCAAGAAAGCGTTGCCAGGCGATGTCCATGCGCGTCGGGCGGGCCATGGGCAGCGGCTGCAATATCATGCCAGTGGAGAGTGAGCGTGCTAGCTGCACAGGATGCGGAGTACGACAGTACGGAGAGGAGGCTAAAGAATATATAGCCGTGTTCTAGATTACGTGGCCTTATCTCCGCGAGCTTTTGCAGCGTATTGCTGTACCGCATTTGAAGTCCTTGGGAGATCCTCGTCATCAGCCTTGCGTCACAAAGGGACTTACAAGATCGGAGGCAACCTTGCTGTACCGCATCTCAACGGGCTCAGCGAAGGCAACAGCTTGGTTATAGAAAGTGGGCCTCGTGCAACCCCTCTGTCTTCGTCATGTGCAGTGCTAGGGGATGTGCACCACTACGTAATGTGTTGAGCATGATGTCGAGTGGACTGCAATGCTCTAAGCGATGCGAAAGTTGGCCGCCCGACGCACCACTCTGGACAACATCGTCTTCCCAAGGGTACATTGGATGCTGCGCAGAGACGTGTCGCGACTTCTACTAAGCTTCCTTCAGGAGACGGAACTGGCGGAGTCGTGGTGAAAAGACCATAATATTTACTCGTTAGGCAGCGCTCGGGCGGAGCAATTGCCAGCACACATTGACAGGCTAATGCCACCTGATCCAACAAAACAACCACCACCACCACCACCAGAGAATGCAGGGACCAAGCACTTCACTCGACATCGATACTCAGCGTCGCGCTCGTCGAGCAAAACAATAGCGTAAACGACGTCAAGCCCAATGTGCGTCCGTTGGCCGTGAAGTGGTTGCTAAACTGCAAGTGCTAGCGGCACGGAAACGGGAGCGTAAAAAAAGAAAAAAAAGAGAAAAAATAGAAAATGACATAATAGAAAGTAACAAAGGCTCCCCCGCTCATTACCCTTACTGAAACAACTTTTAATTTTTTTTCACCAGCAATCCCATTTCAATGCTCACCAGACATTTCAAGCAACTCACCAGACATCAAGTTGGCATTTGAGAAAACTCAACTTTGAGCAAATAATAGAGAGATTCTGGCTTTCTTTATGAAATTCCCCAACAGTCGCCCGCGTCTTTTATTGCGCGTATAGATTTGACGCCTTGGCCTTGTTAGCTGAGTTCTGCACCCTTTGTAGGTGAAATAGGCGAGTGAGCTTAAGGGGGGGCGGGTGCAACGGTACGTTAAAGAAATGTTGGGGGGGGATGTAAAACCTCGGCATTTGGCTTCCCCACGACACGTAGACAGAGCTCTGATAACAGTAAGCCACATCTGAGAGGGGTTTTTAATACTATTATCATTCTTGGGCTCTTCTTCCAGTGCGAGTGAGTGAGTGAGTGAGTGAGTGAGTGAGTGAGTGAGTGAGTGAGTGAGTGAGTGAGTGAGTGAGTGAGTGAGTGAGTGAGTGAGTGAGTGAGTGAGTGAGTGAGTGAGTGAGTGAGTGAGTGAGTGAGTGAGTGAGTGAGTGAGTGAGTGAGTGAGTGAGTGAGTGAGTGAGTGAGTGAGTGAGTGAGTGAGTGAGTGAGTGAGTGAGTGAGTGAGTGAGTGAGTGAGTGAGTGAGTGAGTGAGTGAGTGAGTGAGTGAGTGAGTGAGTGAGTGAGTGAGTGAGTGAGTGAGTGAGTGAGTGAGTGAGTGAGTGAGTGAGTGAGTGAGTGAGTGAGTGAGTGAGTGAGTGAGTGAGTGAGTGAGTGAGTGAGTGAGTGAGTGAGTGAGTGAGTGAGTGAGTGAGTGAGTGAGTGCGTGCTCATCGCATTTGCGATCTGAGTGTTTCCGCAGCCAATAACTCGCCGGCTGTGTGTATCCTCCGCAGTGCGGCATCCAGCGCAGCTACCCTTGCTGCGGGAGCCTGACGTGCTGGCACGGCCGGTGCATCTTCCGCAAGGAAGACCGCCAGGGGTACGCGTACCCAAAGGACAACGTGTTCCCTCCGCCCTGGTACTACCAGAGGTTCCAGCCTGTCTACCCGGTCAACTTCAGGCCCTGACCGACATGGCTGCGATGCCTGGTAGTCAAGAAGACCACCTCTCCGTCCATGTATAGCTGGTCATCTCGGAGTGTATGTAGTTGGCGCCCGTTAAGCCGACGTGCGTGTTCGCATGGCAGGAGCAGTTATGCCCATAAGTCGATCACGGATATATCGAACTCTAAGGGGATAGCAAAATAGCTCGATATATCGATAATTCGATATATAAAATATTTTCCTTTGCATAAATTTTACAACGGGATGTTTGGACTGTTCGATAAATGGAATAATTCGATATATCTGGGTTCGATATATGCGGGATCGACTTATATACTTTTTTTTTGTTCTGCTTTCAGTGGTCGGCCCTCAAAGCAGAAAAGATTTAGTGTGTGTGTAAATCAACCACCCGCACAAATATAATAAAGACGGACGTAGCTGCGCTTGCTATTCCTTCTATTTGTTTTGTAGCGTAAGCTACACTGACCGAAATTGAGCAGTTTCGTGTGGCTCCTGGAAAGCCGTGCGGCGCATGCGCGAGGAGCAGTGACGTCACACGGCGCACAGAACGTTGCTCCCTGCCCGGCGTCTCTCACACACCCCACGCGCCCAGCGTCTTCGCCGACATCCGTTCCGCACATGGCGGCCAGGTCCACTTGATGATCATGCGAGGGGTGGCCGGGTGTGGAACCGATGGCTCGTGCGTCGCAGCAACACCGGCGTGCACCTGTGGAACCATCTTAGCTCTGGGGTGATTGGTGACGCTGCACCGGAGCCGCTTGATAAATATACATGCGTCACATAAGGCGTATACCGTGTGTGCGTCGTTGAAGCAGCAGTAAGCACGATAATCTAGCTAATCCTAGACAACGAGGAAGGCTAAGAATACCAGCTGAACTTTAGCTCACGCTACGTATATCCTGGCATAGCCGAGCTAAGCCACTGCTAATTTTTCTTAGTCTACATGGTTGGCGGGTATTAAATTTAAATTTATAATCATAATTTAAGCAATTAGCGTTGATTTTATGTATTATCATTGTAACCCCCCTACGCACACACACACACACACGCACGCACGCACGCACACACACACACACACACACACACACGCACGCACGCACGCAAGCACGCACACGCACACGCACACGCACACGCACGCACGCACACACATTTCCCCGTTGTGCTTGCACTGATTCGCGTCGATGTTGTCGAAGACTAGACGTTAACAGAGGGTGAATGTATTGGGGAAAGACCCCAACGTTGTCAGTAGCCCAGCAGCGTAACCAGAGGAGATGGGTCTTGTTTACAACGCGTTTGTTGTAAAAATTGTACTCTGAAATAAGGCCATTCTTAGCGCCAAGTTCCCTTAGCTCATCGGCGTACACGTCATACCATTTTCAGACTACAGACGCACCAGGCATTATGTAAGCTTAAGAAACGATACATAATTCGGTTGGTCGAGAGGTCAAATTACGTCATTATATAGAGGCCTTCCGACGTTTGCGACAACAGTGTGAACAAGCAGGGTGGACTGCTTAAACTAATCCAGGAGCAAACTATGTAGGAATGTGCGCCCTTTGCAACGACGAAGCTGCATGACCAATCGCTGCATTTAAGGGGTCAGGGGGCAAATCTGAGCAACAACAAAACATGAGGTTGGATTTAAACGTGAGGTCAATTCGAAACGTCGCGCTTGCACTGCACGGTGCCACAGCGCCCGTTTTATCAAGCCGCCATTTAGGCCTAGTGATTGGCCTACCTTCGCCGTCTTGATCGCAGCGATTGGTTATTCAGCTTCGTTATGGTGAAGCAGGCATGTGAGCATTTTTAAAAGTGCAGTCACACCCTTAAAAAAAAGGTTGTGGCATTCACTAACGGAACACTAACAAGTTACTCGTCCTAGTATACACTAGGTACTTAGTAAGTAGAGGTAGTAAATGCAGCCCTTGTCGGGGTTACTAACTGAAGCAGGCAGGAAGCCCCACAACCTTCACTAGTAAAGTCCTAGCGATAACACCCTTCTGAGCTACATGTGTTTACTAACTGGTCACGTATAATCTTGTCATAAGCACGACGTTAATCTAGTGCATACTACCCCAGTTAATTTCCTGACCATGCAGTTGCTAGTGGCAGAGCGCACGTAAAGAGTAGTTAGTAAATACGGTCATTCCTACCCTTTTACGACTTTTTTATTAAGAGTGCATTACCACAGATTATTCGCATATACCTTTTTTGTGTCCCTTCAGTTTCATACGCACCGTAGTGGTACAGGTTATGCTGACGAACAGTGTCATGGGGAGGTGGAGGGGTAAAAGTCCTTCACTCATGCGCCTATAAGTTCACGCGGAGCATCTAGTTTACTCCCACGAAAGGGAAGGGGCAGACCGGAGGCGGCGAGCGTCCCGCGGGCGACCACCCACCTTTCCCTGGGCGCGCACCGACTAGAGGTCCCGCACAAAGGCGGCCCTCAAAACCGCTTAGCTACGGCCACGCGTCGTTCATCTCGCAGCAAGCTTTTTACCTGGAGCTGGCAAATTCATCATGATCCTCTGGCGGGGTTCCTCCGCAGGCGGTCCACGCACGGCCAGTACGAAGCAGCGGTGGCTGCGGGCAGGTTCGATTCGGTATGGATACTAGACACTGCGTTCAGAGGCGTAGCTAAACGAAATGTCAAGCATCGAAAATTGTGAGCAATGGGAGTCGTACTGCCGTTTCACGCCGGGAAACATCACCCGGTCTGAGCGAACCGTTGCAGACTTCCAGGCCGCGGGGAACCTTTAGAAATTGGAGTTAAGCTCTGAAGATTAGCCATAAGCGACGTGCACTGAGGGCCACCTTTTGCGATTTTATGTTGCGAGAAGTGTATACTGAGAAAAATTGCTAACGACGGTCACCGCTCAATGTCTAAAGTTTGCAGTCCGCGCCGGACAGTCGGTGTAAGGTAGAGTGGTGTGAGAAAGCTGAACCCAATGAAAAACGAGAGAGAACACCCTTTGCACTAGGCGGCGTAGCTTTCTTTTTCTTTTTTTATTAATACACTAAAAGGAAATGTTTTCACCTGGACGGAAGAGGCAAAACATGCGTTTTCCTGCTTAGAGGGCAAATTTCTAACAAACCTGGAGAACTCTTGGTGTAATAGAAGTTTTGATCAAACTGAACGTGAAACTCCCGCGCGACGATGGCAGTGACTGCTGGGCATGATGTTGTGGGTTCGATTACCGCCTGTGTTGGCCATTTTAACAGCAGAACTGTTTAGGGGGACTCACCTGTTAACATTCCTGTGAGACTTTTCATGACCCACGGACTTGAAAACCACCCTGCACCAATAAGAAAGGTTTTATAAATACATATGAATGTTCACAACGGCCTAGTTTGCTTATCTTAGAAATATGTTCCTTCTGTACTGAAATAAAAAAAATAAAACTGTGGCTTTCTATACAGCCAGCGCCATCTAGGGAAAACTGGATAAACCAAAATGCGTTTCTTGTTTAGTTTTGATTTCAGTAAACAAGTGGCATATTTTTAAAAGAAGCAAACTAGGCCATTAGAAACATTTCTATGAATTTGTAAAACTTTCTGTATCGGTACACGATACTTTTTGAGCATTGGCTCATTAATTCGTAAGTACCATACGAATAGTATTAGGTAAGTACCCATAGAGATAATATACTGACTCTAGAGGGAAAGCGCGCCGCTGAGCCAATGCATTGGAACCGTACGACACACAGTGGCAGACATGATACAACGATTTGAAGGTTGCCAGCTGAGTTTTTGCTTACTAAAAACGGCGAAAGCGATGGGTTGTAATCTGGCAACGGGCTACTGTGGCGTTTCCGCGTCCGGCTAGCGAAGCATGCCGGGATTAATTGTAACATGGCGGACCGCGGGCCAGGCGGATTTTGTGTAGGCGGCGTCGACAGCATTGCGTAGTTTATCTCCTGTGGGTAGGTAACCGACGTGTTTTCGGTTTAGCGTGTGACTTATATGTACTGAGACTATTTGAGCAAGATGTGGCAACGCTCACACAACACTTGCGCGCAAGCTCGAATGCGCCTGATCGCATGCGCGAGGACGTCAAGGAATCAGCTGATCCGTACTGGGGCGCACAGAAAAAATGAATCTCCGTCATGATCTCCGTGCGTTTTTGCGCTGTGCTGCTTTGTTTGCCATTCTGTGACATTTTGCGAGTCGCTCAATGCTTTTCAAATGAAGTGAAGTGAAGAACTGTGGCTTTGTAGCTGAATGTAAAACCTTTGTTGACACACACACAAACAGAAAAACGTTATCGCATGGGCCAACGCTGATATTGCCGGTGAGTCGCGGCTCTTTGAAGCACAGGAACGAAAGAGCGCGGTCGATCGCAGGCCAACGGAGTGGCAGAATGCATGCCAAGGGAGTATGCGAAATACAGTCAGCGACGTGTCCCGTTTTCCTTTCCGTCTGTATTCGTCAAGTTCTAGCTGCTTTCCACCACTTCAAAGGGAAAGCTTGCGGGACTGAATGGGCAGTATTGAATGAGCAGTAATTTGCCGCACAGAGCTCGCGAGGAGAGAACATTGACTTGTTGACTAAAAAAGATTAATTGAAAGATTGATTAAAAAAGAAACCGCATTTCGTTACCTATTTTTTCGTTCTACCTTCACGAACGTTTGCGCGAAAGTTCGAAGCACGGAGAGCTGTAAGAAGTTCCATGAATAAAACAACTGGAACCGAACAATTATAAAAGTTCCTTTTATTTCTCTTCCAACGGGAACAATCGCTGGCTGCCACTCCGTAGCCTGTAGTTTACTTGCGGTCGTCAAGGTCAGATCGGAATCGCTGTTCCGGCGGCAGTTCAGGGGCAATAGACAGGGTGTTTAACTTGAAGAAACGAATGACAGCCTCGCAAGCGCCCGGGGAGGCACTTGCTCAGCGCGTGCGTCCGAGTTGTACCAGTTGTACGCGTTTTGCACGCACGCAGATCTGAGCTGGATACTGCACGTGCACACACTGCGCAAGTCAGACGCAAGGGCCTCGCCACTTCCTAGCACACTTAAAGAAATCGAAACCAAAACTGAGCTACGCACTTACTTTTTGTTCGCAAATTAGAGCTTAATGACACTAAAAGTTTTTTTAGAGCTAGTTTTAATTCCTGAGGCAATTATTTGCGACTGTTTTGCTTCAGTTTCTTATTTTAGTTAAATAATTAACGAACAACTCTTTACAAAACTGAATACAATTGATCTGACAACCATGGGAATTGTATCATGTCAGCGCCCACGATTCGTACGGTCTCGGAGCTCGCTTTACCCCCCTGTAAGTACCCTTAAACCGAACGTTAGCCGTCCGTTGCACCAAAAAACCTCTCGGAGCGATGACGTCACCTCGCGTTGCCTAGCAACCCCTGGCGCAGTTGTGCGCTCTAGGTGTGGCTCACCGGGTCCCGTCAAACCGTGATGTCGCTGCGAGAGACATGGTATAAAGGCTCGTGTACAGCAGTGTCGTCCAGGCTTGCGCGTGGGATTGCGCCACGTGAGGAGCTCGCAGAAAGAATACCAAAGAAAAATACCAAGCGCACGTGAGCGTGCGCCTCGTCACCCGGCGTCGTGCCAGCTCGACCTTCGAAAACACTCTGCCCAGCGTTCGTGGCATGATCTCTGGCGTGCCGTTCTTCTTGCCAGTTCACGTGCCTTCGCGCCTGAAGTGGGGAGCACAGACGCCGAGTTCAACCTACCGACTTCGAGTTCGCGAAGCCGGTTGCCGCGGGTTCTAGCGCATGCTAGTGCGGTCCACTTTAGGAGAGATGTGATAGCCCGCAGACTTTTTAAAAGGATTCGGGCCTGCCAATCATGGAGAACTTTCAGCGGCAAGTTCAGAAGTTGTGTGAAGCGCGACAAAACGGGTCTCCGAAGGAAAGAACGGGGCCTCCAGCTCTGCTGTTTCTCCAGCCTTGCACCGCTATTGCAAGCTGAGCCAATCTTTTTCTTACCAAGACAAAAAAAAAAGAAAAAAGAAACGTGTGGACATGATATCAAAGGCCGTTAAGGAGCCGGTGGTGGCCTAAATTTGCCCGTGGTTCTCAAATGGGGTTCCGCGGACCTCAAGACCTCAAGAGGCCCTCCAAGGCATTTCAAGGGTCCCTGAAGCCTTACCCTAAACTCCCTTCTTCGCCCCATTCATTTTTCTTGTTTGCTAAACCTTGCTGCCAATGCAAAAATGTGGCTTCGCTGCATAACATGAGCGTTTATGTTTTCTCCACGTAGCACTTTCTTAATGTCGGCTTTTTGCAGAACACGTCAGCTTTGCAAAAAAGCCAGACACACGAAATGCAGCACTTATAGCTGCAAGAGGAAATCGTTTGGCAACTAAACATGCATCAGCATAAAGTCAGCCTCAAACGGCGGACACTGAATATGTGCGTCGCATAAACATGTGGCGGAATTAAGTCGCATATGAAAATTGTTTGAGTGGCACGTATCAGCGCAGTTTATCGTGGGGTCCTGCATCACTTTTCCAAGCTAAGAAGGGGTCCCCGTAATGTCTTTACGAAGCTGATCTCGGCCTTTTGCTCTCTGGCAATACCAAAATGGTTTGCCTTACCAGCAGTATGCTTTAACTTCTCCGCATTGAACTGCTAGGGCGTGATGATGAGTGTGGGGGGGGGGGAGTTGGACGAAAGAAGCTCGTCTCTCTGCCTCCGTCTCCGTCATGCGAAACGTACCTCCTCCAGTCAACTCTTTTTTCCAGGTAACAACTGCCGCAACTCTACCATGCTTGTGAATCTACCGCATTGTCGGCGCCTTTCGGCCTGCCAAAGCTTGCAAACCGCTTGTATTCAGGTAGAATACCAATTGATCTTAGATTAGGATACTCTTTGCATGATCATCCCCGTCCCTGCAACAATCATCTCCCCCCCCCCCCCACCCCGCCCTAAACGTAATAAAAGAATAAATGATAATATCAAATTATCAAATTGTAGTGTACAAAAAAAGCACGCAAATGCATAATGGCTCGGCCCCTAAGAAACAGTACTTGTGGTCTCTGTCTACTACAGGCGACGTTCACAAGGTCGAAAAGCGAGAAGCGCCATTGTTGGACAGTGCGCAGCTCGCCGTTGCAAACCCGGTGGGCGCATTCCGTCATCGTCTTCGGAACTGCGGAGAGAACCGTCCCGCGGTGCGGTGTCTTCTATTTGGCCATTGAGCGTATTGAGCCGCGTTCGCCGCGCGTCGTCCCGTCACGCTTTCTCGTAAAAATTGACTGCTAGCGCCTCGCGACCACCCACCCGCACGCAGGCTGCCACGCGAGCGCGATGCTTCATCGGGAAGGGAGGCTGTAGCGGGAGGCCCAGTGGGCCTCGCCGAAAGCACAGCGCCCCACGGTGCGCACGCGGGGCCCATGCTGTGGCAGACGTCGGCTCCTCGCTGTACACAACAGTGGAAAACGACCGTGCTAATACTTGTCACTAACTACCCCCCGCATTCGCCTCCTCCTCCAACCCGCCGAGATTACCGTTGCGACAAAAGTTGCACGTCTGTCTCTGCCGTTACTGACACTGCTGCAGCTATCGCTTGGAAATGTCCAAAACTTCGTCAGCTGGATGGGTCTCGCATCTTTACTAACACCTGTGGACTGGCCGACGAAGCGGTACTCTTTGGATAGTAGGTGCTCTTGAGAGCATTCATAATCACTCAAAGCAATTAGAAACAAGAAAATTCAGAGAAGCCCCCAGAGTAGAGAAGCTCCCGGAGTTCCACAGACGTGACCCTCCGGGAGCTTAAAAAAGCATTTACGCAAAATTTTACAGCCAATTCCATACCAAAAACGGTACAAGAACTCAATTTTGAAGGAATAATAGTCCGCATGGCTTGGACCCCAGCACATACACCCCGAGCGCAGGGCAACCAACTGGCACACAATGCTGCCCGGGAGGGTGTACAAAATCCTCTCTTGGTTCCCCCGTCGTCACTGAGCGCGCTGCGCCTGCCCAAACAGATGTGCCCACTACAAACTGGCAACAAGAATACCGACGACTCAAACAACTCAGCAGACAACGATTGGCTGAAGCTTCCCCACCTTGCTTTTTGACACTTTTAAAGACGTTATCGAGACGAGAAAAAGTCTTCGCCAACAAGGTGTATGCGAATGCTTCTTATACCCTTGTCACACGGTTTTCATGTCATTCGGAGTGAATGACATTAACTGTTAATGACATTCGGCTTGGCCGCGAGGGTCAACAGGGCGAAACAAATGTCATTTTGGAGTGATAGCGGTGACGATTAGCGACCTTGCAAAACCGGAAAAATATATTTCAAGTACATCTACAATGTTTGCTTACGTAATACCTTTTTAAAACATAACAAAGGAATGTTTTTAAAAATTGAAATAAGACAATCACAGGTTTAGTTGACATCAGTAGACATCGCAAGTCGAGACAAATCCACAAAAAATCCGTATTACGGTAGCGAGCGCATTGGGGACGAGATTTTATTTTTTCTTAGCACTTGTTAATCTTTATTTATTTGAAAAACAACATGTGGGGGGAAATATAAGCTTACTAACAGTTTTTAGAAACATTATTCTTCGGTTTATTACTGAACTTTCTTCTCTAGTGACGCGTCACTGCTGTCGAGGCTACTCATAAGGCTGATGAATGAGGTCCCGAACCTCAGCCGCTAAATGTCATTCACCTCAAATGTAATTCGGTATTCTCGTGTAGCGCTGAATTAATGACATTTAGCGCGAATGACATTTGCTCTAAATGTCATTAGATCTGCCGTGTGACAGGGGTATTAAACAGAGGACATAATTTCTAAATGCACAATAAATCAGGCTTCGGTGTCTAAATATACCTTCTGTGCAGCACAGACTACCCCCAATCTTTTTCATCTAATTTGGTTTTGCTCAGCGTTCTCAACTCGCAGAGAGCAAGTACTAAAGTCTCAGACAGTCCCGCAATCACTAACAGCGCACTTGCAGCTTATTCGAGCCGATCCACGCACCCAAGGGTAACAAATTTTGCTGTAAAAAATGGTCTGTACAGAGTTGTATAGTGGCTGACTGACTTTCACAATTTTTGAAAGTTTTCGTGCACGTGACTGTTCCCGCGTGAACCTTCCTGACAGTGCTCCACATATCAACGACCAGGACCTATGTGAACATTGAAACCTTGCCTGCAGCTAACCGGAACAGAAACTCTAAACGATTACTACGTCATGTAATCATTATTTTTAATATGTCCTATTCCATTTTCCCCCCTAACCCACACCAGGGCCTCAGGCCTCCCAAATAAAGGTCATTCATTCATTCATTCATTCATGGCATTCATTCATTCATTCTCTGCGATATCTACCGAAGACGGTTATTGCTTCCTCAAGTGTTTAAGACGTTCTTTGAAATGTTAAAGCATTTTCCCCCAGCTCAGCCAGCAGGCCCGACACAAATCCGCCTGGCGTAGACAAAAAAACCCCGAGTACACGTAAACGCGTGCCTTGGGGAGACCGCCTGGCGTCGTCCAGGCTTGCGCGTGGACTTACGCCACATGAAGAGCTCCCGCCTTCGTCGTCGTCGTCGTCGTGTAGCGACCGGCACGCCACGGGTCCGTCACGCCGAAGACAATGACGACGAATCTGTCAAGCCATCCCTCCATAATCCACACGTGGAGACGACCACCTGACTAGCTCACGAATCGGTTGAGGTCTACCGAGGTGAGGACGCGCTACCAGAGGATTTGCCCCACGCAGCTGTGCCATCGGAAGACGAAGACGAAAGAGATGACGACGATTGCTGCTGAATAAAACACTGTGCATACTTAATGGTCCTTGCTTTGCAGTTCCGTCCAAAACGGCTTTGCACTGCCGGGGTCCGGCTGCTCTCTCTCTTCCAGGATCCTCTGTCAGTGTGGGGAGAAGCTAGGTCGACCACCAGCTCTGCTGTCTCTCCAGCTGTCTCTCCAAGCTGCGCAAATTTCGTTTTTTTTTTTCAGATATATTACCCAAAATTAGTGGAAATAGATATGTCCTCATGCAATCTCGTGTAGCATACTAACGGAGTAATTCTGTAGCTTCAGCTATGCGCATCTAACACTGGTTAGCAAGCAGCAGGCCTCAGTTTCCACTGCAACTTCGGCGCCTACATACAAAGGTTTGGCACTTTACTTTGCTTTTTATCGCATAATGTGACGTCACATTCTTCCCGGCATAACCCGGCAGCCACAATGGCCCTTTAACTACACCAAGATCAAATAAAGTATCTCTCTCCATCTCTCTCTTCCAGAGGCGCATCAAGCTTTCGGCAAGCGAGCTATAAACTGGGGAATACAGGAGGCTTCACCGAGTGGACGATTTGCTACGTCCAACAGTCGGCGAAAATGGGGTAATAGTGCTCTCGCACTAACTGACCGCGCATGCTGCTTTCCCAGTCAACGTGCCAGCCTCTGCAGAAGACGCCGCAGGGCCTTCGTGAAGCCCTACGTAGGCCCAGCACGGCGCCGTTACACAGACATCCTCATACAGCAGAGCAAGCCATGCTCCCCAAAGCAGAACTGTGTTAAGCATCTCCCGTACAAACGTCGCTGCACTCTCCTCAGCGTCGCGCCCTTCACAACGCGCACCGCCTGACGAGCAGCATCACCTGACAAACACCTTAATGCGCACCGTCAACAGCGCGACAGTGGCGATGAAAGCGCGCGTCGCTCAGGTCTCATTTAGCCTTCTCAATGGGTCCCAAACTGGGGCGTAGCCGAACCACCGCAGGTGCCCCCTTTCCCTTCTGCGTTGTGAGGAATCAAAGGCCCGAAGTCGTCCGGGGGTCGCACTCCGCAACAGGCACGAAGCGAGGCGTGCATGCGAGTGACTACAGGCTCGGCTCGTCGCCATTGAGACATCACACTTTCTCCAGCAGCGCATGCAGTTTTTCTGTCGCACCGCAGGACGCACAATCGAGGAGTCCTCCCGGTTCGGTGCGCGCACGCCCTGAAACCACCGAGGGGCGGGAGGAGCCGGCGGCATTCAGCCTGCGGCCGCGGACTGCGCAATAACCGGAGCACCTCTGACTTCAGCGGGGACAGGCCCCCTTTCTCCGGTCGCGCGCGGCTTGGCTTTGCTCTTCCCAGCCTTACGGTGCCGCGGAGCGCTGCTGACCACGGTGGCCGAACACAATGGCCGGTCCCAGTCGTAATGCTTACGTGAGCAATGGTGTGGACAGCTGCCGCGCGAAGCCCTCAGTGAGAGACACGCGTCACTCGCCCTTTTCGTGCTCACCCGTACACAGGTGCCAGCAGAGGCGTCAAGAAAGGCAGTTGTGTAGGTAGACTTCCCAGTTCAATGCCGTTATAAAGCTGCTTCGCGACTAGGAATACGCGCGACTGCTTTGGAAGCCCCCTTTTGTGCCATTAGAAGGAGGGTCTTCGCTCCCGCAGCGAAGGTTATTAGCGCTTGCAGGCAGCAACGATATACGGGCCAGTTCGGCAGCCGGCCACTCCGGCTTTCTGCCGTGCACTCCGCTCTTTGACAAACAGTATCCCCCAGTGCTTTGGCCAGTTCGAAGATTCGCTCCTTGGCACTGTAGTACTTCTCTCCTCGCCGCTTATCTGAACTGGCTTTTCCCGGCCGGTCCCGGTTTTGTTCCCCGCCCACTGCAGCCTGCTCACAGCCCCCGCTACAGACAGCCGTCGCAGGACTGCTGCATTCTTATCGTCTTCCAACTGCCCCCTCAACCACGAAGGCTTGCGCAACGGCCAGCTGGACGTGTGCTGGGCGTGTGGCGCTTCACCGCGCGTGCTCACTCCTCGCACGCCTGGCACGCGTGCAGGGCTTAATGGTTGAGAGAGAGAGAGAGAGAGGCCTTCAATGAAACCTTAAGATCTTGTTACTTCCGATGCTTTAAAGATAGAGGAACAAGATACGGATTCAGAAGAAATAAGATACATAGAGTAAAGTGACATAGGAGCTTTCCGGTATACCACCTGAGTATAACCGGTCAAACCAAGATACAAGGTACATGAAATGTTAGAAAGAAATGGCTTGGAGGTAAAAAGAAACCTAGCCGAAGCGCACCCCCCTCACATATGCACGCTGCGCCGCCACATACAGGCACGTCTGTACCTGTGTCCAGGCTCCCGGAGGAAGCGGTCTGGGGGACTTTCGCTCCCATGGCCGCTTCGTTGAGCTTATCTGCAGCCGAGAATATTGTGCGCGCAGAGGTCTCCAAAAAGTTTCGCACGGCAGCCATCCCAGCACTGTCGCTGCTCTGAGGGGAAGGGCGAGGTTGACGCGCATGTTGTATCATGGCCAGGATCTTGTATGAAGACGAAGTACGCCCACGCACGAGTAGAATTACAGGCTAAAAATTTATTAAAAACTTATCGCTTAATTGAGGAGGAAAAAAAGCGCAACTCGAGGCTTTGCCGTCACAGTGTCGTAAAAATGGCTCCCTGGCTTATATCCCGCGTCTAATGTCATTGCATAGATCACATGGCAGAGACAGTGTTTTTGGCGAGAGATTTTGAGACGAAAACCTCAAACCGCTTCCTTGTTTTGGGACATTTAAAGCGTGGGTTATAAACGAATGACGGACATCAGTTCGATGATATGAACTTGCACCTTGAATGTCGTTGTTAGGACCTCTGTCAGGCCGGCTGTGCCTTTAGCCCCAGTCTCCTCTCGCTTGACGGGAAATAGAGGTTTTTCAAAGTTTCAAAACTTTCAGAGTTATGAATTAATTCGTTTGCTTGTTCATTAGGGGACCGTGAGCTCTTTTGAATATGATAGGAATTCGGATACTCTCCGAAATCCGGGATACTTGCTTCTATATTTGGCCTTTTGTTTTATTACGCAGTCTAACGACTGCGACAAATAAAACTTCGTATGTAAGCTTTCCGCGGTAAGTTACCCCCTTCCCCCCTGTCTCTTAAGCAATTATGTTGCTTTTGAGCGCGCCCTCCAAACACGTAACGGAGGGAGGGAGGGTGTTAAAAAAACAGAGAAAGAAATAAAAAGAAAGAAAAAAAAATACAGCACTTTGGTGTATTGGTACAGGTGTATTGGTACAGGTGTATTGGTACAGGTGTATCATACAGGTGTATTGGTGGATTGCTTTATCTGTAATGTTAACGTCGTCTTAGTGGCTAATTTACATGTAATTTTTGTTTCGGAGTAGCTTTGATAAAACAAGGGTTACAGCCGCTTTCAGTGACCATGCATACTCGTTCCGTAGACGACCATGGATGAATTTATAGGAGACGGTAAATCTGCAACGTTTGCAGTATCACTGTGAACTGTCTAATTATGACACAAGTAAAGGAAACGCGGCGTAATGTTATATAAATGCTATATTGGTATATTGTTGCGTCCTGTCAAACAGGGACGCAGGGAAGTTGTCTTCACGAAGACGCAGGGGCAAAGTATTTATTAACTTGCAAGCTTGCAAGTTAGGCACCAACCGGTGCTAAACGACCAACCGGTGCTCTCTGTCTGCTTCACCTAGCAGACAGAGCATGTCCGTTCTCCTTGACAATGCTGTTATCCCACAGTTTAGCACGTGACATCGTAAATGTTTTGTGGAAAGTGTCTATAAAACAGAATTACAGCCATTTTCTGTAACCATACTCCTCCCATAGTTTTGACATTCGCGATAAAGTTGGCTTTGCCGCGATGCGTTCTTGCTTGCGGTGTTTTACTGACGGGGAATAAAAATGCACGGAACCTTCGCTGTAAAAAAATTGCGCAGATTGACCGCTGGTCACAGGACGGCCCAGCAAAGCCGACTGTTCACAGAATCGCAACCGTTGAACGGGAGCAAATGCCAAGAGTCAGCGACGGCCATTCCGCAGCGCACTGACACCGTTCTCCTCCCCTCCCCTTGAGGAGAGAAACCACAATCCCTTCCTTAATTCGAGAGAGACGACGTTATGGCACTCTGGGAAGGAGTGGAGGTGCTGTTGATGAGAAGAGCGCTTCAATTCCTGGCTGTCCACATCAACGACGACAGGGTCAAGGAGATTCCGGCCGAGGTGCCGTTAACAGCGTCGCTGTAAATGACAAAGGCGCTGTCAAGAGAAAAAGAAATAAAGAAAAGTAAGAAAAAGAAGTTATAAGGAAAATTATAACAGGGCTCTCCCCAGTCATAATTCTTCTCATTAAAGAAAATGTCCAAAGACATGACAACACAAAGAAAAAGACTGGCAACCACCTTGATCCGGCTTGGTGTTACGTGCATCTCGGCATATTATAGAACTCGCTCGCATTTCCCCTCACTGCGCGCAGCCGTCTCCGTACTCTCCAAGCGAGCGCATTCTAACGGCTTCAGGGGAGAGCGGGGAAAGCGGCTCTAACAGAGTGCGCGAGGATGCAAGGGGTGCGTGCGAAGTAATTGGCTCCGGTTGTTGGCGCGCCACGGGAGCCGTCGGCTGTTGTTCGGTCGCCTCTGTTGACGCAACCATTTCCAGGGACAGTCCCCGTTCTCCTTTTGATAAAAGCCCCACCGCAGCCATTCGGGGGCGTGAAATGCGCGCCGAAATGGCTCGGAGGCCTCAGGTTGCGCAAGGCGGGGGGTTTCGAGCACCGCTCCCAAGCTTAGTGAACAGTGGAGAAAGGGGAAAAAAAAGAGGAAACGTTGTTTGTTTCCTTTGCAGCCTGGAATGTCTCGTGACTATCTGGCGCGCTTTCCTCCTTGGGTGACACGAAGAAGCGTTTCTTTCTGAATGGTGTGAATGTAGCACGCTCCTCCTTGGACGGAGTCGCAACTCTCCCCCAGACTCGCTATTCAGAGGCTTGATGGGACGGGGACGACCTTATGCCACGTGTCTCCCTGCTTCTCCCTTTGGGCTCACAAAAGGGCATCAATGATTTCCTAAAGTATCTCTTTCTTCAGCCGATGTGCCGACTCAGTGAAGGTGTTCGGGAGCGGGATGCCAGTTATTGTTCTAAGGAGCTCAGGAAACTTCCACTGGGAGCTTTCCTTTTTTATTTATAGTAATACACCGAATGACTTTCATGGAGATATGATAACAGGGGAGGGGTGGGGGAGTCAATAAGACTCGGGTCAACGTCGGATCAATAAAAAAAACAACTGCACTTTCCAGTTATGTCTCAAATGAGCGCACACACCATCTCAAATGAGCGCACACACGCACACACAGGGACAAAGAGGGAGAGGAGAAATACACACACTGTGTGGGGTACGAACCCACGAATGTGGGATCAAGACTCAAGAGTGCGATATGCTTCGTCCCAGGTTATCGGAGTGGCACGGGGATACGGTTAGAAAAACCATTATCCGAGAAAGTGGTCGAGAATACAGCCGCTCAAGCAGCCGAGTGGGTAAGGCATCGAACGCGGAATTCGAAGGTCGTGAGTCTTGCACGCGTTTCAATTACATAAATAAAAAAGGCAAGTAATGTTCAAGTTCACGTTATAAGAACGCCTCGTTCTCGTGTGTAGCAGGACGTGTCGTAGAAGTACTTTTGATGCAAGCGCCAGCTATGGTACAGGTGGCGTAATAACTAATTGGAACAAAGATTTGTGAACATCACAAAATATTTGTCTTATTGGCTTTATGACAGCCATTACCGGTTTATAGGAAGCTTTTTCTATTATGGGGGACTACTTTAAACGCACACCAATGCAGCCAGGCCGTTTCCGGAAGAAGAAATTTCTGTAAATATACGAGACCGTGTTCCAATTACTTTTGACGGCACCTGTACAATAAGCTCTTTTACAACAAGAGTTTAAACTAAGTGCGCTGGACGAAGGGGAAATGATAATGTTACTTTCGAAACTAAACACGCAAGTCTTTTCAGAACAGTGCGAAAGAATCGAACCGATTTAATTAGGCAGGATGAGTTTGCGTAAGCAGCGCCTCCCCCAAACAGAAAAAAAAAAAAAAAAGCCTGTTGGTGTGACCACCCATCGGCCCCAGGAGGTAACAGACCGGAAACCCGGCTACTACCGGCAACGCTCCCGTCGTGTACGACAGCGAGTGTTTCTTCGCATCGCGATCCTGCCGCGCAGCAGAGCCCGCCTGAAAGGCAGCGCCGCCGTTTGACGGACGGTCGGCGGCGACAGCCATCCGTCTCCGTTGCCGGGACTACTTAGCCACATGGTCGATGCGCGGCTATCTTTATGCGTGGACCACCGCTACCGCCCCCTTTATGGCTTCCGGAACCGGGAGCACCCTTCGATGCATGCACTCGGGGAAGTGTGTCGCGACAGCGAGGCACTTCCGGGCCGCCCCCGCTGTCGACCCCGTCTGGCGCCGCACCAGCGCCTTCTCTGGTCTCGCGCCACGCGCCCGATAAGCCACGGCGTGGCGTCACACCGCGGCCGCAGAAACGTACGCACGGAGCGACCGTGCTCCGTATGGCCGTGCACCCTACGGGGGATCGAACTGGCGCTTGACATTTTGGGCTGCAGTTATCTCGCGGTCTTTGTTTTACCCTAACAAAATATAACAGCAGTTTTAGGTTGAGTCCTCAACGCCCCTGATGTGCGAAGAGTTGAGGTGTCCCTTAGATCCTCTTCGGAAAGCATGCGAGAAATCGGCGTAAAAACCAGTGGGTGGGGATTTCGCGCTCCGAGTGTGCAACTCGGTCCCGTGCTGGCGCACATGCTGCCAGCCCAGGAAAGCGTAGCTCGGACAACCAGCACGCGTTGCGGCTGGCACCGAAGTGCCGCCGGGCCGCCATCCGACACGGAGTGGGTGTTTTAACGCCTCTCAATGGATGTTGTACCTGCCAGAGGACGCTCTTCTCGGAGCGGCCGCAGTCGGCGTGGGAACTCTGCCCGGCTTTATGATTTGCTCTGTGGACCTCGTCACGCTTCTCCCGCAGGCACGCTTGGCGTTTCCTGGGTTAGGCCTGCTTTTCAAGGTTCGCTGATGGCATCCTTCTTCCCCTTGAGTGCTACTAAAAATCCTTCTGAGGTCTGAGCTCTTGATGGCACTCGTTCAAGATCCTCAGCAGCGCAGCTTAAAATAGACGAAAGTGAATGGAGTGCCTGCGGACGACTGTTTAGCGCCCTCAGCATCCCTGTGTCGAGCGACGGTGGGAAAAGCCTTCGACTTGAATGGACGATCATAACAACCCAACTGAACAAAAGATAAGAAAAATCTTCCAGCTGATAAGAACAGTGGCAAAGTTTTTATATAAGCTCTAAACAGGCACTGCGGGAAATAAAGACTATACGAAAGGTTCGCAGGAAAGTACCTGCAGGATTTTATGCAAAAGTTTACTTGTCTTCGCACATATTTATATATATATATACGATAGAGAAGTCAAACTGAAAAACATAACAACATTTATTCTAACGTTTCGACCGGGGACCGGTCTACTGGAAATATAAAACCTTACACAGAGCGCGAGAAAATAAGGTAAGTAGAGACAGAGACACACGAGAAAAACATTAGAAAAATAAAAGCTTACTGACGTTTCAGGAGGAGTACTTCCTTTCTTCAGAGTACAGAATAAGTTGGTTTCAGGGTTGTATATATAGAGGATTTAGCAAGGGCGAGGGCAGGGCAAGGCCCTTCATATGTCTTCATTAATATCTAGATTATTTGCTTGACGTTTGCGATAAAATTGTATCACTGTTATCGGGACAAAGCAGCCTTTTGAACGAAACGTATACTTGTATATTGTCTGCATCGCCTCTTTTTTCAGTAAGCACTCTCGTAAACAGTCTTCATTTATGGTCGTTCATTCATGATTCTCACAATGATAGGGGTAGCACTTTTTGTGTGTTTTTGTTCACGTTATGCATATCAATAGATATTAAGTGCAGTTAAAAAGCTAATTTCTCAGAGAACAGCGTTTCTTGCAACCTGTACGAAACGATGAACGTTTAATGGTGTACTCTAGTGAACGGTTTTCAGCTGCCAGAAAAGACAGCGTGCGAGAGAGAGAGGTGTGGAGGGGGAGAGATAGACGAGAATAAAGCTAACCCTTACTCCCTCACATACAAGACAACGCCAATCAAAATTAATGGCACCTAGCAGCCGAGCTGCTAGTAACGCCCACAAAGCTTGGCGGCATGGGCTTTTTTGGGCGGGTGGGGGTGTTTCTTTTCTTACTTTCCATACATGAATGTATTGTCTGTATAAAAACGCCTCTAACTGCATTCGTCTCTTTTTCTTTGCTCTCTTGTTAGGGCAAGCACGGTCATCCATCATTTGGGGCACCTGAGTTCGGGTGTGTTATTCATTGTGCGCCCTTGCGGGAAATCTCGCATGACGAGCGAAAACTGCCTTAATTAGAAGGACCCAGTTTATGCTAAAAAGGTTGGTCTATCTTTCCCTTTTTTTAAATCTTTATTACACATGAAGATCAAGAATATACTAAAGAAAATCTCACAAATTTCCTTCGGGTAGTTTTAAACAGGTCGCACGACGAGCCATTTTGTGAGTGAGAGAACGCTTGGATAGAAAAGTTGGCCTCCTCATAAAGACTCGTATGATAGGTATGCGTCGAGCCCTTATGTAATACTTCGTGGACGCATAACGCTCCACAGTGTCGCTGAAAAGGAGCCCACCGTAATAACACGCACTTGTTGGGGTTTTCTTTTCTAACGCAAAATGACTCGGGAAATATTCAAGAAAACCTAAATGGTGCTTGTTCCGGTTTGCTAAGTTTTGCTAGGATTTGCTAGGCTTTGCTAAGTTTTGTTAGGTTTTGCGATGTTCTTGCCATGTAGGCTAGGCTAAGTGTTGAGGGGTAAGGCCAAGTTTAGCCGTATTTTACAAGGCCGTTCCAGTCGGTACCCCACATTGACAGCGGACCCCAGGGGCGAAGAAGCTAGGTAGACCCCCAGCTCCGCTGTTACTCCAGCCGTACACCACTAGTGCAAGCTGCGCCAATTTTTTTTTTTGTGTGTGTGTGTGTGTGTGTTTAAGCCCTTTCCCCCATTCTTGTGGGCTGCAAAGGAGGACCTTCGACGCCGAACGCGTGCTCTCATACCTCCGTGTTCGGTTCTCCTACCCCTCAATCTTACCAGGATGGAGGAGGTTGTACTACGAAGGATCCGATTGGGCGTGGCTCTTACTTCTGCCCGCATGAGTGGATGGAAAGGGGACTACCGAGGACATGTCAAATGTCCAACCTGCTGTGAGGAAACGGTTCCGGCAGACCTTCACCACCTACTATGGACATGCCCTGGAACTAAGGACATTCGAAGGAAATGTTTGATGGCAGCAGGCCTAAATTTGCAGCAAGACACGCATTACCATCGGTGGCTCCATGGTCCTGCCTACCGTTCCCTACTGGACTATATCCGGGAGGCCAACCTAGTTTCCTGGATATAGATCGGACCCGCTTGGTGTCTACTAAGCCTTGAGGCTATTAAATAAACGAACAAACAACAAGAACAAGCCCTTGCCCCAAATCCTCACCCAACGCACGAGCAGTGGGCGGGCCAGCTGGCCAGCTCCGACCTCTCAGTCCAGCGTAGCCTGGTGGAGAGGGCCAGGGCAGCCAGCGCGGACCAGGGCTTTCCGGACTAGAGGAGGCCCCCCCGCCGGGCGGGCGTCCAACCATCAGCGCCTGAAGCTCGTCTTAATAAAGTTTATCCACTCCCCTTCACTAGCCCAAAAAAGACTATCACCTTTAATATGGTATAGTAAGCGGGTGCATACGCATATGCCCGTTGCGTTTACACTCTAGCGAGCGGGAAAGCTGACTTCACTGTTATAATACCCTATCTGCGGTGGTGCAACCTTTACATGCGGCGCAGTTTTTTAAAGACGATAGTCTTTCTTGGGCTACTTAAACCCAGAAATTTTGGTCTGTCTGTACGTATATCTGTCTGTCTGTCTCTCTATCTGTCTGTCTGTCTGTGACTCGATTCAGCAACTCCGGCCGAAGGGACACAAAACCTGCTCAATATTATATACTCACAGCCAAATGTAAACGTTTAAGTCCGGTGTCAGTGTTCATAATTGTCAACATTGTTGGCAAAAAAGTTATTATCATTGTTGAACAAGAACAAGACACTACACAATTATAAAACAGAAAATGAATGCATAAGTGATATCTAAGTGTTCCTTTGTCATAGATGCTTGATTTTTGCGAAATGAAGTATACTACATCCACTACAGAAAAAAATTCACTCCGTTGCCTGCTGTCGCCTGCGCCACTATAGCTTCTGGCGGCATTTTAAGATATCAAGCGGCAACGGTTACGAAAGGCTCCATTGGATAGGTTCCACGTTCTGCTTGGAACGCCCGTTGAAGTAAGGCGCCTCGATTCACGCGCGTCTCCGCCGTACGGCAGCGCTGGCGTCGGGGCACCCGGCCTGGAGCAGTGGAACGCGGTAAATTTAAATTGACTTGAGCAAACCTTTAGCATGTTTACCTTGGGAGGAGCGCGACGGAAGAGGAACAGTATGAGAGGTGAGCGGGAAAGCGAAGGGAGGATTTTACGTCGCAAATGACAACAAATACTGTTGTCTTTTGTCGACATTTGCATCGAAAGGAGCAGATACGCGACCATTTTTTTCTTGTGTAGGTCATCACCTTAGTTTTAGATGTGTTGATGAGGAGTTTGTTGCGTGAGCACCAATGCGAAAACGACGAGATTGCTCTTTGGAGAGCGGAACAGCTGGCAGTGTTCGAAACAGATTTAAATATTTTGACATCATCGGGATATAAAAAAAATTACAATCCTAATTATAATAATAATTATTATTACATTATTATTCAAAAGAATAAACAAAGATTTTGGTGGTTACGATGATGATAACGACGAAAAGATCCCTGGTGTTGCTGTTGGGATGAGCATGATGATGAGGACACTGACGGTGAGACGGTGATGGCGGCCTATACTAGAAAAGCGCCCGTGCAGCTGGGGCCATTAGTGCTGCGTGCGCTGCCCTTGCCCCGCTACATACAAACTTAAACCCTGATTGCATCCTCTTTTATAGGAACAACGAAGTGTTTTTGGAAACATCAGATTTTGACATTCGTGAAGCAAGACAACTGTGAGACGGCGCCACCAGTTCGCGCCATATGACGAACAGGTTCAAGACCACCTTTTTAGGGATCTACGGTGGGTAGAATGTACTGTCGGTGCCCTGACGGGTTTTTTTTTTTTCTTATAAAGATAAAGCTACCGCGAATACATTGCATTGAAAAAAATTGCGTGTTGGTTTCCCCGTTCAAGCGTAGGAGAGCGAAAATAATCCTCAATAAGACATTCTTTATTCTACACGTTACTTACAAAGCTATAGTGCCCTTGTATGAAATCCCTATCAATATCAGTCCTGTGTTGCGTGTGCGTTTGTTGTATGCGTGTGCCGTAGGTGCATGCGTGCGGGCGGGCGTCGAAGCATATCCAATGCCATAAGCTCTGCGGTGGCACCTTTTGCGGGTATATACTTTTCAACAAACCTGCAGAAGCCGAAGTTGCGAGACAGCGAGAGCATGACAGAAAAAAAAAGGGGGGCGCGCAGCATTTAAAAACGTATTCCCTCTCATGAGCTCCCATTCTATTCTCAGTAAAACGGAAGGCAACAGAAGAATACAAGGAAGCTATTTTCACTCACTCTTCTCTGCTGCGCAGTCAATGTCGGCGTTCATGTGCATACTCAGGCGTTGCGTGCCTCATTTGGGCAATCCAGCGGTGAAGCCCCGTCATAAGCTGCTCGCGCCTGGTCGAGGGGGCCGACAGCCGAGCGAAGACAGATCCTCGGCTCCGAAACTGCGGCGAAAGGCGAGCAAATTGATTACACCCCAGGGACGCTGGCTGCCCGGCCGCTCTAATTCGCGCCACCTGCGACTGGCCTTCCCGCGTTGAAATATATACAGTACACGCTCGTCCCCACCACACCAGAGGCGTTGCGCTGCAGCTCCGGCAGCGGAGACGTGCGGAGAAGCGCGGCTGCAGGGAGCGGAGCGCGGGGATTTAGTCGCGAAAGGGAGCGACCTCCCCCTCCTCTTCTTCCCCGCACGATTGTGTAATCCCCGGGCTGAGCGGCCGAGACGAGTAACGCAACAGACGGGCGCGGAGTGATGGATGCCTTTTTGATTGGGAATTGAACGGCCGGTGCGAGCCCCGAGGGAGCCTCGGACGTGAGGCGCTCGTAGCCGTAGAACTTGTTGCCGCGTTTCTCGGGATTCAGCGCGACCAAGCCGTGCCGCGGCGGCCTGTACGAAAAAGCGATAAATGAATATGCGCGCTGCACAAAGCTGCAGGTGATCAATTTGAAACGGAGTGATTTGGAAATCACTGGCGAATCTGTCAGGGGCATATGCAGGCTCGCGCAGCGCGTAGCAGCGTTAAATCAGCCCTCCACAATGCTTTTACTTTCGTGCAGGCTTCATCATTATTTTTTCTGAGCTCTGCTCGGTCGATGGTAGACGGCTCTGCACAATATTGTCCGCGGAAAGCTGACACCGCCGCCGCTACGTGGTTATATATCAGTGTTTTATCTAGCCACGCTAACATTACGCCAATTCGTGCGGATTTCTGCAGGCAGGTGATTGGACCAAGGCTTGTTTTAAAACCGACTCGCGTGTCCACCGTTCAACACTATAAACGCGGAAACTTAAATCGCGTTGATGATGCTCGCCTTTCTATTTCGTGTCAGCTAGCTGTTCTTTTTTCCATTATTTATTCATTTATAAGGGTCCACTTCTACTACAGCCAATTCGGCTATGCCCATTGAGTAGACTATGACTTGATGCCCTTCCTTCCCCAATATCTCTTCTTCCCCGTCTCATACTGCAAAATGCTCCTTCCTGCAATTAAAATTCGTTACGTACGTAGGGGCCTGGAATTCCCCTTGCGCACCGTCCAAAATATTATCCCACTTAACCGCCCTCTCAAGTTCACGGAACATTTCGGCAAATTGTTAGCCGAGTCATCGCACTGGAAGTCGAACAAGCTGAGCTGCGACCGATGTGCGACGTGGCTGAGCGGCAAGCCAGACCGACAACATAGTTTCATACTGACTGGGAGATCTGGCGCCAGTGTCTAGGCGAGCCGCGCTCCAGTGAGCTTTCCGCCCTTTACCGGGTAGGAACATTCCACTTGTCCGTGGCATGGCTCATGAATAGGCTGAAAAGTTTTCTGTGGCTGCAAAACAAAGCAATATTATTGTAAATAATTACTTAGAATTATTTATCTACTATAAAAATATAGCTCTAAGTAACTCATTTGTCAGAATTTATTTGGAATCGTTATGCAAGACGGACAAAAGAAAATGTTGCAAATATTTCTTGATTTTGGCTCCAAGAGCGAGAAGAAGCCTTGCGGCTAGCCAGGCGACGAACGTTGCTCGCTGATATATGGTGCGCCCACTACAGCACGAAATTGCAGCGACAGATTTCCCCTCTAATATATATTAGTATGAAACTCTATGACTGACACCGCTCACACACACGCACACACGCACGCACATATCATCACCGGAACAAACACAAGTGCGTGACTCCACGGGCAATCGGTGAGTTCGTTAGAATGATATCAGTTTTAACAATGAGCTGTAACACATGTGCGCATACTCTCCAGGGGAAAGCACTTTGTTCGCGCGCTTCCTCGCGCGAAGAAGATAGAAATGACCACCAGATTTTCTGAAGCTTCTGGCCGAAAGCATCCCAGAATAAGGAGCAACTTGCGCTGGTTTTAACGTGATAGCGCTATTAGGCTCATTTCTTCGGTCTTCCCGTGGCTTTTAGCCGTGCGCTGTTAGCTGTGCTCACCAAGCGTCCGCCGAAGTACGTCATTGCTGCCAACCGGCAGCTACGAATGAGGCAGGCAGATGCGAAAGCTTGCCTGAATCTGGAAAATGCGCCGCACCAACTGAAACTTAGAAACAAGGACAATGATAGTATAGCCGAGACGAACGGAAAGACACGTGAACTCAGGAGGCGCCGTGCCTGCGCAGTGAAGTTCGTTCTACGCTCCGTCGGAGGTATACAATGCGCTCGGCAGACCGTCGCAGCCATTCCCGCAACCGCCGCCATCGCACTAATCCGACTCTTTCATCGCAACTACAGGCGGTACCAAAATTGTGTCACCTACTAAAAAATAGGCAAGAAGATTATCACCCGTGTCTCAAAAAACTGGCAGGTCTAGATTACGAGCAGAAACGAAATAAAATGTCTCCTACTAATAAATAAAACCCAGTACTACGTTTAATTATAACTTTAATTTATTTTCCTAATTTTCTGCGGCTTTGTCACCGCTGCAAGATGTTCGGAAAAACAAGTGATGGCACCACGTGGTAAGGATAAAAAAACACCACCAAAAAAATTAACTATAACAATCACGCAATAATCCTAAGCAGGCGCTACTGAGAATCGACACGGCCGTTCTCGCAATTGCCAAAATACAGAAAACCTTTAACAAATTAGGCTACATAGTAAAAGAGGAAACGATGAGACTCATGTACACACTGATTATGAGCCGGACATCATACAGCCTGCCGTACCAAACTTACGCTGCCCGAAGAAAACCGAATAAATGCCCTCTTTAGTACAGCATATACACCAGCCCTCAATCGCCCAATTTCCATGGTCGCGGAAAAAGTCCGCAAATTGGGTCTTTATAACGCCTTTCAAGACATCAGGGAAGGCACTCTTTCAGGGCAAAGAAAGCGGCTTTGACCAAAAAAAAAAAAAAAAAAAAGAAATTGGGACGCGCTATCGTATGCAATTGGATTGACGCCCCTGGAAAAGAAACTGAACACCATGATGAAGATGTTACCGATATAGCGACTCCTCATATAAACTCTTACCATTCGAAATCATCGGATCCAAACCTACACATGGGCAGACGAGAAGCCAGAATCAAGTTTCTTCCATTAATGCTTCATTACAGTACCAAAATCATGTCCACACATAAAGACCAGCTGACGCGAGAAGTTGTTGAAGCTTATCATATCAACAAGAGGCGAACCGGATGTGTAAGCCAGCCTTCTCTGACGCTGTACGAGGAGGAAAAAGCTTTTTTAGATGCCACCTAACTGTGTGAGCGGTTATCAGGCCTTTACACGGTTTTATCAGAGGTTTCAAATTTTGTTTGTTTTCACGACATCAGATTGTACGTGTCGGCTATAAATTTGTGTTCCTTTTCAATAAAATACTAGTTGAGAGTCAACGCCAGTCTCGTGATTTTCTTCTGTGTCCCTCGTCGTTTACTGCGCTGTTACTTTTCATCATGCATGCAAACACAGCATACACCGACGCCGGAATGTGCAAAAGAACTGTGAGAACAATCGTTGCAGTAGACAACCCCAGTAATCTTTTTGACTGCATGACCTTCTTCCACACACAGGAAGAAAGAAACTCGAATTCGAGCCACCCTCATGGCAATTCAACTGCCGAAACTATCAAATAGAAGCACAAACATCACTACAGTGGGAAAATCTACACAAACGTTTCGAAAAGATTTTCCCAACCCCAATGAAGTAAGTTCAACTTACATGGACACCCGGACGTGAGGGTCTGAAAGATATCAAGGCTCTGACCAAAAAGTAGGTGAACTCGGATACCGTGCTCCTTGCGACCTCGACTGCCACACTCTCCTCCACGAAAAATATGCAGCTCCTCGGAACACAATCGTTCGGGCGCTTCCAGGGGCTCTCAAGGCTGAAGAATAACAAACTGCTCAGGATAAAAATCAGTCTGTATATTCACAAATCTATGGATGGGTGAAGATGTTTAACAGGATGCGTTCGACGTTAACTGAAAACTGAACCAAATGAGAAAAACATGCACCCTCTTCAAGCAACCTAGCCATGTCCAAAGGTATGCCCAGGGGGGAACCACTCAAACATGACATATTCCACTCTTGTGGAGAAATAGGAGGCAGCTTTGACAAGCTCGTCAATTTGCAAGATCAGCGGGAGCTGGTTGAGAGGGCAGAAAATGAGCTGCTGCATCTGGGGCTATTATTAACTTGGGTCTCCCCTCGTCCTAAACTCGTAACATTTCTTACCGAACAAGTTTATTCTGCCGCTCTAAGCAAAAACCGAAATATCCATGGACCAAGGACAGTGCCGCCTCCTCACGTAAATGGTGTCTGCCTTGCGTGTACCACAGTGATTTAAAACCGTTGACGCTAGTGCTGCTTATTGCTCGACCGCTAGTGCTTGGAAAGCATAAATCGTAAACGCAGCAACTTCATTCCAAAACGCTTCTTCGGGGTCAAAGTAACGCTCTCGTCGTACATCTTATAAGACCTACACGTATATGTCTCTGCAACTTTCTTACAATATGGATGCCTACCAACTCGCCAAACTTTCTATGTTGGTGAAAAGTTTAAAATTGTACACATGTAAGTTCTCTCAGCTTGAGTTCCGCACACACTATTCTTCCCAGTCTCTTTTTTTTTTTTTTTTTTTGCGGCATACGCAAGCCCGGCACGTTCGCAACATGAACGAACTCCAGCAGTAAGCATCATGGCCCGCAGCCGCTTCGAGCATTTTACACACACACACACACACACAAAAAAAAAAACGTGACAGCGTAGACTGCTACGAGCATGATGTCCGGAGAAAGTGTGATTCCATGGCTCCTGGACGTCCCCAGACGTTTAAATGATCAATAAGCCCCACTTTGAATGCTGCTTCGGCTATATGGCAGCATGCAGACAGCTGCTGTTGCTTCGTACACACGCCTGAATAAAGGGCACTGGCAGCGGACTTATTATCCCTATCAAGGTGTCCAGCGGGAGCTGCTCGCGAGATCTCTATAACCGTTCACACCGATCCGCAGACTCTCCCCCGAAGAGAGCGGCGCGCATCGACCACGGGCGCAGCATAGAGCAGATGCGACAAGCTGCTCGTGGCAGCACCGCTGTCCACTGGATGTTCGAACCGCAACAACAACCGCATCGCGCGACTTTCGGGCCCACGCGGAGGTTACAATGGTCCGGCCATAAATCGCGACCCGACCCGGCGGCGCGAGAGCGGCCGCCGCCGAGCGCGGGCCCTCCCACTGTTTTATGGGGCCGCCTCGGAGCTCTCATTACGCCGAATCATGAAAATTTAGCCGCTCACGCCATGCGCACCTGGTGGGCTACGCTTACGCCTCCCCTTACTGCCACCTCCAGGAGGCCACTGGCTCGTGCGTGGCACGGCTGTCCAGATTTATGTGGTCACGGGTGCGAACGTGGAACTTTCACTGACGCGAGCTGCGGGCTTTGTCCGCGCCGGCCGCGAGCTCTCCTTTGCGTGCAAGTCTCGCGCATTCATGCGGGGAAGAAAGCGGGAATGGTTGTAGAGAGGTAGGCAGGGGTTCGCTCGCGAGCTTGGCGTCTGAGTCTGTTTGGCTTTCATTATGGTCCCGGCCTTTCGTTGCCCACGCGAGCGGAGGGAAGGCGTGCGTGCGAGCTGCGCGTGCCACCTAGCCCTCGCACCGATCTGGAAAGGTCTCAATCACGAGGCGAATATTCCTAAAAGGACCTAGGCGAAG
The DNA here is from genome assembly GCF_048455015.1 of Haemaphysalis longicornis. Taxonomy (NCBI): domain Eukaryota; kingdom Metazoa; phylum Arthropoda; class Arachnida; order Ixodida; family Ixodidae; genus Haemaphysalis; species Haemaphysalis longicornis. Next base: position 25,971,030 of record NW_027526361.1, read on the forward strand.
GATATTGTTAGAGAGCGTGAGGCATGCGTGGCTACAAGCAAACGGTCTCTCATCCGTAGGCTACGTGCATTCCGACGTCGTAATCGTCACTGTCATCATGGTCCTAATACAGGACTTCACAGGATGACTTATTCAGCCGGCGTTTGCTGACGTGGGAAGGCGTATCGCTGGTGAGATATGGTGAGAGTTTGTAGGCGACAGTCTCATACCGCTTACCTATCTCTAATTACATACTGTTCGTAGTTACGCGCGCTTATAGTAGTATAAGCAAAATCATTTCGCATGAAGATAAACTTAGAAATAACTTACTATAGCAGGCACAATGAATTTCATTATCTGTAGAAGGCTGGTGAAACTGAAATAACATCCTATCGTGACTAACTGCGTTATAGTTCTAGTGAAGATAGTCAATTGATACGTTAGAGGGAAAAAATATTGAGAACAAGCCATTTGTATTAATGCGATCGCATTAAAAAAATTGTCAAAAGCACCCAGATCGCTCGATAAGCGGAATGGCAGATATTATTTTAATCAAGCCTAGGGCAGAGTTCTGTAAAATTGAGACTGTCATTTCAAATAGACTGCCAGATTTTTTTTTTTTAATTCGCTCCTGGACACTACTTTAGATACAAGCCGACAAATTTTTGTTGGGTGTACGCACGTGAGTGCTCGTGAGAGAGAGAGAGAGAGAGAGAGAGAGAGAGAGAGAGAGAGCTATAACGAACAAGCCGCAATAGTGGCATTGCTTGCTAGTTTGAGGGGGAGGGAAAATATAACGAGTGTTACATACACGTCTAGGCAGGGACCCCGCTTACAGTTTTCTGATTTTTTTTCTTTTTTTGATTCAACGTCCTCTATCATCATACGTATATACTTCCCAAGTCACCCGTAAATGGCATTTCACCGCAATTACCGAGTACATGCGGTGAAGCCGACCTGCAAAAGTTGCTTAGGCAACTGTCGTTTTTGTTTGTTTGTTTTTCGCTCTACCGTCTTAAACCTGACGTAATAAATTTCGCTGTTTTGCTTTTGTTATTTACAGAGGACCCCCCCCCCTCCCCCCTCCCGGAAATGGAGCTTACGTATATTCTTGGAAGCCCAGATGACTTGTGAGTGGCGCAAAGTAGAAACTGCCGAACCAATTTGAAGGAGTTACTTTCGTTGCCTCTTAGCGCCACCAGCATCCGAAAGCCACAGGACAGCAATTTATCACACTCTCGCAAAGTACGAGATGGGCAGCAGGGGCAGACCGTGGTCACATTTCACCGTGGTTTGACACGGTGTTTTTTCGTGTTCAGGGGTACTTTCTGTATCACAGTCTACATAAAGCATCCCCCGGGCCCAAAAATAACGCCATATCGCCACTTTCCTCCCTTCACCCCCCCTGAACACTTACCTCAGTGCATCCGTTTGCTCCGGCTCTCTTATTCAGAGAAGTTTTTGTGCAGTATATTTTGCCTGCCGACTAGCAATGGGACTTCACCGCTAACAAAGAGCAGTCCCCGCTTTCAATTTCACCGAGGTCGTCCAATCTTTCCTCTTTGGTTTGGCAACAGCTCAATGGCGACATTTTTCTGTTTGTCAAATATTATTACGAGAAATTTGGCTAGTAATTATGCGTACGTTCTTCAGAAAAGCACCTGACTAATTATATCAGGACGGGTCAATTTCTTCTCTCCTAACATCCTCAGTTACACTTGTGTCGCACCTTCAAAAGATACACGTATTAATTTTGAAAGGCCTGATACCGTCATAAAAATTGAATTATCGAGCCTTAAAAACACTTTGAAAGTAAAGTAAGAATGAAAAGTTTCCCTATTTGTTTTGATTTGTTACAAGAACGTTCCTGCTCGTTACTTGATCGGGAAGTTTGCTGTCGCTGTTTGCTAAGAACTGAGAAAATTTAATAGAACTTTGAAAATTTGTAAAGAACTGATAAGAACTGACAAAATTCACATTCAGAGCAGCCTTGTGTTACGGTATACTAATGGACCTTACCTTTGCGAAATCTTGAATTCATAGCATCTCTTATATTATAAAGTACTTTATCATCACACATTCTTCTAGATTTCTGCGTCGTTCAAATTTTGGTTTTAATTGAATTGAACCATAAGTTATCAGTAGGTTTATGTGGCGAGCTCTCTTCAGTTTGTATGGAATAAAATTACGCATGCAGAAGTGGCAGCAATTAAGATTGAAACCTGACCCATGGCGCTAAAACTGCAATCACATAATGATAGCAAGCTTCTTTTAGGGGTTGTACAATCCGGAAGTAATCCACCGAAAAATGTTGTTTGGCGACTTCAGACTCGGGTTTAGAATACTTTGATCTAGGAGGTAGGGAACAACAAAAATAAACCAGTTTATCATCCCGACATGAAGTGCATGTTGTTCCGCAGGGTTCAAACAAAAGTGGAACATGGAATAAGCTAGGATAATGGTTGAGTGCTGCCTGTGCAAGGGAGCAAGCAAGTTATATATCTTTTCAGCACTGTACACGTACACGTGAGTGAAGCCACATTTTATTGATTCGCAATTCTCACCGGGCACCGGAAATTATGATCTTTTGATTTCAGCTCTTTTCTAAATAATCATGCAGGGCATGCAAAAGACGCATCAAGGATTTATACCCTTGGTATAAAACAGTAATTGGAGATTTACAAAACACTCTTTGAAAGCAGCTATTAGGTAAGGCAATGAAACAAATCTTTTAACCGGGATCGCAGTACCAACGCTCCTGTTAGGCGGTCGTTGCGATAGAATGTGTATGAAAGAGGTTATACAGATTTATCTGGTACGTCGGAAAGCAGCCATATTTCTGAGGTGACTATTATGTGTGGTTCATAAGGAAGTAAAACCTGTACAAGCTGTACTGCATACACTCTGAGAATTCAGGCACAGAAAGCGAAGACGCTCTTGCTCATGCTCAGTTGAGTTTCCAGACTGTCACTTTTATGAGCGGGAAGACTAACACGGAAACGTCCTGCAATTGCCTGCCTCGTCATACCCCAAAAACTGCACCGTTTAAAAACAACTTATGGCGCGCCAATCACATTTTACCAATACCCAGGGCACCTGTCATATGTAATCCAGATTGCCAAGAATTCTCTCTCGTGCTTGGCGTGGCTTGCGAAAAATCGTTGTAGAGCGACGCTGCGCAATTCCCGAGCTTTTAACAGCTCTTAGGCAGTTTTAATTTCCCATTAGAACACTTAGGACAGTTGGAGATCCACAAATAAATCAAATTCATTCAGCTTCAGCCCCTACTTAGGCCGAGACGTCATCCGTATGTTAATGAAGTTTCATTCATTCATTCATTCATCCAGCTTAGATTACACGATGTTATTTAATGGGCGGAAAGTATGTATCGCTCCGTTTTACGACATAGATGCCTTTCATTGTCCATTCATTAAACCATCGATCCTGCCCTCAACACCATTACGGGTACACGCTTGAAAACTCTCGGGTGCAGTTTTCCTTGAAGCCGACTGCCTTCAGAGACGCTGACACAACTCTCAAAATTAAGCATGGTTTCCCTGCTTTCTTCTGTCGTGTTCTTTATTTGCCAAGACACTGAATACGTAAGACTTTCAACGACGACGCATCTTGGTACCAACCCCTTCATAGGCTGCAACCGCGTGGCCCTGCGGCTTTCCTTTATTTGGCGGTCCCCAAAGCCTGCGCGCGCCTCGATGGGAACAGGAACACACGCGGGCGCAGAGAAGTTGCAGCCGTCTCGGTGAGAAGGTGGCGGGGAAAGGGCAAAAGAGCAGGAGGGAATTATTGACGGCGCGCTGTGCACTCTCATTGGCTGCCCGGGGCACGGCGCTGTCGCTCTTCTTTCGCCATCACTCGCTTGAAGACACGTTTAGATTGGTACATCACTGGAGGCATGAAAACAAAAGGACGAAAAAAAAAAAAAGATACCCATTTGGATCTTGAGATTCTGCTTTACGGATGGGAAGGAAGGGGGGGGGGGGGATAAAAATAAATGCCGACAGAGAAGGGCGGCGCCGCTCGTGGCCCAAGAGAAAGAGACACGAAAGGAGGGGAGGCAATCTCCCCACACGGTGCGAGAGAGAGAACTCTCCTTCGCAGCGCCACTGGAGCAGGAAATAAGGGCGGGGAAGCGGCGAAATCATTTCCGAAATCCCGAGGCAGTTGCCTCGGCCCAATTACACGCCTAATTGGTCGTTCCACGGCGATAACGGGAACCGTTATGGGCGCCTCGGATCTCAACGGCCCCGTCACAAGCACACATACATACGCGGGGCGGAGCCCGGTATAACCATGCTACGCGTTATCCCGCACACGCTGCCCGAGGGGCACTGCCGGTGTTTCTTCATCTAGGCGAGGGTGAAGTGATAGGTTAGATACAAATGCACGGAAGGCGGGCTACCGTTGGATAGAGTGGGTCCAGTGATTGGTAGAACGTTAGCTGCGAAAGCATGGGAAAGAAAGTTATCGCAGCTAGGAGAACCGGTTCACGGTGAGGTGTGTGCGCCTGGTTATCCTGGGTACGGCCACCTGGCATTACGCAGCGACATCTTGTAGATGCCCGATTGGCTGGCGCACGCCATTGCTCCGCAGTGTCTGCGCGCGAGCTGCGCCGTAGTATTGAAAGAGCCATGAAGAGAAAATACAACGTTGTTTAATTTGAAAGAACTAGGATTCAGTATCTCACTCAGCTCCATTACAGCCACAAAAGATGTTTTTTTTTAACGAAAAAAAAGCAAGAAGTATTAAAAAACTTTCGAATTTTGCGCCACAGTGACGTGTTATGAGCAAGAATGACGTCATACGGGCCAACAATAAAACAATTTTCAGTGGGTTAACTGCACGTTAGCATTCAAGTGATGCGGTCAAATGGAACTAGAGGCCTCATTACAGATGTCCAGTCATGTGTCGTTGCGACAGGTCCGTTAGGCGGCCGCCAATCACACAAACAAGGTTCCGTGACGTCATAGAAAGGTTGCGGGAAGTTGGCTAGGGGGGTCGCGACTGCTTCACAATGTTTTCTTTAATATCTTCGTTATTTGTTCGAAGATTTCGATGTTATCGGTATCATTGTTACGGGACTAAGCAGTCTTTCTAATAAACCAAACTTCTATTTTGTCTTCATGGCTCCTTTAAAAATGATAGACAGTACTTCTTGAGCTTCCTGAACGCGAAAACCTTGGTCTCTCTCTCTCTCTCTCTCTCTCTCTCTCTCTCTCTCTCTCTCTCTCTCTCTCTCTCTCTCTCTCTCCTCTCCTCTCTCTCTCTCTCTCTCTCTCTCTCTCTCTCTCTCTCTCTCTCTCTCTCTCTCTCTCTCTCTCTCTCTCTCTCTCTCTCTCATCTCTCTCTCTCTCATCTCTCTCTCTTCTCTCTCTCGTTCGTCCGTCCGTCCGTCCGTCCGTCCGTCTATTCGTCCTCACGTGATTCGAGGTTCAGCCACCCAGCCAAAAGCTGGAAGCGTTCTTGAGCAAGAAATATATTTAGGGTTGTTTTGTTTTCGGAAAACCCGATTTTAGCCGATTTTTAGATCCCGGATATGTTTCAGGAGAATTGGGTAAACCCGATTTCTCCCCGAATTAACTTTTTCAACGTAGCGATCTGCCCAATCGCGTGCTGACGGTCCGCCGTACTCGACCAGTACTTGCTAGAAGCAAGCCCCACAAACACAGCGTCCAAACCCACTGAGTATTGGCATTACTCTACCGCTCACTACCTCAGGCTGGCATATGCTGCACTCACGTTGTTGTGCCAGTAATGGAAGCTGTAATGTCGACAGAACGTTCTTCCAGTTGAGATACGTTCGTTCAACGATCAGACAGGTCTCGAAAGAGACCGACATGTTCCGCATGCAGACGATAATATGTAAAAAAGGATGAGTGAAAAATCGATGACCAGCTTTTCGCGAATAAAATCTAATTTCTTAGAAGCTATCACTGCTGTTTACTGTCATCATTTCGGGTTCATTTCCAAATAAATGCCCCACTTAGGAGAGCATTTGCTAGATAACTCTGATGTCCCTATCATTAACAGCTTGAAAGAATCACCTATTAAATCGAAGCTGCAGTGTCCCAACCGATGTCGTTGTACGCCAATACGCCCTGCAGGAAAGCCAGCTTTCTCCGGCGATGATGATGAATGATCGTGGCTGAAGTGAAAGAAAAGAAGACGTTTCCTGTGGCCGGAATCGAGCCCGGGTTTCTCGCGTTATGAAACAGGCGTCTACCCTATTGCTTCAATCCAACATGGCCGAAGCGAAGGCCAAGCAGCAGGTACCGATTCGCGCCGTACACCCCAAGACGAAACGTTAGGCCTACGTAGTGCACACCCGACAGTTGCAGAGGGTGTTTTAGAAAAGTGGTGCGTACCTCCAGAGTAGCACATACTCACAGTGTGGGATTGGCCAACCAAAGAATACATCTCGAGAAAGCTTCTCGTTCAACCATCGTCGTCGTTAAGGAGGGGGTGCATGATTTTTTAACCAGTTAGAGTTAAGAAGCTCGTAATACCTCCTAAGATAAACCGAATGTATTACTTCGTACATCTGTAGACTTAACCCGAAAAAACCAGAATTTCGGAATGGTTTGAAAAAATGATTTCTCCCCGATTATTAGTTTAAAAATAGTACAATATTTTGAACCCCCTCCCCCTTAAAAAAACATAAAACCTGGAAACGAACAATTTTAAGTTTATAGAGGTAGGACTAAAGGTTTCAAAAGCGTTTTGAAGGTGGTGTGGGCTCAAGACAACAGTTGGTGGGATAATGATGATGATATTTTAAAGCTTAAGGTCACTTTTGCTCGAGTACAATTTTTCGGCGCGCGCCTTTCTACGCAAGCTTTCTTAGTGCCTTTTCCTTTGCATTTTGTGGTTATAGAAACCTGAGTGCGTCTTCTTTTGACGTCTAAATAATTTTTTACAGAGGTCGTCCCTGGCCTTTCTAACTGAATGTTTAATAAAATACTGTCTATGTTATGTAAAAGTTTTTATACACGCCGAACATCCTACATAACGTAAAAAATTTAGGATAATATTAAATATTTGTTTGGTTAGGAAACAGCAGTCGCTCCCGTTGCGTGGCACTCAAAATACACTTGCAAGCGGCATGCCTTATTTGTTATATGAACCATAACGTTCTTCAGACCACATTTTTAGCCCCGAGACACGCGATCAGGTGCACAGAACGTTCCAATGACTCAACAACAGTAAAATAGGTGATATCGAGGAGCGGAAAGTACATTTTGTGAAAAAGGTATCCAGTATAATTTCATCCCCACTAAAAAATATCGTAAACCTTATCTTTTTATCAGGCATTTTTCCGAGAAATCTTATATTACCTAAGTTACTACAATGTTTTGAATGTGGCAATAAAGCCAATAATAGTTAATTTTTTTCTAAATGTATAAAAAAGCTGTTAGAGCATGCGCCGCACTTGAGCACGAGTCCTGAGCTCCTTTCGAGGAGAAAAAATTATCCCTGAGTGTTTTGTAACTGCGCGGTCCCAATCGAAATCAAGAGCCGTTGTAAGCATGAACGGACACACACCAGGAAGTCCGCTTTCCTAAAAATTGCGCTATAAAACGCCTCTGCAAAGACACGTGGAACCACGGGAGTTTTTGTCGCCGACATAAAAGATACATGCATCCTAGACATATACCGTAATTACCCGTTTCTAACGCGCCCCCGATTCTAACGCGCACCCGATTTTCCCGGCAAAAAAAAAAAAACGAAAAAACTTGCACCTCTGATTGTAACGCGCACGGAACTTTGTGAGCAAGAAAAACGAATGCGAGAGAAACGGGCTATTTATTTCTCGAAGTAATCTCACTCATCTAAATCCTCGTCGCTCTCCGCTGACCACAACATCTCGTCTTTGGTGCCGTCAAGCGCGTTCGCGATGCCACACTTCATAACCGACGTTCAACCATGGTCGATGGGATCGTAGCCCACGCCTCGCACGCCCATCTTGCGAGCTTCTCCAGAGGCGCAAGCTTCAGCCGACCGCTCCTTTTGAACGCGTGAGAGCCGCTGCTGCCATTGCTGTTATCAAGCGCGCAAGTTGAACCATTTGACGGCTTGTGTGAACGCCGATAGAAAAGCCTAGGCGCCTATGCTTCCTGCGCCCGAAATATCGTTGCTAAAAGTTTTGACGCCGTCTTGAGATGGCGATGGCGATGGGCGGGATGAAATTTCCCTTGTTTTGGCAGTTTCGGTTTCGTATCCGATTCTAACGCGCATGTGAATTTTCGACCTATTTTTCCAAAAAAAAAAAAAAAAGTGCGCGTTAGAATCGGGTAATTACGGTAAGCTTCGAGTAAAGAAGTAGGGCACTTAGAGCACGCTTTAGCCGCAGGTCTACCCTCTATCCCCATAAAGTCAAAAGAAAGCTGTGGGTGCGGCTGCCTATGACTGATTCACTGCTTTCCACTTGAGAAACTTTTTGTGGAGAGGCAACTTGCCCTGTGAGCTCCACAAGCGGTGCGAAGCACCACCAGCCTGCATTCATGCAGGCATTTCGACGCATTTCTGACATTCATCCGACACTACTTAACACTATTTGTACTTCGCCTTTTCGAATTATAATTACTACGCTATCGACCGCTTTCGCGTTCGCGAATACGAGCTATAGCCGCCGGCTATAGCTCGTGTTCTGTGCCCCCGCCATTGGCCGGCTATGTTCTGTGCCCCCGCCATCGCGGGCACAGCAGCGCGGTCGGCTGTTTGCAAGCCAGCTTCTCCGCGGTGCTCTCCTGCCAACAAGGCAGCCCGCCTCGTTTTTAGCCGAGGCAATATTTCCGGAGGAAGCCGCAAGTAGCAGGGCACGACGCGCAAGAACTTGCAGTGCTTGCTGACCTAGCTAATAAGCACAAGTTGTAGGCCAGCTTTGCAAGCCACAAGCGACGTCATACTGGGGATGCATTGCGTAAAAATCGGCTTTGCAATTTTTTGTTTGTTTGTGGGTAATGTCAACCCTATCGATTGTTGTACTCGCATGCATGCGTAAGCGCTCATGCATGCGTGTCTGAGTGGGTGTGAAAATTAGTTAAACCAGAGTCCTGAGATTATTCCCGCAGGGTTATTTTCTTTCTTTGGGTAGATTTCACTGTCCAGAGCTTCATCAAAAGAAATGGTCCAAATAAGACCCTTTGAAGGCGCATCTCGACACATGAGTGCCCATGAATATCCTGCTTGCCCTGCCTCAGCCAGCACTGCAGTGGACCACGGTACCCGCGTTCACGCAAAGGCCGACCGCTCGTACCGCGGTCGCAAGCGGCCGAGTAATATCGTGCTATGTCCCACATAAATTACCTCCCTCGGCAGCAGGCGCATCCACACTTCGTGCCCTGCGCCCTCAATGGCTTCCCCGTATACCTGCTCGCGCTTCGGTGGCTGGAGGGAGGAGGGGGGCAAATTGTTTAACAGGATTACAAGCATTTGACGCGGCAGTGACCCGGCAAGCCACCCCGGGGGTCCCGTTGATCGCGCCTTTCGCCGCCGCTCTGAGCCCCCCAAACACTCGCCGCGGCGGCGGGGTGATCTCGCCATTCACCGCGCGTACCCCAGTTGCCTGCCGGCGGCGGACGGCTGTTTTAGCGAAAGCCTCAGCGCACGCCTCAGCGGGCAGCCGGCCGGCGGCGGGGTTCCGCGCAATTGCTCCCCCGAGACGCTGCGCCTGTCGAGCGAGCGCTATTTCTCGACATTATAAAAGAGAATGCGCCATGCGGGGAGAGAATTGATAATGTGAGCGCTATCCTGGGGTTGGGAGTGCTTCTCAGATGCGCCATAAGGCCGGAGATAATGGTTTCTCGGAGGTTATTATCAGCTATGCGTATGACCAGTGATTACAAGAGGGCATGCGTTTGATCTGAGCAACTAATCCTAATGTGTTTGCGACTTAATGGTTGGGAGTAGGATAGAAAAAATAATCCGCGCGAAACAGACGAACGCATACTCTAGCCCCGCGAAAGTGTAATATAAAGCTCGACAATTTATTTCCTGATGAACAAATCGGCTTACAAAAATACTTTTTTTTTATTATAACCGCATGCGGGAGCTCTCGGCATTGCGCTGAACTTGAACTCGGAACAAACCCAACATTGCTGTCGCTGTTTTACTCGGAATTGAGGCACGCTGACATTATGCCTACCGAGGGACGAGACTAGAAGATAGGGGGAGATCGATAACTCGACGGAGGGGTCAGGGACGTTGGTGGTAAAGCTTAGATTAACACAACGCAGGATAGGAGCAGTTGGAAGCCTATGGAAGATGCATTCGTCTCGCAGTGCACACAAGATAGACCGATGGGGATGATAGTGACAATGATGACGATAATGATCATAGCCGACTATTGAAACAGTGATAGCAAGAGAAAGAACACGGTGAAACGGACTGAATAACTGGAGGCCATAAAGAGTCATCAACAACATGTATGCCGTATTTTCGTGCGTATAACCCACCCCTGCATATAATCCGCACCCCCACTTTCAGCCTGCCGGAAAAGAAAAAAAAAATCCTCACGTATTGTCCACACATTTGATGCAGGAAAGGCTGCACCAAAGCTACTGCTCATGCAACACATCACATATTACGTATACAGAAAAAGCGCATATTTAGCAGGTAGGATACACTGACTGCAAGGCGAAAGTCACAATTCAATAATAGAATTCAGTTGTTAGAGTGCGCTGGTCCTGTTTTTTTCTTCCTTGTCCTTGTATGTTTTGCGCAATTGCTGTCATGGAAGACGTAGTCAGTGTTACTGCGTATGGTCTTCACGGCACAACTCACATTGCCGTGAAGCGGCACTAAAAGGAAAACACCACGTATTATCCGCACCCTGCCTTGCCACTGAAAGTTTCGCATTTTTGGGGCGGGTTATACGCGCGAAGATACGGTAGACAAAATCGGATTTTCTTGACATTAGCCTCTCACAGCTCGTAGCTCCAGCAGCAAAACGAGCAGCGCCATTCTTTTCCTACAATCTGTACTGGTCAGCATTTAGCGCATATAAAAAACGAAGTCAACTGTGTCTTCAGATATTTTCCTCGCAGCTTAGGACTGGCCCCCGTTCCGGCGAAAATGCCAGCCTGGCTTACACTTGTCGGGCCCTAACTATAGACGGCGCATGCACGATTTCGGACGCCGTATCATACTAACGTTTAACAATGCATTGAATCGGTTCAGAATTGTGCGGAACGGCTTATTTTGAATAAACAATCCTGCCGTGATGGTTTCCCAAATCGACTCTAATGAAATCTAAACAAATTCAAAGCTAATTAATCTCGAAACAGGTCACAAAATTTATCGGATATTTCTCTATCATAAATTATACTACTCAATGCCATATAACTCCGTCACTGCGCATGCTAACCAGCACTCACGCAGAACAAGTAACTAAATGCAGCTTCCCCTCAACGCGTCTATAGTTCTGCGCATTTTTATTCTCTCTTTCTTCTAACAGCCATAAACTGCAGGAAACTCCCCTTTGACGTCATGCACTACTCTAGTATCTAATGCCAACAGTTTCAAATCAGCCATCGAACTCGTCATCTTAAGCGAAGACTGACCCATCTCGCGTGGCCCCACTCCACTACTAATGGGCAATTCCAATAGCGGGATTCCGTTTCCTTGTGGCTACGAGCCCTCCACTTCCTGTACGCATCCAGCGCCACCCATTGGTTCACTTCGAAAACACCTGTTGCTCGGAGCAACTGCTAAAAACGTCCCGCTCAGCGGCGTTCGACCTCAGCCTTCGACCTCAGCGTTCGACCTCAGCGGCGCAGTGGGTAGAACCGAGGTTTTAGGCGTGAACGCCCTGGGTTCCAGCCCCAGCAGTGCGAAAATTTTGTAAGATCTGCGATATTTTTGTTTGCCGCAAAATGTTTTTTTTTTTAAAGAGCCAAGCTCTTTAGCAAATCGTAAATTTTCGTGTCCGCAGTTAAAAATACCAAGAAAATGCCAAGCGCTTGTGTGTGCCTGCCTCGCGGTGACTGCCCAGCGTCTCCGGCACACGTTTGTCAAGCCAAGCGCACCCACTTCGTCAGATTGGCCAAGACTGGACTCCACAAAAAAACCATCGTTAGCCGTAATCTTGACAACACTTGCTCGGAACGAGAAAGACACGTCATAGCATACGCCCCTCCAAAGTGATGCCCAATGATCATCACAAAAAATATCAAGGAATCCCACTGTTGTTAGAGCAACGATGGGGTAGTAAAAGTCGTAGCGACAGCGAAGAAGGAGAAAATAGGCTGCAATCGTGGACTTAACCGTTCTGATGGTCGTGATGGCTGCGTACAGCTTCGCTACCTTCACGTCTTACGCGTTTGTGTGAGCTTCCTTCATTTTATTTTTTTCTTTGGCTCAGTTATACGCATTATTTTATTAAATTAGCTTGATTCGGTATTTTTTAGGTCGGTTGAGTGGCGGGGCGTGGCATATCAACCCGTTTAATCTTCTGCATTGCGCTGAAAGTGGCTGGCTTATACATATATCCCGGAACAAAACATGGCGTATTAAATAAATAAATAAATAAATAAATAAATAAATAAATAAATAAATAAATAAATAAATAAATAAATAAATAACCCAGACACAAAAGAGCAAATAAAATCATAAATCTTAAAACCATACATTTTTAGAGATTTCTTTGTTTACTTTTTAATTATTTTAAATATGCAGCTCTTTCTCGGTTCAGAGCTGCTATAGATGACAGTGCGGCGGTATAGCCAGTACCCTCCAGTGCTTATTGAACATCAAGGCACCGTAATTATTTTCCGCTCCTTCTACAACGCCTAAGATATCTTATCCGAACGCTGGCCGGGGCTCATTTTTCGAAACATCCTCCTGAGCTGTTCAAGCGAATGCCATCGTGCCAGGCAGACAGGCACCACCCAACTTTCTCCACACTATTTTCTAAAGACGGCGCTGAGCCAGAGTGGAGTCCATCTGCAACGCGCCCCATGGTATACGTCGGCGCAGTTTGCTGCCGGCGAGGGTCGTATGGCGCGTCCATTTATTTCGTCATTTGTCAACGCACTTGGCGAACCTCGGCAGAGAGAGCATCGCTGCGCGCGCAAGGAGGTGGCCGGCGCGTGCGCAGAACGCCGCCATCGATCGCTTCTCCCGCTGGGGGCTAAACGATCAGCAGGGGCGCAAAAACGTTTTCCTAAGCGCGCGGGAGGAGGCTCGCACTCTTCAGTGCGGCCGTTTCTTGCCAGGGCGCATGGATGACTTGAAAGAGCGGCGTTTGCAGCACTTCCCCCTTACAACCGGCCTTAAAAGCTACCCGTCGTGCCACTCGTTGCAGTTACATGCAGCGCAGTAAAGACTGCACACATCGCCTACCGTATACTGGAGAACGGAAGCGTAGGAATCGCCTTATATGCGCCGTCTATACCTCGACTAATTTTCCCACATCGTCGCCTAATTTGTCTACGCCCTCCTCTACCGCTTGGGCCCAACACATATTCATCGGGCCATTGCATCGAACGAGCAGAAACATCCAATTTCGTGCCGTTATACCCAACGTTCCAGCGCGTCCATCGTGCCATTACATCCAATGAGCATAAACATCCAATTTTGGCCACTGCATCCAACGTGCCATTACATCCAGCACGCCATTCCATTAAGCGTGCCGTTACATCTAACGTGCCATTACATCAATCGAGCAACTTCGTCCTATGCCGTGTCACTACATCCAATTTCGGCCAGTTCATCCAATGCGCCACCACATCTAACGTTCCATTACTTCTAGCGCGCAATGCCCTGTTGCCTAACATAACTACAGTTCTAGGCTTAGTTCAACGCTGCCTGACTCAACTCAGCTAATGGAGCGTTTTAGCGTAGCGGACAGGGTGCGTTACGCCACGCATTCTCTTCCACGCGTAAGTGTTTTTGGTACGAGGAATAATTACACCCACTACAGTTAATCAGTCCTAATTTGAGTGCCACCGTGGAAACGGAAGGTGGTGCCGACAGGTACACCTGGCGGCCATGACAGCGCTACAATTCTGCGCTGGATGTGTTGACTCGTAAACCTCCTCGAGCCTGGCCTGGGGAGGCACCCCTCCAGCCCCCCACTGAAATTTTGATTAGGGGGAGAGTTCTACGACGACGCTGGTTAATCTCTGGGAACACATTGAAAGGGAGGTAATCTAGACTTGTCGCACTGTTCCGAGTAGAATGCGACGTGATTCTCACGTTCGGGAATAACTTGTCTCTGTAAGTACATTCTTCTTTCTCAGAAATGCATCCTTTCGTTTTGCACCGTATTTCCCAGTATTTCCGTATTTGCATGTCGACTGTTCTTGTTCGCACCAAGTGAATGGTATTATTCTGTTCGTCATTCCATCATTTCCCCCATTTGCGCCCACAAGACTTTCTACCAGCGCATAAACCTTTCACTCTGTACTCTTCACCGACGTCGCCTTTAACATCAGCCTCACAATGCGTACGTTGGTCAGTGAGAAATAGCTTGAAGGAAAATCAGCAGCCACACTTGGAGGCCTTTGCGTAAATATTATTTTTCCACCAGATATCAAAACGTGGAATAAAAATTTTCCGCCACACCTCATGTGTGCGTATACCGCACCGTGATCTGTTCTTCATGAAAACCTCAAAAAGCAGAATTTTCTATTTTTTTTTATTTTAATGCGGACACATCATGTGCCCCAGGAGGAGCAAAATCTGACGTTGTTCGTCGACGATATCGTTGTAAAAATTCACATATTTTTAAGTAAAATTAAAAAGAAAAGCCGTGGAAGGGGCGGCAACTGAACCCAAAGAGGCACCGTGTCGGGCGAGTGAGTGACTTAACCACTACTGAACGCGAATTGTTTTTAATACGCGCTTGACAACACGCAACAAAATATCCAGCACTTCTATATTATAATAAAAACGACCATCGATTTACTGTGATCGTGGCTAGGTTTGTGATCTATCTTATGTACAACACACTCCCAATGAAACATACCCTTGCCTGGGGCACATCATGCAAGCCCACAAGCGAGGCCATGCCATATGGTACGCCTGAATGGGAATCGCGACTCAGAAACCTTATTCGCCATTTTGCCTGCTGTAGTAGGAGTGTCGCCTCGTGTCTCATGAGGAGAACAATTCCGAGCCATCTTCACTAACGTGAGACCAGTCATGGGCAGTAACAAGTTGCTAGTAATGCATTGCCGGTAACTAGTTACTTTCCTCAGTAACTTGTAACTTTGACTAGTTACTTTTACGTTGGAGAAACTTCTAACTGTAACACTGTTGTTTTTTTGCAGGGTAACTAGTAAGAGTTACAGTTACTTCATTTACAAAAAAAAAAATATCCAACAGCAACAGTCACTTAAGGGCGACGTATAGTTCATGCTTTCCACTTTTTCGGTCTCTCTTCTTTCCCACATCCTCGCCACCTTTCCCCATTCCACCACATGGCTTCTCTCGCAGTTAATAGGAGGTCGTCAAGAGGACTAGTTTCTCTGCAGAAGACCGAGGTTGGAGATCAGTCGTTAAGATGATTTCTTAAAACTTTACCTTTGTCGTGAGTGGAGCGGAAACAAGAAAAAAAGAAACTGACAGGAAGCCAGCCTAGCATTGTAAAAAAAAGACCACAGCATAGGGGCTCACCGAGAACGGGACACCCATAATCACTCCAATGGTGCACCAACAAAGGGTTGATGCAGAAAAATGAGGCGTACGGAACGATTGTTGGTGTTGGGCCCCATTTATTTCCCTTCGTCTAAATTTTTACCACGTGCAATTTTGACCTCTCGCTTGCCTTCATAGATTTCCATTAAATGATATCTATTATTTCGTTTGTGATTTTTACTTAGAGTAATACAGTAACGCTTACAACGCAGCGGTTTGTCAATATCGCCTTTATGTCGGGCTGGCTTAATGAAGCTACCATAATGCAGATTCATATACTTTTCAGGGTAGACTTCCGAATCATCTGTGGTCTGGACCGTCTGGTGACCAATAAAGATGAAAAAAAAAAAAAAAAAAGATACACAACCGCGACGTAATGTAGCCGTATCAAGATGGCCTTCGGGATAAGTATCGCTAGGAGCAGTCGTAATGCTTTAGCATTCAAGCCACGTAAATGAACTTAGGTGCCCTCAGGAATTTCTTGAAATTTGTAGCTGCGAACAACGGGTTTTTGTATTGTTGTCAATATAGTGAGACTAATCACCAATGTGAAATATTAGAGAGTTTTAGCTGACCGTTTTCGACCATCCGCTCCGTCATCGGCGGCCCGCTCAGTGCCGTTCGCGGCCAAGCGCGCCACGCATGCGCAATGGCCCTCCCACTTGCTATCGGAGCGGTGCGGACCGTGGAAAAAGGTCAGCTAAAGCTCGCTATTAAGAAACCCGTAGGTTTGCGTACACTAATGTAACGAAAATAATTACTGAAAATTCAGTACACAACTGAAACACTGCGGGCCTCCCCCGCCCCCGAAGTGCGCTTCGCTCAGAAAAGGATCCCATGAGTCAGGAGAGTAAGCGGCGTGCCACAGCGATTACTCTTTTTTGCGAACGAGCCAAGCTTGGACGCACTACAAAGGCAAACCCGGTGCGACGGCCGCCTTACCGCGGAGGAGGGGGAGGGGCGGCATTGTTTCCTTGCCGACTGCGCGCGGCGCCTTGGAAGCCGCGCGAAATGGTTTTCTCCTCTCCCAGCGCCGCCGGCTCTGCTGTGCCCGGCGACTCCGCAGCTGCGGTTGGCACGGTCAGGAAGTGCAAAGAAGATGACCAAGACAACAACGCCAGAGCAGCCTCTTCAAAAGCGTTATCCGCTCCGAGACATGTTTGCTGTTTGCCGCATATGGGCACGCTGCTTTTCTCGCTTTTTCGTCCCCCTTTGTTCCTCCCTCGTTCGTTGTTTGTCCGACAACTTTTCCCTCTTTTTTTCTCCGAGTCGTCTGCGTTCCCTTACAACCTCGCCTCCGGGCCCGCATTTTTATTGCAGGCGGTATACACTGGTGGTTTCAGTTCTCTTTTGTCGCTTTCCCTTCTCCCAGACCTCCGAGGCTTTCCAACCACTTTGTTGGGCGCCATGCACTTAGGCCAGCGCGAAAACAGAACAGCGCGGTGAAAGACCAAGTGTCACGGGCTATTTCGGGGTAATAATTTGTCAAACTTCGCAATTTGTTCAGAAAAGAACGTTTATGATACGCTGGTTCTCACGACCACTTCTCGTCGCCACGGTTTGCCAGTGTGTCGCTTGTAGACGGAGCGAGTGGCGAAGGCTGTGGCTACCGAGTGAACAACGGCGGTGCCCACCGCTCGAGTGGTCGTGTACGCACGCGTGGACAGTGTCCACGCACACGGTAGCCGCTTTGTGCGGTTTCTGTGAGTGCGTTCTTGCAGTGATCTTCGTCTGCGCAGTGGTAGACCAATGTTTTCTGGTATTCCACTGCGGCTGACCACTCCGTGGTTGGGGTTGGGTGCAGTCTCGACAGAGTCGCGATAGACGACTACCCTTCAGTCACTTTCTAGAGGCCATGTGGTTTTTGCCGCATGATACCAGCGCGTTTACTTTTGCAGTTGAAGCATGCAGCCCGGGAAAAAATGAATTCAAAAGAGAAATGCCCGGGCTTTCGACATAATTATTCTGCACCCCGAAACATGGAGAGAGCTTAAATTTCCTATACCCTATTTCTGAACTGCTAAGCTCATCGTCTCCCCAAACTACGGATATTTCTATTCGCTGCCAGGTGCCACGCACGTATGTCCAACAACTAAAAATGTTTATCGATGTATCCTTATCCTTATCAATGTCTCGGCAGGCCCAGAGGCTAAGTTTCAGCGTGTACCGGAAGGAAACACACACAGGCCGCTACTTGAACTTCAGCTCTGTGCACCCCGCTTCCCACAAGAGTGCTGTTGCTAGCACGCTGCTGCAGCGTGCTAAAAGTTTGTGCTCGAAGCCCGAGGATGCGGCGGTGGACACGGCAAAGCTACGGGACGACCTGGCTAGCTGCGGTTACCCGAGGCACTTTATAAGCGCAACGGAACGCCAACCGACCCGACGGGGACAATTGGTCGCGCCTCCTGCCCCGATGAAGCGAGCTCCTGTACCCTACCTTCCAGGAACAAGTGAATGTTTGTCACGTGTCCTACGGGAATATGACGTGCAGGTGGCCCACGTTCCAGCCAAAAAGATGCGCCATGAGCTCGTGAGAGTCAAGGACCGCTTGCCCATGGAGCGTTTCCCCGGTGTGGTATACCTTGCGCAGACTGCAGCGGTGTGTATATCGGGGAATCAGGGAATTCTAAGAATCGTCTGCAGCAGCACGCCCGTGACGTAAAGAATAAGAGCGTCCGCAACAATGCTTTAGCCGAACACGCCGTCGTGAATGACCACAAGATTGATTGGAACAACACAAGAATCGTCGCAACAGAAAAAGCGACAGCATCACGGCTACATCTGGAATCACTAATCATTCAGACCACATCTAACGCAGCCAATCGTAACAGCGGAAATCTAAACCCGTTCTACGCACGCTCTTTGCAGCGATTACTCAAGCCCACTTAAACGACCCACTTCTGGTGATGCATTCATTGTGAACAAGGCTTCCGTGCTTGAAGCCGAAACGTCAGTACGTTTTGTTTGGACTGGTCGGCGTTTCGTTTTTGTTCCTTATGTACCCTCCCGGCCAGACGGGATTCCGTCATGCTCTCGACTTCAATGTATCCTTATGTATCCTTACATGGCGCGGAACGAGGCACGTAGGATGGGATTATCGTATAGGTTAATATCATTTGGTGATTAGACGCTAAATAATACTTCGTGCATTTGCCGGCACAACAAAGACGACACAACACACAAAGACTACCGTAATTACCCGATTCTAACGCACCCCCGATTCTAACGCGCACCCGATTTTCCCGCCAAAAAAAAACTAAAAACTTGCACCTCCGATTGTAACGCGCACAAAACTTTGTGAGCAAGAAAAACGAATGCGAGAGAAACGGGCGATTTATTTCTCGAAGTAATCTCACTCATCTCACTCCTCGTCGCTCTCCGCTGACCACAACATCTCGTCCTTGGTGGCGTCAAGCGCGTTCGCGATGCCACACTTTATGACGGACGTTCAACCATGGTCGATGGGATCGTGGCCCACGCCTCGCAAGCCCATCCTGCGAGCTTCTCCAGAGGCGCACGCTTCAGCCGACCGCTCGTTTTGAACGCGTGGGAGCCGCTGCTGCCACGTACTGCTGTTATCGAGCGCGCAAGTGGAACGATTTGACGGTTTGTGTGAACGCCGATAGAAAAGCCTAGGCGCCTATGCTTCCTGCGTCCGAAAAGTCGTTGCTAAAAGCTTTGGCGCCATCTAGAGATGGCGATGGCGATGGGCGGGACGAAATTCCCATTGTTTCGGGAGTTTCGGTTGCGTATCCGATTCTAACGCGCATGCGATTTTTCGACCTATTTTTCCGGAAAAAAAGTGCGCGTTAGAATCGGGTAATTACGGTATATATTTGACAGAAACAATATAGTAAAAATAGTTACAGATATCTCAGAAAGCAGAAAAAAAGAAGAAGACTAGTGTTGCAAGCCATGGCAGTGTGGGAGGCAACCAACCAACCAACCAACCACTCGGACAGCGAAGCGTTCAAGGCACGCGGACAATGCACATGATAGAGGCAGAGGATACATATAAAACGAAATTTTTGGAACAAAACTGGCGGAAGTTTCCAAACGAAAGTACTGCGTGTCAAGCACTGACACCCAAACCTATATAATTCAAGCATAAGAGAACCAG
The DNA here is from genome assembly GCF_048455015.1 of Haemaphysalis longicornis. Classification (NCBI taxonomy): domain Eukaryota; kingdom Metazoa; phylum Arthropoda; class Arachnida; order Ixodida; family Ixodidae; genus Haemaphysalis; species Haemaphysalis longicornis. The sequence goes on from NW_027526361.1 coordinate 25,990,786, forward strand.
GATAAGTGAAAAAAAAAAAAAAGTAGACAAGAATATTATTTACATATAATAAATACGGAGCACAAATTTCTAAAGGCAAAAAGGCACTTAAGCTACAACAGTTTTAAAGTCATTGGAGAACAAAGAAAAACAGCTCTGGAATATATCAAGACGATCGGAATATTCATTATATGAACATTGTATTCTGCTGATGGGCGTGCGCCATCTACTTAAAGCATCTGTTCTGAAACCCCAAATGTGCGGAAAAATTTGTTCAGCAAGTTGACATTGATAAGTGTAACCAAGTCGTCACACAAAATACCACCATGAAGAAATTTATAAAGAATGATAATATCGACTCGCATTCGTCGACACAAAAAAGAAGGAATACTTTACATAAAAAAAAAAACATGCTGCCGTTTGCGCCTGCCTGGACGTGAAGGAAACTTATTTTGACCGCTTTAAATACGGTCACTGTTGGACTTGCCAAACAACCGAAACGTATTTGATGATGATGATGATGACGACGACGATGGTGATGATGATAATGATGACAAATAGTGAGTACAAGGTCACGAGTTTGATGCCCATCGCAGTGGTCCTTTTTATGATGGGCGCGAAAAACGAGAGTGACTGCTTCCCGAGGTTTCGGCGTATATTAGGAGTCTCAGATTGGCCTAACTATCCGTAGCCGTCCACTACGGCGCGTAAAACCTAATTTTGTCTTACACCCTTTCAGACATTACTCTCAATTACAAAAATAAATTACACTAAAACCTAATAACTGTTGTACAGCGACAACACCGACGGCACAAGTCAGTCAATTCAGGCTTCGCTTGAAAAGCAGAAAAAAAGTGTCTCAGCGTCACCACCTATAGGGTTAAGTGTCTATGGTGCATTTTAGCTAATGCCGGCCATGTATATATTCAATGCGGATGAAATGCATAAATTGTCAGGGCATACCTACGTGACATTTATGTGAGCTTTAAAAGTATCAGGCGGTGGAAAATATTTCAGAGCGTATTTCAGAGGCTACACATTTCTCCGGTAATCGGAGTGCTGAAAGTGAAAAAGTCTGCAAAAAAAAAAAATTGTAGTTGATTCCTCTGTCATTGGAATCGGTAAAACACGAAAGTGAAATGTGCAGCGAAATCTGCAGCTGAGCATGATTTGCGGGTCGGCGGCTGTCTTGTGGGCGTGCTTGGCGAGCGACGTTCTGCTGGCGGGTCACTTCGGCAAAAGTGTACTGGCGTCATTTCCGTGGTGAATATGACGTCAGTGAAATCTTGGTGTATCCCGGCATAAAACACTTTCACGTTAAATTTAAAGCCCGAAAATGAACAACCCTAACTATAACTAAAGGTTGTTTCCCCGCAAGAAGACCCTGTGTGCAAGGGTGCACCCTTTACACGCCGCTCGCTTCCTTGTACTGGCGTTATTTCCGTGACGGATATGACGTCATTCAAATGTTTGTGTATCCCAGAATAAAGCCCTTTCGTGTTAAAATTTTTCGCGGCGGAGAAGGAAATATAAAACAGCAATTTCTTCGTCATCCGTGTAGCGACAATTAATATGGATAATCTAGTGGCCCTGAAGGCGAGTTAATTTTTGTTGTAGCACAGATTGACTATTGATAGCCATATCTGCCAATCAAATTTAGTCAACAGTTATCGAAATTTTTTTAGTATATATCTAATTGAAGTTTACCACAGTCTACAATAGATAAGGTTATATTATTAGTTTTGCAATAGGCATACCGAGGGTTTCATTCTCGCTCATGTATTATTGATAGTTTCCTCACTGCCGATAGTATAAGTTTAAGTCGACTATAGATAGTATTGATGTGCTAGTGTAGATAGTTCGGCATTACTGCAGCGCAGACCAGCCCGGCCGCAGCTGTGTCCTTTACACCAAGAATGTGTTCGCGCGTGCGACGGAACCATTCGCGAATGGAAAACGTGATCCATCTAAATCGTACACAGAGTGCGAGGCCCTCCGTCCTCCGGAAGCTCTTGTGTATGTAAACAGCCAAAGGTCTACGCCCGAACAGCCAGCGTCGAGACAGCGTGGCCAGGGAAATTTGCAGAGGGCGCGAGGGTGGTTGCTGATGACGCTGAGGCATCCGGCGGACGTTCGATGCCCCATCATTCACTGCCAGGAAGAGAACTTATAACGGAGATTGCTGGAATATTTCTGCGAAGCCATGGCACAGAACAACAACCGCGCATTGAAGGCCTCACGAGCAATCGCTTCTGGCTCACATCGGCACCTCGTTATCCAGAGTGAAATTGAAAATGCCCGTTGTCTGGGGCCACTTGAAACGAATTGCGAGAACTTTTCCTGCTATGGCTTATAGCGCTAGACAGTTTCTACACACACACACTCACGAATAGGAATTAACACCCTTAACGTGTAAAATTGTGCCTGACCTGGCCTGTCCTCCAATAACGAGCTGAATGTAAAGCCACTCCTTAAGAATCCTCAATGAGCTCGTAGATGAAGTAAGAAATGAGAAACATATATCTGTTACGCGTGACACTACCGTTTTTCTACTCCGAATTCGATATAATAAGGCCTAAAAAATCTGTGGCTCCGGCAGTCTCCATGCTACACGACGCATTTCTCAACCCATGGGCGGGGCCTCATTTAACAACGAAAACATTATTTACCTATTTATTAAGGAGATAGCCCTTTCTGCGAAAAAGTGTCGTTGATGGTGTTGTCGCCCGGTACAGAAAATGGCCCCCGCTAACGAGTAACTAAAAACACATTTCAGTTCGTGCGGGATTTGAACCCGCGTCTCCGAGAGTATTGCCACCGCGGTACCCAAGCACATTGGCAGCGCTTGAACAAAAGTTACATACTGAACGCGACAGCACGTGAGTAGAACAGGGACACCGCAGTCGCACAGAACTCTTCATCCTCGGGATGGTGCGGCATGCGTTACCAGTCAGCCGGTTGAATTAATTCCCGCCAAAAGAAGAAACAGAAGCAAAGGGACGAAAATGCAATGTATCAGTTAAGAGGTCTTTATAGCCTAGCTGTGTTTCGTCTTCAAAGAACGTAAGCAAGCTTACGTGTCCCAGTGAAGTTTTATTTATTTATTTATTTATTTATTTATTTATTTATTTATTTATTTATTTATTTATTTATTTATTTATTTATTTATTTATTTATTTATTTATTTATTTATTTATTTATTTATTTGTCTGTCTCTCTGCTTGTTTGTTTGTTCGTTTCGTTCTTCGTTAGTTTGTTTGCTAGTTTGTTGTTTAGTTTGTTAGTTCCCTCATTCGTTCGTTCGTTCGTTCGTAGGCCAGAAGGCACTGCAGAAAAGAGAGAATGAACATATATATTGTCACGGGACATAGGTGGATAATGCCCCATGGTGCCACGACCCCCTATCGAAGACGATGAGGGAATGGCGGGCGTGCAGCCTGTGAGGGCTCTGTCATGGCCGCCATGTACATAATGCAAATACGCCGCCGTATCTCTCACTTCTCCATCAACCATGGATAGCCTCATTTTTTCTGCCGCCACGTAACAGTATTTATGCCATATACAAATACATATTCAACATGGCGTTTTGTGATTGGCGGTTTTGAACAATGTTACTTTGTTTTTGAAGGCGTTGGTGTACAGAATGGCTGCGACAGTTGCGGGAAGACGGTTGTGGAGTCTTTTCTTGTGGTAGAGATAAATGCATTGGTATATCGTTCAGTACGCGAAGGCGGCATAGACCGCACCCAGTTTCGTCATAGCCCTTTCTAGGTGGATGTGTGAACAAAATGGAAGACCTTAATTTTTAAAGGAGGCCTAGAGGCACAGTGGAATATGGGAGCAAGATATACAGGGAAGATGGTTCAAAGACAGCTTGTTTACGGCACCTAAAGCCGTGAACCAACCAAATCACTACGTCACTTTCTCCCCTGTCAGCACTTCCGCAACATAGTGACATTCCATGATTGCGCATTTTGAAACTTGGTAACGAGCGGGCGGAGCTCTTGTCTTTCTACTACGGGTCTGAGATAAAGTTCCACGCCATGGATATGCCGGATAGTTCTTTCATAATGCTAAGCGAAGCATTTTGAGGGGATGTGAAGGCACCGAAGGGTCTTAACTTTCTGACTAGTTTGTCATGCGGGCTCAGAACTATTTTCAACAGCTTCAGGGAAATAAAAAAGCTAAGGCAGCGCTTCTGGTGCATGATGCACTTCAAAATACAGTCTAACCTCGTTATAACGAAATAGTATTAGGGCAGTAAATTAGTTCGTTATATCCGATATTCGTTGTAACACTATAGGTAAAAATTGGTTCTAGCAAATTAGCAATCTGGCTCGCGAAAAATCTCCACCCCAAAAACGCATTATTCCAGGCTTCGAACCCACTATAAACGAAGTAGTCTTTAGTTGTCTTCTGGTGGCATTTCAAACTAAATGGACCGGAACGTGACAACGACAAATTACAGCAGGACAAAGTTCGTTTGACAAAAGAGGCCTGCTTTCTTATTTATTTGAAGAAGGATGTGATCCCCGTCTGGCTGCTTTTCACGGCAATCCAGGATGAAGTTTCCACAGTGTCCAGGCACAAAATCGCCTTTCCTACTTTTGTAGTCATAATATTCAATTTTTTATTTTGCTTTTTAAGCTATTTCGAGTTTCGAGCTTCACGCGAACAAAATATTTCTTCGTTATAGCCGATAGCACGCGCGGCTCTCGCTGTTTCGGTTTCGTTATAAAAAGAATAGGTGTTACTGAAACAAAGCATAACCAACCAAAGTTCATATTTAGTACGCTATATCCGATTATTCGCTATATCAGTGTTCATTACAAAGAGGTTCGACTGTAAGTTTATTTCGTAGGTTTATCTTATAACTGGAAAGAAGAGCGCTGTTGTTTGCACCATGTTTATTATATATTTTCTGCAACCGACGGCTCCTTCAAGTGACTGACTGCCCAGCAAGTTTCGGTGATGCCAGGAGAAACGCAGGTCTTCAACGAATGGGCGCGAATCCTCCTTTTAACCTTTTTAACGAAGGAACTTATTTTAGTCTCCTTTAGTTTAGAAATGTGGTTCTACACCCAGAAGAGGGAATTATAAGTGCAATAAACGGCATTAGGAGATTTAGATATGAGGCAAGACGTAAAATAGAACAAGTGCTTTTCGAACATTACATAAAACCACCTCATAACAACTGCAACCAGTATCACCACGTAAACTTTGTTGCATCTACTACTACATTTTTAAAACGACGTTTGAGTATGTGGCTGATGGCCAAGAGTTTCTGCATTATTTCACAAGGTAGGATAGCAATATTTCATAAAAAATGAAGAAGAAAGAGTGGGCAGGAGTTGCGCCCTCGTGCATAGTCGACAACCGCGCTGGTGCATCGCTTTTGTAATGGGTGTGGGCTCGCACGAGGCGAACTCTCGCACAACACGGCGAGTACGGCATAGGAGATACAGGAGGAGGCTATACATAGCTAATGCCGAGCGCAGCGCGTATGCATGAGACGAGCGAACCGCTGACCACTCGGAGGCCGCCCATAACGACTTCGATGAGCGCATCAGCGGCCGGGGTCAAGCGCCCGGGGTCGGCAGGTTTTGACGAGGGCGTCTACGGTAGCCGCCGCCGGCCCAGTTGCACTCCGCTGCGGCTGCAGGCGTGTGCGTCGTCGTCAGCCGCCGGTAGTGGCTCACGCGCCATTTTTATGCAAGTGGTCGTAAAAGCGAGCCCGATGGCTGCTGCCGCCGCCGTGGTCAAACCGCCGCCGCCGTTTGAGTCCGAAAGAGTCGGCGGCGCTTTTATTATCATTCCAGGGTCGGGTTTAAGGGTGTGTTGAACTTGACCGAGGATGCGAACGGGGGCCGCTCCGAAAGGGCAGCAGCTGCGGCGCTCCAGAGCCGTGGTGCACAGGGCCCGGGACGGCCGGATGATGCACCGGGCAGAAGTCGGAACGATGCGCGCCCACGGTGCCTCAACCGCCTTTTGTTCTAAGAACAGAAGCGATGCGGCCGGAGAGAGGAGTGAACCAGGAGTGAAAACGGCAGCGTCACTGGAAAGATATTTCCGTCGCTTTATCGTGTCTTTCGAAGCTTCGAAGGCCATACTGAGTGAGTGAGTGAGTGAGTGAGTGAGTGAGTGAGTGAGTGAGTGAGTGAGTGAGTGAGTGAGTGAGTGAGTGAGTGAGTGAGTGAGTGAGTGAGTGAGTGAGTGAGTGAGTGAGTGAGTGAGTGAGTGAGTGAGTGAGTGAGTGAGTGAGTGATCTTGACAAATAAGTGACGACGCATTTGCGGGCTGCTGGCAACGCAGTGCCCATGGGAGCACGGGTGAAATTTTTGATAGTGTGCGGTAAAATTTAGAATTATATGCACTGCAGTAGATGTGTAGGAGGACCGCGATGTCAAGAAACTTGAGAAGCTTCCGTGAAACATTACGCGAAACTGCTGTGGGGCCTTGCGGCGAGAGTATAAATAAACAAAATTGTGGTTGATTCCTCTGTCATAGGAATCGGTAAAACACGAAAGTGAAATCTGCAGCTGAGCATGATTGCGGCTGTCTTGTGGGTGTGCTTGACGAGTGACGTCCTGCTGGCGGGTCGCTTCGGCAAAGGTGTACTGGCGTCATTTCCGTAATAGATATGACATCAGTGAAATCTTGGTCCATCCCGGCATAAAACACTTTCGTGTTAAAACAAAACCAGAAAACGAACGACCGTAAGTATAACGTACTTTTTGGTTCTAAAGGTTGCTTCCCCGCAAGAAGACCTTGTGTGCAGGGGTGCACCCTTTACAGGCCGCTTGCTTCGTTGTACTGGCGTCACTTCCGCGACGGATATGACGTCACTCAAATGTTTGTGTATCCGGGAATAAAACACTTTCGTGTTGATAAAGTTGATCTTCAGACAAGGATATTGCTATAGGAAAAGAACCCAACGCGGACCGCCTTCCGTGTAAGCTAAAATTAGTGACAGTGCAGAAGAGTAACAGTTGTCACTGCGGGAAGCGCACGCACATGGCGGTTTCTCGGCAGGCCGGTGGACGCGCGGGGCAGCTAAAGTTGCCCATACCTCCAGATGAGCTATGCAGTCCCACTCTTGTGCCAGTAGCCGGAAAGCACACAGACTAGAATGCCAGTGGGGCTGTACTTCAATCTAGATTCTACCCGGGTACTAGAAAGAACTTTCAAAAGCCAACGAAATTCATTGACAATGAAAATTATCATCCCATTCCCACCGGTTCCCCAAGGATTGTCTCGTTGCTGATAACGTTTATGAATTAAGCTTGGACTCCAACACATATTACCGTAACCTTTCTATGGCAGGCTGAGCCTGTAAAAATATGGTTGGCTATTTGTGTATTGGAGGTATGCACAAAGGAGAAAACATCCGGTTACCAGAGTGCGAAGACGGGCTAGTTGGTTCATACTCATGGCAGAAAAAAAGCAGCGCAAAGAAATCGAAAGAAACGGAACCGTTTTGCAGGTACTGCAGCATGATGTTCTGAAGTTTGTTCCTACAATGAAAGCTCGTTAATCTAATTCTAATTTCGGGATAACCCTAAACTAATCTTAACACGGTTCGTTTATAGGATTAGCAATTCTTAAATTTCGCTTTTAGAGCAAAAATGCGCTTCTCCAGAAATAATTCAAATAACCCGCGTGCGCACAGTGAGGCTATGGCCATTCGCAGACGCCATATGCTTTAAAGAATTCTAGCCAAGTCCGAAGTGCGATAATGTTCTCTTAAATGAATAAAGTGCGTGTTTACAGGATCAGTGGCAACGATAAGCTTAGGACCCTTCTGGCCCGAAGAAATACCGACAACGCAAGTTCACCTCAGCAAACGCGGATGAAGCGCCGTAAGGAGTGATAGCTCCGCTAATTGTATCGACATTGCCACATCTCTATAGTTATTGAAAGATTGTAATATCGCTGCAGAGTCAGTCGGCAGGAAAAGCAGTTATGAGCACGAGGAAGAGAAGGAAATGGCAGTGCGGCCATTCACTCCTCGTATCAAGTGATTTTCTTTAGATTTCGAATATATGTGGTGCAAAAAAGATTCCCAGTATACGTTAGAATACTGTACAAGAACAATCGACATCCATTTCAGGCTTATAAAGATAACATTTAGGATAACATAGATTGTGTGACTACGGAACCTTTGGGAAAAGAATAACGGGTTTAGTAAAATTGCACCCCGCACATACATAGAGCGAAAAGGTGTTCCATTACAGCCGCTGTCCTAAGTTAAAGGAGGTACAGTTCTAATCGATTTCGCCATTTCATCATCATCATCATCATCATCATCACCAGCCTGTCTACGCCCACTGCAGGGCAGAGGCCTCTCCCATTATTCTCCAATTACCTCGGTCCTGTGCCAACTGTGACCAATTTATCCCCGTAAACTTCTTGATCTCATCTGCCCATCTAACTTTCTGCCGCCCCCTGCAGCGCTTGCCTTCTCTAGGGATCCACTCTGTTACCCTTAATCACCAGCGGTTATCTTGCCTTCGCATTACATGCCCTGCCCAAGTCCATTTCTTCTTCTTAATTGCTTCTAATATGTCTTTAACACCAGTTTGCTCCCTGACCCACTCGACCCACTCCGCTCTCTTCTTGTCCCTTAATGTTACACCTATCATTTTCCGCTCCATTGCCCGCTGAGTCGTTCTCAATTTAAGTTGAACCCTCTTGGTGAGCCTCCAAGTTTCTGCCCCGTAGGTGAGTACCGGTAAGATGCAGCTGTCATACACTTTCTTCTTCAACGACAATGGTAGGCTGCTATTCATTATCTGATAATGTCTGCCATATGCACCCCACCCCATTCTGATCCTTCTAATTATCTCTGCCTCATGGTTGGGATCTGGGGTCACAACTTGGCCTAATTATATATATTCGCTTACCCCTTCCACTGCCTCGCCATCTATCTCAAACTGCTGTGCTGTCCCGAGGTTATTGATCATTACTTCAGTTTTCTGCATATTAATTTTCAGGCCCATGGTTCTACTCTGTTCGCCCAGTGTGGAAAGCATGCTTTGCAATTCGTCCCCCGAGTTACTTAGCAAGGCAACGTCATCAGCAAATCTGAGGTTACTGAGGTATTCTCCATTAACCCTTACTCCCACCTGTTCCCAATCCAACGTTCTGAATGCTTCTTGTAAGCATGCTGTGAATAACATTGGAGAGATTGTGTCTCCTTGTCTGACACCCTTCCTTATAGGTATTTTACTGCTCTCCTTATGGAGGATGATAGTAGCTGTAGACCCATTATAGATATCCTCTAGTATTCTTACATAATGCTCATCTACCCCCTGGTTCCGTAATGCCTGAATGACTGCTAGGGTTTCGACCGAGTCAAATGCTTTCTCATAATCTATGAAGGCTATATATAGGGGTTGAGTATACTCAGCGCACTTCTCTATCACCTGATTGATCGTGTGAATATGGTCCATTGTTGAATAACCTTTACGGAACCCTGCTTGTTCTTTAGGTTGACTGAAATCTAAGGTTGCAGAGATTCGGTTAGCGATTACCTTGGTAAATACCTTGTAGACGACTGACAGTAAGCTGATCGGCCTGTAGTTTTTCAAGTCCTTCATGTCGCCTTTCTTATGAATTAGGATGATGTTCGCGTTCTTCCAAGATTCCGGTACCATTGCGGTCATTAAGCATTGCGTATACAGGTTTGCCAGTTTTTCAAGTACAATTTCTCCGCCATCCTTCAAGAGGTCTGCTGTTATTTCATCCTCACCAGGTGCTTTGCCCCCTTTCATTTCTTTCAAAGCCTTCCTTACTTCTTCGGTCGTTACTGGTGGGATGTCTATCTCCTCTGAACTACTGTCTCGTTCGGCATTATCCTGTATGTCCCGGCTACTGTACAGATCCCTATAGAACTGCTCGGCCACTGTGACTATTTTATCCCTATTTGTGATGACATTGCCTTGCTTATCCTTAAGTGCATACATCTGATTTTTCCCCACGCCAAGACGTCTCTTTACTGCTTTCAGGCTACCTCCGTTCTTTACAGCGTATTCGATCCTCTCCATATTATACTTCCGTATGTCAGCTGTCTTGCGCTTATTGATTAACTTCGTGAGCTCTGCTAGTTCTATTCTGTCAGCTGCGGTAGAGATTCTCGTGGTTTGACGTTTCCTGATTAGATCTTTCGTCTCCTGTGAAAGTTTACCAGTATCCTGTCTAGCCATAGTGCCCCCGACTTCTACTGCACACTCCGTGAGAATGCGTGTAAGGTTGTCGCTGGCTTCCTGTGTCGTAAGCTCGGCTTCCTCGTTAAGGGCGGAATATCGGTTCTGCAGCGCGATCCTGAATTCTTCTACTTTACGTCTTACTGTTTGCTCATTTATCGGCTTCTTTCGTACTAGCTTGTTGCGGTCCTTCCTCAACTCTAGCCTAATTCGAGATCTTACCATACGGTGGTCACTACACCTTACCCTTCCGAGCACTTCCACATCCTGCACGACGCCAGGGTTATCGCATAATATGAAGTCTATTTCATTTTTGTGCTCCCCATTCGGGCTCCTCCAGGTCCACTTCCGACTCTCCCGTTTACAGAAGAAGGTATTCATTATGCGTAGGTTATTCCGTTCTGCAAACTCAACTAGTAGGTCCCCCCTGCTATTTCTACAGCCCAGACCATAGTTCCCAACTGCCCTGTCTCCAGCCTGATTCTTGCCTACTTTAGCATTGAAGTCCCCCATAACTACAGTATACTGCGTTTTTACTTTAGCCATTGCCGATTCCACATCTTCATAGAAGCGTTCCACTACTTGGTCGTCGTGGCTGGATGTGGGCGCGTAGCCCTGCACCACCTTGAGCTTGTACCTCTTATTGAGCCTAATTACAAGAGCAGCTACCCTTTCGTTAATGCTGTAGTATTCGTCTATGTTGCCAGCTATGCTTTTATTGACTAGAAATCCTACTCCCAGTTCTCTTCTGTCCTCTAGACCACGGTAACATAAGACGTGTCCATTTTTCAGCACCGTGAAGGCTTCGCCTGCCCTCCTAACCTCGCTAAGCCCTATTACATCCCATTTAATGCCCTCTAATTCCTCGAACAACACCTCGAGACTTGCTTCGCTAGATAAGGTTCGCACGTTAAACGTTGCCAGGTTCAGATTCCATTGGCGGCCTGTCCGGATCCAGTGATTCTTAGCACCCTCTGCTGCGTCACAGGTCTGACCGCCGCCGTGGTCAGTTGCTTCGCAGCCGCTGGGGACTGAGGGCCGAGGGTTAGTTGGCGTATTCATGGGAGGTTGTGGCCGGTACTACACCAGGGTGGCCAATCCTGCTCTGGTGAGGGAGTGCATTACCGGCAATGGTCGCCGGGGTCAGACCGCACCCCAAGCCCCTTTGTGCAATTCCATCAATACGCGGATTTTTTTTTTTTAATCCGGTGGGAATTGTCCGGCACCGGGATTCGAACCATGGTCCTTCTGCACGCGAGGCGGGTGTTCTACCTCTACGCCATCGCTGCTTTTTTCGCCATTTAGTGGCTTCCTAAGAAGTGTGCAAAAGGGCATACTTTTAGACAATACTGAGAAGTGCAGAAGTGCAATCTCCGCTGTTCGCTTCGCAGCGGAGATTGATTTGTTGGCAATTTCTTTGATCGCCTGGTCCACCAACGCCACATCATCTCCCATTCCCCATGTTTGATTCAATCCAATCCAATCCAATTCCCGCAAAATGCTGTGACTCAATTCAAAGAGCAAGTAATTATGCCACTTCAGCAGAACCGCCCCCAATGTGATCTTAACTTTGACTGTAAAGTGTAAATTCGATAATGACACCAACTCGACCATGATGGAAAACTTCACAATGTGAAATTCGTACGCCGTATTCGTCTCTCGGTCGCAGAAAAAATGGCCCCGGAACAGACAGCGCCAACTGCAATACATGAGAAATTGGTCCCAGGCTCGACATCACCCGGCATGGTGATTCGGGAATAAAGCCTGAAGAAAGTTCTTGCGGAGAGTTAATGAGAGGGAAGGTTAACTGACTCTTCCTCTGTAATTCGGTGACACTGGAAATTTATCTTCAACTGAGCTTCACAGGACAATGCGTAAGCTATTTCATTGCGAAGTCAAATTGAGCGGCGAAAACTGTAGAAACCTCTTACGTGTTCTTAACACAGCATTCTTCATTTAACAAATAAGGGTGTTGTGTAAAAATGTGGTCCATGTAGTTTTCACGTTGTATAAATTAGAGGAAAAGTTAACGTCATAAAATTCGGTTATATATATATATATATATATATATATATATATATATATATATATATATATACACAGAAAGAAATGCCGGCAGTCTACAACACCAAAGAAGGCATAGGGGAAGGTTAGACTATTTTTTTACCGTTAGTGACGTTACATTATTATTAACTTTTTTATTAATTACGTGAGAAAGAAAGAAAGAAAAACACGCGCCCAGAGTGGGGACCGAACCCACGCCTTTCGATTAGATCTCGAATGCCTTATCAACTCGGCTATCTGGGCGACTGTGTTCTGCTTCACTTTCTGGGGTATTTATATTTACACTGTATCTGACGCTTGAGGGTGGTAGCCAGCGCCACTTCAGACTACACGGGGAGAAGGGGACCTTCTTTTTCAACCCCCGGGGCGTGACGCGAACGTCTACAGCCTGTCATGAGCGGTCAACTGGCGGGAAACCCTCTTATGCTACCTTGGCATCAAGGCTGCCAGAACCGAGGCCCTCGCTAAACTTTCGCGCGATAATAGGGTTTGGAAATGAGGGGCTCGTTAGGAAATACAGAAAGAAATGCCGGCAGTCTACAACACCAAAGAAGGCATAGGGGAAGGTTAGACTATTTTTTTACCGTTAGTGACGTTACATTATTATTAACTTTTTTATTAATTACGTGAGAAAGAAAGAAAGAAAAACACGCGCCCAGATAGCCGAGTTGGTAAGGCATTCGAGAACTAACCGAAAAGCGTGGGTTCGGTCCCCACTCTGGGCGCGTGTTTTTCTTTCTTTCTTTCTCACGTAATTAATAAAAAAGTTAATAATAATGTAACGTCACTAACGGTAAAAAAATAGTCTAACCTTCCCCTATGCCTTCTTTGGTGTTGTAGACTGCCGGCATTTCTTTCTGTATTTCCTAACGAGTCCCTCATTTCCAAACCCTATATATATATATATATATATATATATATATATATATATATATATATATATATATATATATATATTGTCACGAAGACAAGGACGATGCAGTGGTGTTGAATGAGAAACACGTTTATTGGAGCGAACTTGTGCTCCCCTAACAACTCAAAAGAATACAGAGGCGGCGAAGCAGCGGTCAACAAAGTGACTTGCACAGGCGAGTGACGTCGAATCGAATGCTCCGGCGTCTGCTCTGCAGGCTTTTTATCTTTCGGCGCGCGTGGTTCTGGAACCATCGATTCGCATCGAGAACATTGTAGATGCAAGAAGATTATTCCGGGATGTTCACGTAAATCGGAATGCTCTCCCTATCACAACAGATAACACATGCGGCACAGAAAGAAGGAATGGAACACGCGCTACCCTTGGCACGGAGATAACACAGACCGGCGCAGCCGGGCGGTAAAAGCAAAACACAAATAAACAAACCCAATGTATGGTTCGCGGCATTACCCCCCCTCTAAGAGTGCATCGACCCGATGCTAACATAAGCGACAGTCCGAAAATAAAAATAAAAGTTCGTCATCGTCCGTAGAAAGGTTTTAAGCGAACCACGTGGACGACTTCGGGCCGCGTACGTCGTCGTGATGTGCCGGAGTCACCATCGGGGATCACTTCGTAGGTAAGTTGGCCAACACGTCGTAGAATCTTGTAGGGTCCGAAATACCGTCGCAGGAGCTTCTCACTGAGTCCGCGTCGTCGGATGGGAGTCCAAACCCACACACGGTCCCCTGGGCGGTACTCGGCGTCTCGGCGTCGGAGGTTGTAGCGGCCGGCATCCACCAGCTGCTGGTCCCTTATACGAACTCGAGCGAGCTGGCGGGCCTCCTCCGCACGTTGAAGGTATCCTTGGACGTCGGCGTTGAGGTCGTCGTCTTCTAGATGCGGAAGCATGGCGTCGAGCATCGTAGTCGGTCGTCTTCCGTAGACAAGCTCGAACGGTGTCATCTGCGTAGTTTCCTGCGTCGCTGTATTGTACGCAAACGTGACATACGGGAGGACTTCGTCCCAAGTCTTATGTTCAACGTCGACGTACATGGACAGCATATCCGCAATCGTCTTGTTCAGACGTTCCGTTAGTCCGTTCGTTTGGGGGTGGTACGCCGTCGTTCTTCGGTGATCCGTGTTGCTGTAGCGTAATACTCCTTGCATCAGCTCTGCAGTAAATGCCGTTCCGCGGTCTGTGATTAGGACTTCCGGGGCTCCATGTCGTAGCACAACTTGGCTTATAAAGAACTTCGCCACTTCTTGTGCAGTCCCCCTCGGAAGAGCGGCGGTCTCTGCGTAGCGCGTCATGTAGTCTGTCGCTACGACAATCCACTTGTTCTGTGATCGTGACGTAGGGAACGGGCCTAAAAGGTCCATTCCAATCTGTTGAAATGGTCTCGATGGGACGGCGATCGGTTGCAGAAGTCCGGCGGGTCTTGTCGGCGGCGTTTTTCGTCGCTGGCAGTCACGGCAGCTCCGGACGTAGTGGGTGACGTCAGAGGTAAGGCCGGGCCAGTAGTACCTCGCCTTGATTTTTCCAATAGTGCGGGCTGTGCCCAGATGTCCGGAAGACGGGTCGTCGTGGCACGCTTCCAAAATTTCGTCACGAAGGTCCGCGGGGATGACGAGGAGGTAATTCGCTCTTGTTCCGGGGCAGAAATTCTTCTTCACAAGGACGGAGTTTCTCAGGCTGAATGCTGGTAAGCTGCGTTTGAAGGTCCTAGGAACGGCAACGTTGCATCCCTCGAGGTACTCGATTATGACGCGTAAGTCGGGGTCGGCACGCTGCTGGGCGGCTAGGTCGCTCTCCGTCACGATCCCGAAGAACGCGCTGTCTTCATCAGAGTCTTGTGGTGGGTCGACGGGGGCGCGGGACAGGCAGTCGGCGTCGGAGTGTTTCCTGCCGGATTTATAAACGACGGCAACGTCGAACTCCTGCAGGCGCAAGCTCCACCGCCCAAGACGGCCAGAGGGGTCCTTCAAATTGGCGAGCCAACACAGCGCATGGTGGTCTGTTACAACCTTGAATGGCCTTCCATACACGTATGGGCGAAATTTTGAAATCGCCCATATAATAGCCAGGCACTCTTTCTCAGAGGCAGAATAGTTTTTCTCCTCCTTCGACAGACCACGGCTGGCATAGGCGATTACCCTTTCGCAGCCGCTTTGCTTTTGGACAAGGACGGCACCCAAGCCGATATCACTGGCGTCCGTATGCATTTCCGTTTCGGCATTTCCGTCGAAATGAGCGAGCACGGGCGGGCTTTGCAGGCGTTTTTGCAGCTCGCCGAATGCTTTTTCTTGGTCGTTTTCCCAGCTGAAAGGGGTGCTATCTTTCGTCAAGCGCGTGAGTGGCTCTGCAATGCGTGCGAAGTTTGCGACGAAGCGCCGGTAGTATGCGCACAGCCCGAGAAATCTCCGCACGCCCTTCTTGTCTTTCGGCCTAGGGAAGTTCGCGATAGCTGAAGTTTTTGCCGGGTCAGGTAGGACTCCCGCGGCGTTGACGACGTGGCCCAAGAACTTGAGTTCCCCGTATGCGAAACGGCACTTTTCAGGCTTCAGCGTCAACCCCGACGTACGAATGGCCTCGAGTACAGACTCCAACCTTGCAAGGTGTTCGTCGAAAGTCCGGGCGAATACCACTACGTCGTCGAGGTATACGAGGCAGGTGTGCCACTTAAGGCCAGCTAGCACAGTGTCCATGACTCTTTGAAACGTCGCTGGTGCTGTGCACAGCCCAAACGGCATCACCTTGAACTCGTATAGGCCGTCTGGGGTTATAAATGCAGTCTTCTCTCGGTCTCTCTCGTCCACTTCAATTTGCCAGTAGCCGGTCTTCAGGTCCATCGATGAGAAGTACTTCGCGTGGCAGAGGTGGTCGAGGGCGTCGTCGATTCGGGGGAGGGGGTACACGTCCTTTTTCGTGATTTTGTTCAGTCGCCGGTAGTCAACGCAAAACCGTAATGTGCCGTCTTTTTTCTTTACGAGTACGACGGGCGCAGCCCAGGGGCTTTTCGATGGCTGTATAATGTCATCGCTCAGCATGTCGTCGACTTGAGTCCGGATGGCTTCCCGTTCGTGTGAAGAGACGCGGTACGGTGACTGTCGGGTAGGTCGGGCTCCATCTTCGGTTATTATTCGGTGCTTCGCTAGAGGGGTCTGACGTAGTTTTGCGCTCGACGAAAAACATTCGCTATAGCGACGCAGCAAAGCCAATAATTTTTTCCGTTGTTCTTGCGGTAGCGCCGGATTCACGTCGAATGGCTGCGGGAGCTTGAATGTTTCTACGGGTGTGCGTTCAAAGTCGGCGACTGCGATCACATCACTTGCTTCTTGCGTTTCTTCGAGGAACGCAATTGCAGCTCCCCTGTTTAAATGCTGGTACTCTTCGGTGAAATTAGTGACCAAAACGTGAGATTGGCGTTGCTTAAAGTGCGCAATGCCTCTTGCGACGGAGACGCCGCGGTCGAGAAGCAACCTTCGATCACTCTCTACGATAGCGTCGATGTCAGAAGCAGCATCCTCACAGTAGACGGCGATCATCAAGCTTGCGCGGGGTGGCAGGGTGATGTGATCGTCGGCGATCCTGACAGCAGCACGGTGATCGGGGTTCGGTTGCGGCGTCGTGGAGTGATCGGAGGAAAATGTTATCGACTTGGTCTGCAGATCAATTATTGCGCCGTTGTCCGTCAAAAAGTCAATTCCGAGAATCACGTCGCGGGAGCAGTTAGGCAGAACGACGAACGCCGCAGGGTACGTTGTGCCGTCTATGGTGACGCGCGATGTGCACATTCCACTTGGCGTCACGAGGTGGCCTCCTGCTGTGCGTATGTGCGGACCGTCCCATCTGGTCATAACTTTCTTCAGTTTAGACGCAAATGGTCCGCTCATTACCGAATAGTCGGCTCCCGTGTCTACGAGGGCGACTACGTCAAAGCCGTCGATGGACACCTTGACGTCGGATGCCGCCTTCCTCGAGTTCCGGGTGCGTCGGGGCGTCGCATCTCGGCTTGTGCGTGTTGACGGTCGGGCACTGTGCGTCGTCGTTGTCATCGTCTTCTCAGCGGACGTCTCGTCGTGTACGGGAGTCTCGTCAGGTCTGGGTCGGGTCGTCGGGATGAGGGCATGTTGTGAGTCACTGTCTTCCGCGAGTCGTTGCGTCGTTGGAGGGTTTTCATTTTTCCGCGATCGTGCAACTTTACCTCCAGAAGTTGCTGCTTTTAGTTTCCCCCGCGTGGGCTGGGGGACCTTCCACGTGAGAACTCAGCATTGCTGCGGCGGTTCGGCGACTGGTATGGGTAGGGTGACGGCGAACGGTTGAAACGGGCTGGTCGACGGCTGGTGTTGGACAGGTACTCTTCGATCTCCGATGGGTGCTGGCCAGTTCGGGGGCGGGGTGCGTCGACGGAGAACCCTCGCAAACCGAGCCTCTTGTAGGGACAGCGACGGTAGATGTGGTCGGCCTCTCCGCAGTGGTAGCACAGCGGGCGATTATCGGGCGTTCGCCACACGTCGGTCTTCCTTGGCGTCTGGTATTGGTCTACAGGGCGTCGGGCGGGCGGCGTTGGACGGCGGTATGGCTCAGCCTCTTGACGACGGGTTGGAGCAGGGCGGGGTTGACGAACAGCCGAGGAGTAGGTCATGGCTTGTGGTTCGCGGGGTGCTTCCGACGGCGTAGAAGTTCCCAGTGCGTTTTTGACTTCTTCTCGGATTACGTCGGTCAGGGAAGCCACTTGAGGTTGCGGCGTCGTTGGAAAAAGCTTCCGAAGCTCCTCCCTGACCACTGCTCGGATGGTCTCTCGCAATGTATCGGAGCTTCCATTTGCAGCACCGATGGTCTCCGAGAACAGCGCGTTGACGGGGCGGTCGTACTGCCTGGTTCGAATTTCTAGCGTCTTCTCCATCGCGGCCGCCTCAGACGCGAATTCGGCCACTGTCTTCGGAGGGTTACGGACTAGACAAGCAAAAAGCTCTTGCTTCACTCCTCGCATTAGAAACCTGAGCTTCTTTTCCTCGGTCATTTCAGGGTCCGCACGACGAAAAAGTCGCTTCATCTCCTCAACGAAAATCACGACTCCTTCGTTGGGGTGCTGCGTTCGAGTTTCAAGCAAAAGCGCAGCTCGCTCTTTTCTCACCACGGTAGTGAAGGTCTTAAGGAACTCCCTCTTGAATTGAGTCCAGTCGGTCAAAGAGCTCTCATGGTTCTCGAACCAAGTTCGAGCAGCATCTTCTAAGTAAAAGAAGACATGCCGGAACGTTTCTTCATCGTCCCACCTGTTGAAGATGCGGACGCGCTCCAACTTCTCCAACCATTCTTCGGGGTCTTCAGCGGGGGCTCCCCGGAACGATGGCGGTTCTCGGGGCTGCTGCAGGATGATTGGCGACGTTGTTTCTTGCACCATGGTGTTGGTTGCAGCGTTCTTTCTCTTGGGCCCTTCTGGCAGAAGACCGAACTCGGGCGGTAAATCTTGCAGGCGGGGGCTGGCTCTTGTTGGACTGGCTTGGCGGCTTTTCGAGGTTGTAGTGGGCATGAAGGGTGCGTACCCAGCACCTCCACCAGATGTCACGAAGACAAGGACGATGCAGTGGTGTTGAATGAGAAACACGTTTATTGGAGCGAACTTGTGCTCCCCTAACAACTCAAAAGAATACAGAGGCGGCGAAGCAGCGGTCAACAAAGTGACTTGCACAGGCGAGTGACGTCGAATCGAATGCCCCGGCGTCTGCTCTGCAGGCTTTTTATCTTTCGGCGCGCGTGGTTCTGGAACCATCGATTCGCATCGAGAACATTGTAGATGCAAGAAGATTATTCCGGGATGTTCACGTAAATCGGAATGCTCTCCCTATCACAACAGATAACACATGCGGCACAGAAAGAAGGAATGGAACACGCGCTTCCCTTGGCACGGAGATAACACAGACCGGCGCAGCCGGGCGGTAAAAGCAAAACACAAATAAACAAACCCAATGTATGGTTCGCGGCAATATATATATATATATATATATATATATATATATATATATATATAGCAGAACAGAGAGATACGGGACGAGGGACTCGGTAAAGATACATATCAAGGTTGCAGTCGTCATTGCCAGTGCTATTCGGCTTTTTTCGAAATATATAATAGGGCCGAATGACGTGTGCTTGTCACGTTTCTTTGATTCATTGATAAATAAGCGAAAATATAAGTCGAGAAAAAATCCGCCGTTTTCCGGGAGCGGGACTCGAACCCACATCTCCGCATAACCGGTGCGGTGCGTTAACCAATTACGCTATCCCCACAGCGGCTTCTCTCTCGACTTTAAGGCGGGGGTTTATATTTACAAGAGCTCTGAGGCCGGTCAACTAGCGCCGCCCCTCGACTACCGCGGGAGACGTAGAACGTCTTCTTTCCCAGCGGCCGCCACGTAGAACGTGGTCGGAGGTCGGGGTTAGCAATTGGCATATCCGAACTGCTGGAGCCAGTGCCTCGTAATGCATGTAGCAGAACAGAGAGATACGGGACGAGGGACTCGGTAAAGATACATATCAAGGTTGCAGTCGTCATTGCCAGTGCTATTCGGCTTTTTTCGAAATATATAATAGGGCCGAATGACGTGTGCTTGTCACGTTTCTTTGATTCATTGATAAATAAGCGAAAATATAAGTCGAGAAAAAATCCGCCGTTTTCCGGGAGCGGGACTCGAACCCACATCTCCGCATAACCGGTGCGGTGCGTTAACGCACCGCACCGGTTATGCGGAGATGTGGGTTCGAGTCCCGCTCCCGGAAAACGGCGGATTTTTTCTCGACTTATATTTTCGCTTATTTATCAATGAATCAAAGAAACGTGACAAGCACACGTCATTCGGCCCTATTATATATTTCGAAAAAAGCCGAATAGCACTGGCAATGACGACTGCAACCTTGATATATATATATATATATATATATATATATATATATATATATATATAAACTCTGCAAACAGTATAGTGAAATTGGGGTTTAAGCAACGTCTCTTCAAAATTCGATAATTTATTTTCACTACCATAAGCTATTTAGCCTCCCCGCCCAATATCGCTTATATACACACACAAACTTTCTATCTAGGCTCAAAAAACCTTATTAAAACGAGAAAGGGGGTTTTCAAACGTGCACAATTATTGTCTTATTGTCATGTTACGAGTGAGCCACATCAGTTTATGATTTAAAAATAACTTCAGGTGGACTTTGTATCTAGGCCCATGGAGGGCCTTCTTCCCATGCCTTTGTTTACGTTTTGGTCATTTTCTTCAAGCGTGCACGAATGTAACTCACTTGCAATCATGTTTTTGCGAGCCGTCACCGACGTAAACCTCAAGGGACTGAATACTTGCGGTCACAATTTTCGTTTTGATTGGAAGTTGCTACTTAGCCTTACGCCTTCAGCGAAATTTTACTTTGCCGAGAGAGATACTTTCTAACTGCAGGCATTTTTTTTCTTCGTGGTCAAACGTATTTGGGTCAATAACAAATTCTTCGGGCGACCGAGGATTTACACTTCCTTTTATAATGTCGCTTACGGGGAAAACCTGACGCTATCATTTTCTCCAGGAAGTGAAGAGCCCTGAGTATAAAAGCCGCGCGACTCGTGGTGCATCCATCAAGTCGTGTCCCTCATGCGAATACTGATTCCTATCTCACTGCTACCTTCGTTCCTCATGCTGGTAACAGACAGTATTCACACCCACTCCCCATTGCGAAGGCTCACCATCCCACTCTCGATACTGTTCCATGCGCGCTGGTGACGAGGAGATGATAAGCAGCTGTTGGTTGTGAATACCGGAATTCACCAGCTTTAATGTGCAACAGATACTCACAGGCGTCCTTTGCGGCGCATGACGTGTTGTGCAGTTCACGTATAACGGATGATAATAAAAATATCAAAGCGACTTTCTTAACAAGAAAAAGATAATCAAAACGCCAAGTTTGCATGGGGTTAAAACTCCATGCAACCTGAGTAAAAGTCCAAAAACCAAACTCCTTGGACCGTATCGGAATGACAGAATCGAACAGACGTCGGCTTCTTGACGCGAGGAATCCAGGTTCGATTCCGTTAACCGAAATATTTTTTTCTTGAAGTGCTTGATGTCCTTTTGCTTAACATCATCATGTATTGTGAAACCCATGCATTGTGTAAACTGGTTTTCCTGGAGTGCGTTTTGCGCGACGAACGACGCCACCTGTGAAGCATAGAAAGCTTCGCTTAAAAAAAAAAACAAAAAAACGACACCGTGGCATTGCACAAGGCAAACGCTGATTGTAAACGAAAATGCTGTGTGGCACAGAATGTGGCACCAAATCAATCAAGTGGCATATGTCAAGGAACATGCCACAGAAGAAACAACTATATGGGTTCAATCAGTAGCACGGGCAAAAATGAACGATAGAAGCAAAGACCGAATATAAGTGATGAGAGGTGATGGGCTTGCTGCTCAGACGTTTCTTGTCACGGGTATCGGGGTTACATTCCGATTCTGTGATCCAACCCGTTCCTGAAAAGGGAAATGGCAAACACTCTTTCACAGTGTTTTTTTTAAACAAATACCCTTGTTGAGAGTCGTCGCTGTCGAGGTTTTCCCGTTTTACGCACTGCGTGAAAAATTAACGCGCACCAACTCAGCAACATGCTACGCTTCTTGTAAAGACTATGTAATAATATAGGTCAATATAGGCACGCAAAAAACAGCGCCTATTTTGCAGTTTTCTTTTTCTTCCCTTCATTACCTTTTTCTTCCCTCTAGCAGGGGCGAATCTCTGTGAGAACAATTTTTCATCGCAACAAAGCGCTACTGCACTCTGAAGCAAGCGGTAAAATTCACTGAAGCTGAAAAAACGGAGAAAGTTTAGCGGTTTTACAGGAACACCTTTTGAACACACAAAACTATCGTAAGCTCTTTCAAATAATGTCGAAGCAGTTAAGTGGCGTGACCATTTAAGGGCATTCCACAAATGCAAGAATGCGTCATGCTACCAGTGAAAGCGATTGAGATTGCCGTTGTAAACTGAATTTCAGAGATCGAGGCTTCATGATTTGTTTTCTATTTATGCTTTTATTGAAGGCTCAAAGCCATAGTCTGGAAAGATTGTGCTTGCTACGAGCCACCGGCGGCGTACAAGTTCATTGTCACTATTACGGCCGTTCTGAGATTCCCGATGGGTCGTCGCTTTTTTGGCGTATTAATGAAAACTTACTGCCGCTTCCATGCTACACATTGAACGTTCAGGAACCGAACTACAGCATACCACTCTTGTTTTCGCCTTTCGTGCGCACATACGGCGGGAAAAAGGCACGAAGCGCGCCCACAGTGTGCATTCTTACGGGCCGCTCAGCGGAGTATCCACACTAGCAGCGCGACGCTGTCGCCACCTACATGTCGATCTCGCGGCGAATACTGCCCTTCTCCGAATGTCTCCTGTCACATGGTGTGGCCCTGACTACCCGCCCCACCTCTCACTCCCACCTCCAATCCTTTTTTCCATCAGTGGGGGGCCTGATGGCCTGCTCCGACCACGCTGACAAGATATCTCCAGTCACCCGTGCCAGGGCTGCAGCCAAGGCCCAAGAGCACCTGGCCTGAGGCCAACCATTCCACAGAGTGACGGCTCAACTCCACCGTTAATTCGCTTTAAAAAAAAGCACTCATTCTACCTTTTTCTCTGTCACATCATGTCACGTCCTAGTACTGCCGCTACATTTCTGCGTGTTCTCCTACGAAGTACTGAGGATAAATAAGAGCTATGGCGGTGTGACGAATGCGAACTCGTGTCAAAGGCGAAATCAAACCCTGGGTTTGCCTCTCATTCAGATCAAGATTTACCCCGTCTGTTCAACTAAATTTGTTCACCTTTATGGTTCTCTTTGCGTCGTCTGTCGCTTTGTCTGCCGTCTTGCGCTTTCACCGGAGTTGTGTACGAGGGTATGCGCCATTGCTTTGCCGCAAGGCGCGCTCGAAGGTTGGCTATGCCACAGAGCGTTTGGTGAGACTCGACATACAACACGGTATCCGTGTAACGTCAGTTTAGTAGCTGAGTAAGAGCCCCCGTCAGAAATAAGATAAGGAGAATCTTTGCTCTAAAGTTAGCTTTACCGCAAAACACAGAAAAGAACTTACTTTTTTTTTTTTTTCCCAGGAAGAACATTTAGTTTACTGGCCGATACTCGCACACAGAAACGAGAACAGCGGTAGCGGTGCCGGCGATGCGGCTGTGACGGCAAATTAGCCCTTCGGTCAATCACCCCGTTCGGTCAACTAGGGAGCATCGCTTTTCCGCTATTTTTTTTATAATCTAACAAAACATGTTGCGGAGCTAGTTGGTACGTACTTAAAAAAAGAAAACGGTGCGCAAACTAGACGTGGACAAAGGAGAGAAGATACGATATCTTAAACGTGTGCCTTCCTACAACGTCACAAACAGCTGTTGGTGTAAACGCGTTGTATGCCCCCGCTGCGTTTCGCCGTTGGTACCGCAAAGAAAACGACGGCTACGATACGAATCGACGTTTTCCACTTTTGGTATGAAGCTGTCTTCATGCACTAACGTTGATACCCGTGCAATGGCTGTCTGCTTGACCACGGAACTCTTTTTCACCTTAACAAACACTCAGTGTCTAGAGTGACGTCCGACGACGCTCAAGCTCAGCACTGCAGCCATGGCTAAGTGTCGTCCGATGCTGTTCGTATATTTACGGCTGGGCTGGCGCGATGAGGAACGTCTGGTATAAAGGCGTAGTGGTGACGTGTTGGCTTCGTTATTTAAAGGGCCGAGGTTCGACTCCGGCGCGTGGTTTTTCGTTTCTTTTGTTTTTGTTTCAATTAATATTGTATTGTTGATTTTGCTATTAAGTTCCTAGGTATTTTAAGTGGTCGATTCTGTTAGATAAAGTAAGATTAGGTTAAGTCAGGTTAGGTTACCCTACGTCACGGAGCAAGAATATATTCTTGCTCCGTGCCCTACGTTAACGATAGCCTTAAGTTTTTACATTAAACAATCCGAAAAACTTTTGCAGTGCGAAGTAGTGCCAGGCGCCGCGTTGCTCAAAATAACGCGATCGGACGTCACCTTGGTGGAGTGTTTTTAGTTTACGGTACTGTAGATGCAGCGTAACAAAACGAGCACAGTGGGTGTCGATTGCTGTTCGAGCACAGCCTCACAAAATTTGTTCCTGAAAGCGCCGCTCAGACAACGTTGTTCTTCCCCTTCCGTCGTAGACCACAAGGCCGGCGAGATGCGCCTCGGCGCCTGTCCTCTTTTCCCAGGCACTCGGTCGCGGACGGGGGAAAAAGACGTGGTTGAACCCAGCAGCCCTCGTGCTCCTTTGTTGGCTGCGGCCAGCCAAGAATGGCCTCGGTGGCTCGTCTTCCCTCTGATCCTCGCCGCCCTTGCGTTGACGAGGAGGACCGAGCGGCCGGCGCCTTTTCTTCGCCCTAACGACAGTCTGCTTCGAAACGAACGCGGAGCCCAGCTTAGGGTGACGCTTCGGGAGACCCGCGTACAGGCTTGTCGCGGAACGAGGCGCCTTGGGGCCGAAAGATGCGAGCGCGGGTCGTTGTTCCAGTGCTTTACTGGAAGATCTGTCGGCGCAGCCTTTGCGCTGCGACGGCGTGGGAAAGTGCGGACATGGGGGTGGGTGACCGAGGCTCTAGCACTGCTTGTAAAAACGTCTCGACGTCCCTTTTTACTCGCACCGTTCCTAAAAAGACGGAGAAGAAACGGCGGGGACACGGTAGCGATGAAAATTGATTTCGAAGTGCGCGAACAATTACTATCTGAATGGCCGCTAAAAGGCCAGTGACTTCTCGAACGAAACGACTTTTTCCGGAAACCGCTGAGCACTCCGGCCCCCAAAGAACGTAATTGCGGATTTGAGAACGTCCGAAAAGGAGAAAAAAAAAAGACGGCTTGCGGATGCGCGTTTAACTTACCAGGCTCCGTTTTACCGTGGCACTGACGTAGTCACCATCCGCCGGTGCTCAAAGGGGCATGCACGCACAACGGGAACGTCCTTGAGTGCGCGTTGTGCGGTGTTTTCCAACCTGCCTGCTGTCGGCAATGCCGTATGCAAGAGAGGACACCAGCCGCGCTTACACGTTGAAATGCAGAGGCTTGCAATTACACTTGAAATAAATTGCACCCTCACTTACGCTTCATTATTAATAAGCTTGCACCACGCACGATAATTTCCATGGTATAGCGGCGGTGTGCCGCAAACGTAACGCTGGACTTCGTCAACTTCGCGTACAATTGATACGATCACAAATAACAAAAAAAAAAAAACATCTACCTAAACCGTGATTCGTTCTGATGCCACATACTACGCTGTAGATAACAAATAAGATGAAAAAAGAAAACACAAGGTTTCATTACGGTGACGCAATCGTAGAAAAAACAAAAAAAAACTTAGAAATAGCAGTGACTTTCGAAATGCATACCGTTATTACCCATCAAAAAATGAGAAAGGAGACCGATAGCGGCTGCACCCATTTGTCGCTTGACGGATCCGTTCAAGCGTTCACCCCTGAGGGCGTTTGTGTGGCAGCCATCTTCCAGTGTGCCACGCATGTGCAAGTACATCTCGGTGACAGAGAATGGTCCCCAACCCTACTCGTGGCAACGCGTTGTGTGGCGCCACGTTGCAGTCCTCCCTTCGTGGCAACTCGCAACAGGTGTGACAGAGCGGGGAAATGCGCGGCAACGGATGGGCGGCTTCGCTCTACGCGGGAAGAAGCATTGATCAGCGCCAACCTGTTTTCTTGTAACCTGGTCGACAAGGTTTCTTTCTGTAAAGTGTTCGGTTTAGTTTCGTTGGTAGCAATTTTTTCTTGGAGGAAGTGCAAGGAGCACAATGCTTAATTTTTACATCTTCGACATTTAGAGAACCCGATACTGCACCATAAATTCGACAATATTAATGCGTGGCAGATGTCTCGCTGCACTATATACCTCTCGTATCCAGCACTTTTGATAAGTAACCGCAATTGGTGGTGTTCCTTCCCTACCTATTCACAAGCCTGAGAATGTAGGTGCTATAATGTTTCGAGCTCCCCTCTCCCAATCAATTGCCGACGAGAAAAAAATGGGGAGGTTGGGGGGAAGGGGGGGGGGGGAGAGGGGGTCCAAATCTAATAGTCTCCTGCAACCAGCCGTCTTATCTGGGTGGTCTCGTGCACTACGGGTGGTGCTGACACAGACGATGGCTGAGCATGCGCTGATTGCTAGCCCCTCACTCTACACGTGCTCTCTCCTTTCGCGAAGCCATTTCAAAAGGTTCTCCAAGAAGCCTGTTCAAAAAAACCTTTGCATGTTTTTATTTCGACCTAAACTTTTGCGACCATGCAAGAAGTTGGCTCTGACGCATATCAAGCTCATTGTTCGCGCCTCACATCCTGAGTGTAGCTTCAGGGCACAAAACCCCAAAATTAAAAGAAAGAAAATTGCGCCCCATTTGGAGTATTCGGAGTCGCAATATTTTTGGCTTCCTGCATTGCAAGTCAACTCAAAGAATGACCTGAATTAAATTATCTAATTTGTTGCACGAAAACAATACACGCGCAGGTGTGCTGTATACAAAGAGTACACTGCGATCAAGCATGCGCGTGTGGTGGTGTCCAAACACGCACACACAGGCCGCCTCCAATCATCACACTGCAAAGTAAACGCACGCATTGAATTCTTTGATTTTTACTGCGACGTGAAAGAATACTCGTGAAAGCCAGTTGGCGAAATCACGAGCAGTTCACAATAAATGTCTCTGCGAACGATTTTCTTTATATTTTTCTTCAAGTCCGTTCGTTCATAGTTCTTCAGCACATATGGTCACTGCACGTTTCTCGCAGCGTCACTGAACGGCGCTGCTGCGACGTGACAGTTTGGCGCAGTTCAAAGTTTGGCACAGGTCACTGCACAGGCTCACGCACTCGCACGAATGGCAACAAAAGTTCTCGCGCACGAAGTAGAAGCCAATAAAATTGCACATTTTCGCGCAGGCGCTCCAAGGTTACGTTTAAAGGATGAAAGCTTTATCCCGGAATGCCCATCTTGCAAGAGCTTGTCGCAATCCTCGTTTGGACGCGCACAGTCTTGTTGGTAGGATTCCTGTTTCTTAGAAAAAATTCGTGGAGCACATGGTTTGTAGGCTGTCTGTTCGGTTAACAGATAAGTAATTCTCCAAAACTCATACGGTCCGGCGGGCATTCATCTTATTGTGCATCTTATAAACATTGTGGCCAAGCTAAGGCAATTAGATTTCAGGCGCTCATTTTACAATTTGCAGAGAAAGCTGGTTTCACAAGTGGGGACAGATTTTTTCGCACAGCTTGAGCGGATCAAGACAGACTGAAAGCGCTCCAAGCCCGAGAGATTGGTAAACGTTACATCGGTCGACAGCACGCTCGTGTTTTTGCCTTCAGCCACTCTGCTTCGCTTGACTTTCGGGAAGTGCTCGCGGAAGATTAAAAACACCCGCCATTGCTGAGCTCTTTGACACATCTTAAAAATTGACTCCACCAGGGGTACTGACTTAACCAGGGCTGAAATCGCTGCTGTCCGTCGGTTCACCGTGCCTCAACGGGTCAAAGGGCTTTTCCACCGGGCTGACGTAGCTGTCATCGCATCTTCGTCACCAGCGAACACGCCTCGCCCTGCCTGTATACATGTTGCAGCTGTACACAGCACGTTTTGGTTCAAAGGCTGTCGGCCGGTCGTCGAAGTGTCACAGCGTGTCCACAGTTCACACACAGTTGACGGCCCCGACCACCCGTTCACTACGAGTTCCAGTCACGGGGCGGCAAGTCAGGCCTTTTCCGCGTCCGTCTTGAACGGCCGGAACAGGCTGGGCTTGGACGAGGTCTCCGTCGTGGCCTTCGTTAAAGTGATAGGTTCGGGAACAGCGATGACTCTGGCCGGCGGAGACCGGCTCGACGTCATCGCCGCCGTGCCCTGCTGGCTGGCCGGCAGCGGCGTTCCGGGGTACGGCACGTAGGGGCAGGCGCACGGCGTCGTGGCTTGCGACGTTCCGCTCACCGGATCCGCGGGTGACCGGGAGAAAGGGCTGCCCAGCTGCAGTCCTGGTGACGGAGGTCCGGGCGGCGCGGCGCCGTACGGGTGGTAGCGGCCGAGCGGGGACAGGGCGGCCGCCGCCGTGTAGTAGGGGAAAGGCAAAGCGTACGGGTAGCCCGCGGCCCCCGAGGCAGCGGCCGCCGCGTTCAGCATGTAGGCCGCGAAGTGCGGGTCCGCGTACGGCCACGCCAGGGCCATGCGCTGTCGCTTGTCCTTCATGCGCCGGTTTTGGAACCACACCTGCGAAGAGGGCGCGGTGGCCGTTAGTGACAGAGGTCCGGCTCTACCTTCACCAATGCGCACGCCCCGTGGACGTGCGCGTGCAAGAAAACCTATTCGAAACAGGCATGTCTGGGACCGACTTTTGGCGCGCTCCCAGGCATGACAAGAATACCTGACCCACTGCCACCGAATTCGAGGCACTGTTGCTTCATTTTCTAAGACAAGCCCAGATTAGTGTATGCAAAAAGAATTAATTCCAATAAGGAATGCATCGTAATGTCGTAAATCTATTTCGAATTATTCAGTGCAGAGCGCGCTAGTGTACAGTTTCCAAGTGCAAGCTCCGACATGTAGTGAGCAGAAAGTACTTGATTAGACGCGTACCCGACTCTCCAAAAACATTATGAAATAATGTAGCGCTCAAAAAGAGCAGGCAACATCAGTTTCAGTGTGGCTTGCAAAATCATCAAAACTTCAGCTACAAAAGTTGTCTTTACGCCGCATTGCAGTTGCCGCATAATCTTAATGATTTACTTAATGATTTGCATTACTTACAGCGCGATACGCAACCAGGCACTGGTCCACGCTTACGCTTTGTTTAGCAAAAATATGTTCACTGAAATTTAGACTGCCAATATTACCAACCATTTTTTAGCGGACGCAGCGGCAACCCTATAGTCCTGAACACGAGGAACACATATATCCGCTAACTTTAATTAGAGTGTAGCAAAACTTTGAAGTCGGAATGCAGGTACCCCCCTCAAAAGGGTGGAAGGCTGTTCGCACGCTTTTTTCCCTCTTTAACTGTGATGCATTCTTTGACTGCTAAATCTTAATAACAGCGTGAAAAAGATGAGGACGAAAGGATCAGACAAGACGAGCGCTGACTCGCAAGTAGTTTATTCACAGGATGCGCGCGGAATATAAACGTTCACCAAACAGAACAAAAGAGAGAAAACAATGCATTCCACTCGAACACACTCTTTCCCCCCACATCTTCAACACTCGTAAAGCCTTTTACTTAACACACGCGAAGCCTGAACAACGGACCACTGTCGGGCTGATAACAAAGTTACATTAAGAAGGAACAAGTTTCCCGGCACGGGCTGGTTAAGTACGCAAACTCTTTGTCGCAAAGCGCTATCGAAGGTTGGCAAACACAATCGTCTCCCAGTTTTTTAATGTGAAACGCTTCGATTATTTCTCGGCCTGTCTGCCTGACATATGTGGAAAGAACAGTTGTTTCTTAACACTGGGTAACAACAGCACGCGCGGCAGTGCTCTGCTAGCCGGGGGTAGGTGGTCGCTTTTAGAGACCGTCTACGCTCACCTAGGCGGGCATTCCCGCATCGACCACTTTGACCCACGTAGCTCTTGCCACAAGACAAAGGGAGCCGATAAACTATGCCTGTCTTTCAAGGTGGGACATACCTTGGT
This sequence comes from Haemaphysalis longicornis, assembly GCF_048455015.1. NCBI lineage: Eukaryota > Metazoa > Arthropoda > Arachnida > Ixodida > Ixodidae > Haemaphysalis > Haemaphysalis longicornis. Next base: position 26,020,697 of record NW_027526361.1, read on the forward strand.
TTGTGTTGGACTCCACAACTGCCCTCTGTACGCTTGCCCTCTACGCGGCTGTGCAGTGGAGCACACATCTTGGCGAGATTTTGTGGCGCAGAAAAAACAACACCGACACCTTAACGCTGCACTACGCTTTTAAACCATGTGACAGCCTATGTGCGTATGGTACAGGGGGGGATTAAAATAAATACGAACAACGGAGCACACCGCCTCCGACGCAAGCCGCTCCGTCTGGCTGCACTGTCAGTAAAATGCGCGCATGCGTAGTTTTTTCAGAGCGTTTGAAAGGGTGGCCTACTGTTAGGGGAATTGCTTGATCAAGAAGCGACACCGGTCGTTTATTTTGAGGCGTCTTTTTACACTCTGTCGCCACTGAGCATCCTGTTATCTACTACATTCGGGAGCTAAGCGCGCAGCAGGCTGATTGCAGCTACCGTGATGCCCTTCGACGATCATCCTGCTCAGTGGCGACGAAGCGTAAGGCGTCGATTCTTGATCAAGTACTCTCCATAAATGTAGGCCGCACTCTCAAACGCTCTCAAAGAAGTGCGCATGCGCGCAATTTGCTGACTTTGCTGCCAGATCGGCAGCATAAGCCGGAGGCTGTGCACTCCGTTGTTAGCATTTCTTTAGACCCCCCCCCCCCTGTACAATAGCAAACCGTTCTGGCTTCGAAGCACAGCTCGGAGCGTCAGCCGAGACCGATGTCGGGAGGCGCTTGCTCATTTTTTCGCATGCGCGTGACATATGTGACGTGGAAAACCAGCGCACTGCCCCCTAACAACTAGCCCAGCTCACCACTCTATTACAGTTTGACTGCTACTCATTCTGGGGTGATATCCAGCGATGCAGCCTCCCATGCTCAGCCGCCCCTCATTTGCCTGTAAAGGGTGCACCACAGCATAATCGGCGTTACGGCGGTGAAGCAAATGTTAGTACTAATGACCGCCAATACCGCCTCTAGGAAAATCGTTTGTTTCCTTCCTTCCTTCTACTCACAGGCTAGCACTGGAGAAATTTTTTCGTGCACGCTAAGGTTCTCTGTGTGCGGATGCCTCTGAGGTTCTCCCGAGGCAAACAACGCCTATTTAAACGAGTAGCCTTTTTTTTTCTTTTGCAAGTTGACTGTAAGATCATGCCAGGGCATAAGGTTCGCAAATAACTTCCCCTGCCCGCCCTTGCTCGTCCCGCACGCGTCGCAGCGGTGCATGCAGACGGCGAAAAGTGCGTGCGAGTGCTCGACGCATCCCTCTGGCACGCCCCCAGGGCGCAGCTGGAATTCCCCACTAAATCATCCCTGTCGGAAAGCAAAGGGCCATCATCGCTCGGTGTTCACTTTTAGTGTCAGTTTTAGGGCGCTGACTCGGACGTTTCTGCTGTAGCCTCAAAAGTACCTTCCGCCTTGGACGCGCGCTTCGTAGCGAGTTCGACTAAAAAAAAAGGCACCACCAACAAGTAGAGACAACGCCGCGTATCGTTCGACTGCCGGGATAGCCATGGGCATATAAATCGCTAAATCCGAGACACGACCAAAAAAACGTTAGCGACACCTCTTGTAAAACTGTGGGGGCCTCCGTCAACTCCGAGCCCCACACGCCCAACAGGTGCCATCATATGAAGAGCGGACGACGCCCACGAATCCCAATCATGCTAAGGACAGATTGCTCTCCCTGCAAGAGTTCGCCAAAGAGTCAGGCGTAGCCCGATTCATTTAGGGCCTAGAGGAGCCCTGCACCCCCTTTCAAACAACCCCCACTTTTCTTAGGCCACCGGCCACTCCGTTTCTTAATGAAAATTTCCGCATACATGCATTTTCTCGTAGGCCAAATTATCGTAGGAGGCTGTAATAGTTCTTTCTGAAAATATCCTCGTAACGTCATTATTCGACACACACGAGCTTTTTTTTTGTCACGAGCTTTTTTTTTTTTCGGGTGACAGCGCAAATTAAGAGAAAAATAAGTGTTGTTGGGCCCGGCGTGTAATGTGTTGGACTCGCAACAAGTTGGGGACCTGAGGGACATGAATGGCGGTGAAAGGTCAGGATGGAAGGCAGACGAGACTCGGTGGGAGAAGGACGTGAAGACAGGGGGCACGAAAGGATGCGTTCTGTGATGACGTAGGCTGGAAGGCCGAAAGGAGCAGAAAGTCTTGGCTGCATACTCTTCCCTACACTTTTCCCCCTCTATACCCACCCAAGCACGTGCACAAGGGGCAGGAGAAGTGGGGTGCGCGCTGTGCGTACCTTGATGGTGCTCTCGGGCAGGTTGAGCGAGGCCGCAAGCTCGCACCTCCGAGGCCTGGACACGTAGTTCTCGCGGCAGAACTCCTTCTCGAGCCTGGCCAGCTGCTCGCGCGTGAAGGCTGTGCGATACCGCCGGATTCCACTGGCGTCCTGCGCAGCGGCTGCCGCGGCCGCGGCCGCCAGCGCAGGCTCCGCGCTGCTCGAGCCACCGCCGCCGCCGCCGCCGCCGCCGCCATGGTGGTGGCCGCCGCCTGGAGAGGAGAGCGCACGTCCAGGCCGGGGTTTAACCGGAAAGAAGGGGAGGGGTTGATGATTGACAGGGCGGGAAAGAGAGAGGAGCAAATAAACTGTCAATCAAGGGCAGCTTTTCATTGTCATCGAACACTCTATACTGTAGAACATCGGTAATCCCACATTGACTAATCACATTTTACGACCTAATTCGATCAGGTGTAGCATACAAGTAACGGTTAAAGCAATATATTTCGACCACACTTTCAAGGCCCCATCAAAGGGCAATATAACGAGAGTCAACTTCAATGTCTGTCGAGGCAAGCTTAGCGTTACCAACAAAAGCTCTCGTGCATGATTGCACGGAACCTTGTGTGAGGTACAATGTATTCACGTGGAAGACATAACAGCGCCTTGGGAAAAATATGGTAAGTACTATGCGATTCCTATAAGTTCTGGGATTTCCGAATCTTGGCATCTATTTTCGATTTAAATCTCAGCGTGCAATCAGCACCTGTGGGAGACCAAGGAGAGCTTGACTCCATGCACGAAAGTATTGCCCCCTCTTACCACAACGGCTCGCAGACGACATGTTTTAATGGAACACAACTTTTGGTCGCTTTCAAATGCGATAAGGCTTCTCTATCTCAAACGCTGCTCTTCGTTCTTCTTTATTGGCACATATCAACTGACACGTCCGCTTTCGGGTTACGTGTGCATTAACACTGCTAAGATGCAAGCTGAAGCCTAATTAACGATTACGGATAGGTGTTCATATTCCCCTTGCTCCCTCTCTTTCGTTTTCTGCCTTCTGCTGCTGCAAGTGCAGAATCTTTGCTATGCTGTCACGTTTAGGGCTAGCTTGAAATTCTCCAAGATCTACGGCAGATTTTACTTTTAGATGGCCCCACGCGCAAAACTTCTCTTCGAAGACATGTCGCAGAAGCGCTTCGCCTCCGAGGAGTTGCCAGAGCCGATAGGAAATCACGTAGACAATTAGATGTGCGATGTATGCGAGTGTTGTAAGTTCGAGAGCAACGCACGTAAGGTGTGCTATCGGAAGAAATGTAAAATAAAAAAAAAAGCATTGCATGAGGTGCCACGCCACGGAAGGGGACCTGTATACCGGTGAACGGGCCAGGCATGGGACAGATAATTTGAGGGCTCGAGGAAGTTGCTTGATTGATCAATCGATCAATTAATTTGTTGATTGGTCATAATATTATTAACCATCTGTTCTATTTATTTGTAACATAGTTTTCCGTTCTTTCGATCGAGTGGCTAACTGCAAAGACGCCGAAGACCGTCAACAGTAGCCGACGGGCCTGTAACATTGAACGCAAAGCGCCGCGGGCTGCATAGCCCCCAAAAGAAGCGTCTAAGTGGCCTGAGTGAGGCGATCGTGATATACGCGTCGCTTCGATGCGCTAGGACAAACTTTCTCCCTCCCTTCTTTCCCACCTCTGGGTGCTCTCGCGTTACTCGCGGCGGCCGCATCGCTATCGCCTCTCACTCTGGACCCCCAAATTGACAGAGGCAAACAAACACGGCGTCGGCGCTCCCAACGGTGTACGTACTCTCCGCGCGGCGAAGAACGGGCGCTTAATTGCCGCCGAGGCCGGGGGTCGCGCCTTCGCGGCTTTATTTAGACACCGGACCCGAGTGCGCGGCCCAGAGAGTCGCGGTCCTCAGCGGAAGATTTATCAGGCTCCCACTCTCTGCGGCGACACCATCTTATGCGCGCCTATATGGATGCACGCGCGGTATGTTCGCCTCCGCCGGGGGCCAGCGGGAGTGCACGGGCTCCTAACGGGTGTGGTCGCCGAGCCCTGACAGTGCCCAGGCGCCTTCTGGGCGCACGAGAGGGGCCCTTCAACACGTCGAGTGCTGTTCGAAGGATACCGGCTGTCTCGACGTTTCACAGAACATCATTACTACTGCTGTTACTGCCACCAATACTATTTAGTTAGTGGGCAATCTATGAAAAGGGCCAGTGCCCTTCCACTCTGTGAGGAAGGATGACCGGCAAAGCTGTGGCACCGAGTCTCAACGTGAGCGACAAATGCTTTGACCGGGTCGTGTGCACGAAGCAGAACACGTTTGCTTGTAATTTGTGATTGGGCACACTTGCTTGTTAATCACCGAACAAAACTTCGACGAACTAGAGCATTATTCAAGTGGACAAACATGGGGCTGTCTGCGTTTCCCTCCCGTAGAAGCCCGTGTATTGGCAGCAGACGAGAATTCCACAATATTTACAACTTTCCTGAGAACTACACAGTTTTGAAAAGTAAATAGAACTCGGCGTAATGTAAGAGTCGTCTTAGCGGCTAATTTTCATATAATTTCTTTCGGGAGAGTTTAAATAACACAAGAGCCACTTTCTGTAGTGATACTCCCTCCAAAGATGGACGTGCTTCACTGTGCAACCTTTGATGTAGGAAAGCCATCTTACATAAAACAAGCTTACAACAATCTCCTTAAAGTCGGCTTCACCTTTAAAACGATGCATTGCTTAGAAGGCACTTTTTTAGTACAAATATAAGCCGTCCTATATATATTAAAATATGAAGGCCCTTGGACTACTTTTTCTCTTTTTTTTCAGTTTTTTTCTACGCTGAGGGGGTGGCGCGCGGTTTTACAATTCTGGTATTTGAGTGGGCGCCGCAACGTGGTGCTACGCTCGCGTGCGATTCTTGTCTACATTGCTCTGTTGCCCGAGACGACCTGCTGGATTCTAGCCATAGAGAGCTTTGCTGTAAAAGATATAACGTCTCTTTCTAGAAGAAAGATGGATGAAACGCGAAGCTTTCTCCGATACAAACTCAAAGCCCACGATACAATCAGCCGAAGTTCAAAATTACGACAACGCTAAGCTAATCGAATGTGATGTTATGATTTTGCGTCTGTTAGTTGGTGATTGGGTCATCTGGATATGTTGATTCGGTTGGCTCAGCGTTCTCGTTGATTTGTGCTTCCCATTGGTCAAGCGTGTGGCGTGATCAACGTGTCATTGTGCGCCTCTCAGAGAATGCTTTCATCGTCATCATCATCATCATCATCACTCAACCGTGTGACGTTAAACTGCATTAGTCTGCCACAATAAAACCCGTAATGCATGTAAAGACATCCCAGTGTTTATGTGTTGTGATTGATGAGCCCTTTGTAGAAACTCATTGTGCAAAGTTGGCTGTCCTGCAGTGCGTTTTTTTACACCATCGCAGGTGATACGTAGAAAGCTTCGCTTTAATGCGTGGTCTGCATCCCGGTTAATTTGGCCCAGCTGTGACGCGTGTGGAAATGCGGAGCACTAGCGGAAATCTCACCTAATAATCTATTGTTTTTTGCTCCAAACATATCGGTAGACTACACGAACACGTTACATTTGAAGAAAAATAAATAAAATAAAGCTGCCTCGACTTCCATTGCTTGTACGCACAGCTAAAAAGGGGAAACTGGGCGCATAATCAGCATACGTCGATCGAACAACGAAAGATAGCCAGTATAGGAATATTTTTCCGCTCCAGCTGACTGGTCCCGTACACCCTACTATATATTAACTAGTGCACTGTTTTATCGCCTTATCTACAGAAACTGCGCTAAGTAGTGCGTAGAAGTGGGTAGCTTAGGGTCGATTGCAACTCTTGTCTTGTTCTAGGCGATAGCTATTGTATACTTGAAACTTGTTATGGCGGTAAGGACATCCCACACCACACGCAACTGTTGCGCTGTAAACATCCAAGAGGTTATGGAAGTTTTTCACCAAAGCACCTTTTGTTTTAACGCGTTAGAAAAAAATTCCGTCCAGAAGGATTACTTCCGTTTAATGCACGACATTCCAACGTTCCATGCAGAGTGCACAGAAAGGGACTGTATAAAAACATGCGCGCCAATCCGCCCTGTGACGGTGGTTGGAAAGCGAAGCTGTAAACGACACCCACAACGATAACCCATGCGAATTCACACTCGTGGCTCTACAAAGAGTGAAACCTGCAGAAACAAGTGAAATGCACTTAACCACACAGTTTATCTGCAAAGAGATATTCAATGCATGAATCAATGCATGATCTATGATTGGCGGTTGGTTGGTTGAGTTGTATTGGTAAAGCACATGAGTAGAAACTCTTTTTATATAATGAAAGGAAGCTCAAACCCGGTGTTAGACGATCTCACTTCACCTCCGTCTCTGCCGCCGCCGACGGAGGCGACGAGATTGGCGGCAGAGACGGGGGAGAAGTGAGATGCCATGCGTTGGTGTGAGCTGCCTTTAATTTTTATAAGTCATAGCGCATGCGCAAGGCGCGCACACGGCCGCTACACGCGCCGTGGGCGGAGCGCACAGTGACGCGTTAGGTCGCGTGACGCTATTGCGTCGCGTTCAGCGAGAACGCAGGGGATAAACCAGCAAATGTGCTCGGTGAGTGCGCCGTCTGTCTCCCCCGCCTCCGCGTGGGCTCGTAGCTCAATCGGTAAGACAACGGTTTTTCGCTCCGTTTTCTTAATCATTCCAGGTTCGATTATTGACTGCGCCAGTAACTTCTTTTGACTGCGCCAGTAACTTCTTTTATTTGTTCGCGGGAGTTTTCTGTTGACACCAACGGTCGCTACAGAACCCTTGGGGCGTAGAGGTAAAAAGCTTCGCTTTGAAAGCAGGTGTGGCAGTTTGGCCGACTTCGAATGAAGTCGTTGCTGAACCGTCTTACCTATACGCATTTCTTCTTCGGCCATAAAAATACCAAATGCTTAGTACTCACCTTCCCGTACAATACTCGGGTGTATACGCTCGTTGTAGCCTACATTCGCTGGAGCATGACACTGCGGGTAGGCTCTTTGTTGTGGACCGCGCACGTGTTTGCGGGGGGTGTACACCGCGTTGGGCAGCTGTCCGTAAGCAAAGGGGCGTCCGGCGCACATGACGAATGAGGTGAGCACACACGCACACCGATTCCCACTGAGATTGTGTGGCCCGCCTTAGCGCCGTTCTCACCTGCACGGTCACGTGACAACATGGCGCCCCTCGAGAGAGCCTCGAGAAAACGTACTCCATCGCGATGCATCGCCGACCGCGTTCAGCACATACGGGCTTCTGTTCACGACGGAAGTCAAAGACGATCAGGGTACGCGCACATTGAGCAGCATTCAAATGGAGACAGTAGGCTTGAAATAACCACGCATTATTCGCAATAAGCACATAAGCTGAGAAGCTAGAGCTTGGGACGTCGTAATTTATTTCAATTTGTTTGATTACCTTGTTTGTTGAGATGCATTGCGCATGCAGTGTCTAATCCCCTTACCCATATTTCTATCTGTCTCCGCTGAATGCACTTTGTGAGCGTGTATTCGCACAGTCGAAATTATTGGGTAATTGTGGGACTACCATACACTGCCCATTCCCCATCCGTTGGTAAGATAAACGTAAAATAAATCGGGGAAAACTCCCATTTTATTTCCTCCTTTCAATCAGTATAGGGCAAAATAGTCATTATCAACATCACCGCTTTCTGATGGCCATTACAATCGTCATCTGTACATGACCGGCTTGTTCTGTTGGGTCACCGACGGGCTAAGTAAAGCAAGCGACTGTTGGAGCTTCTGCTGACTTGTGCGGAGTGTACTGACTCATTACAATATATATTTATATATATATATATATATATTATTTGGAGTCTCTTGGTTCGTTCTTCAGGCTGCGGTTCTCGCCCAAGTCTTCGTTCTACCCTTTTTTCGGTGAATCGATCGCCGCCCGATCCAGTGAAGAGCATATGTTAAATCTCCCGCTGGGTATGTGCCATAATCAGCATTATCATCATGATCATTCCCACGTCATTAAAGCTGTCATTCCCGTTCCGGGCAGCCGTTGCCCCCGTCTCCGTTGAGTTTTTCTTGCGAATAAAAGACGATTGCTTGTCGGATCCGTTTGGAGCTGTTTGAGTGCATGTACCACGTATGTGTACCATGTATTCAAAAAAGAAAGAAGGGTGGGGGGGAGGCTATGGTGCAAAGGCAATGTCTTAGCATTGTAATACTCAGGCTGGAACCCTGATGCCGGCCACGCGTACGTTTTTCTGGTCCATTTTTTTTTCTTATTTTGGTTCTAGGGGATAGTTTTCAGTTTTGTAAGGTTTAAATTATTGTATTTGCTGATTGGGTTAAGCGAGGTAAGACTACGTTATATTAGCAAGGTTGCGGAGAGCAAAGTGGTTAGACATGCGTTAAGCAAGTGTAGACACCGAGCAAAAAATGTGTCGCCCAAGCTGCGGATTCAAGCCAGTCAATCATATCTGCAGGGCCCGTCAGCTAACCAGTTGATCTCATTTTCGCGCCGGGCCACCCAGTCGCAGCGACACAGCTTGTTCCAGCGAGCGTGCATGTCAGCCGCTGTGTGCGCCCTAACAAGCGGGTGCTCACGAAAACAAGGTACACAACAAGGCTTGCAGAGGCACGTGGTCAGAGTGAAGAGACGACAGTTACTACCACCGGGCTTCTCCGATTCACTTGACCTGAGCGACGAAGCACGCGCCACGACACACAAAGCCCAAAGCGGAGGTTGTACTGAGAACCGACCTTTCTAAGCATCCCCAGAAGCGCTGAGCCCGCAGGGTGGCACGCTCGCTCGCAGCAGTGCGCGACGTCACAGCGCGTATATAGACACGTAAAGAGACATGGGAGAGGGATTCCCGATTGAAATGCGTCCGCCGAGGAGTCAATAGCGGCTCCACGTCTGGCGGCGCTTGTTCCCCAATGGTGATGGATGAGCAGCCCGCCCACCCACGCGCACGGCTCCTCGCCTCGGGGCCCGCCGCGTCCCGCCGGCTGCCGAACGCCAGGGCGCCAAGGGATGCGCCGGGGGAAGCCTTCCGGGAATCGCCTTCGCTGGCATGCGCAGTGTGCGTCGAGTGCTTCAGCTCGCGCAGGGTGCACCTTCCTGGCAGCCTTGGCGAAAGCCGTGCTTCGAGTGTGCTCGCACGGAGCGGCCGGGTCCTACACGCGTAGGACCTGTTGCAGCGGGTGCCTTTTACATTCGCAGCATTTTATACTAACCGACCAGAGTCCTTCAAAAACATTGAAGGACTCTGGTACTGCTGAGGTACCAGCTCCGACTCTTGGTTGCGGCAGGCGCGGACGACCATGCTTTGAGCTTTTGGCTGCTTCAAAAGCAAACTGAGGCGCCCGAGACTTTTTGTCGCGGTTTAACAGGTCACTGCTGTCACATTTGAATCAGTAAGGGGCCTCACACGAGTAACACGTGCTGGCGAGAAGCGCCCATATGCCGCGAAGACAACGATAAAGTACCATAGCTCAAAAGGACGGCAAATGGGGCTTGTAGGTGCTTGGGTATAAATGACGCTCGGATTGCGATGAAGGTGGATCGACTCGTCCCCTTACCATCCACATTCGTCGTAGTTACACCCAGCGCAATTCCAGATTAAGAGCAAGTACGGTTCATAACCCGGCTGAGCAACATTCCACGCAGACTGCTGCCACATGGAAACAGCATCCTACGACGACTAACCTTTCCGCACATCATCCTGGGAGCCAGTATTTCCAGTCGTCATCCTAGAAACTTCATACGTCTGACTTCTCTCTTCTCGAGCCCGCGCTTTTTGAAAGCGTGCTTTAGGCCGCGCGCGCCCAGCTGGACAGTTCTCAGCATGTCGCGGGGAAGTTCAGCGCCATTGTTCGCTTCGCCGCATCCCCCCTGCGCACGCATTGGGTTGCCCCCACCTTCCTTCTTGCACCCACTGTGAGCAGTAAAGAATAGCATCGGTCTATCGGTTTCCGTTTTACTTGCAGAACACGACCGGTACGCACGCAGGGATATGTGTTCGCCTCGTGATGAGGACATCAAGGCGTAGAGCACGCCTGCAGCGAGCACCTTCCCCCGGCAGAGGTCCCCCTCCCTTCGGAAGGCCGTTTATTCAGTGAAAACACGCTAAACTGTGCTGTCGTGTAGATCTCTCACATTTTGGTGCATATTAAAAATGTCAAAAGAGACTCCTCCAAGATTTGATCAACGGGCGCTAAGCACACGCTGGCTCAACCATGTCGGCCGCCGTGAGGGATCATTAAATCGTTCCGGACCAAATCAAATGAGTCGACGAGAACAGAACGCTGAGTTTATGGATTGGCGTTATATACCTTTGATATGACGACAGTGGCTTATTTCCCCGACCATCCGGAGTACCAGCGTCCTGTATGAGCGCAGCCAGACAGCGTTGTAGCTCACAACGAAAGGAAACGACTTTTTAATGCGTGAGCATCACACAAGCATTACTCGGCTCAGTTGCGTCCCAGATCTCCATGGCCAGAAACCGTCAGCAAAATTCCCATTGGCAGCGTGTGGCCAGAGCCCTATCAAAATCACCAGTGGCTGCGAACTAGGGGGTATGCGGCGGCCTGACATCTCCATTGAATGTGCGACGGCCCGACGTAAACGCTATGTTGCGCGTTTAGGTCTAGCGTCGTCAACCGGTACCTGCAGATTGGCGCACAATGAGTTCCACGTTGCTTGACACGTCATCGTCAGGTTGAACGTTAAGGTCACCTAATGTTAAGGCTGAGTGTAGGCTTAACATCAGAGTCTCACACGATTTGGCTGCGACGTCAACCTACCTACCCACAATTCTCACATACCCACTCACGGCGATTAGTGCATGACCTTGAGAGCTCCCGGAAGGAACTTCAACCAATTCACCACTTTCCAATTGGCTGGCACGTCAATACACAAACCCACAATTTTCACGTGGCCACTCAGGAGTATACTGGTGAGTGACTATGACAGCAGCCGTCAGAGGCTCAGGGCCAACTCCAATTCCCATTGGCAGCCACGTCAACGTGCCCATTCACACATATGCTTTCCCAGCTCAACGAGAAGTGATACTCACGCGTTCTCACATCATAAGAGAAAACTTTGGCGCATCCGTAACTTTTTGAAACAGCAAGTAAAGCAATTTTTAACACTGCATGAATATTTAATTTTTTTTTCGTGCTTACCGAATGGTTTTGGTGGAATACGGCAATGTAATATGCATTACAAAGTAGTTGCCCATCACGAAAGCGAGTCGCTATTTTCCACTACCATCATCACCGATATGTACTCCCATTGCTACAGCTACAACGCGGCCCACTATTATGCAGCGTCATTTCTGAGCAGACCAATTGATGTGGTTTGCCTTCTGTGATCTTCCTTTCTGCGCACCTCGCTTTTATCACATTCGTCTGTCTAAGTGCATCGATTAAGCCCTGGTTCGGGAAAAAAATTCCTTTAACTCCTGTATCACTTTCCGCTGTTTCAGTTCCACAAACACGCACACTGCTGCGAAAAATCCCTTACTAGCCCTTTCCAGCGAAAGATCACTTTGTATTCGTTTCTAGCGTCTACTTCCCGCCATGTTTTGTAGTTTGAAAAAAATTTATAATTTAAATTATGGGGGTTTGACGCACCGTATACCTACATCTGCGCTATGGGGTGCGCAGTATAGTGGAGGGCTCCGGATTAATTTTGACACCTGTGGATCTTCAACGTTCGCCGAAATCTCAAGACACGGGTTTTTTTTTGCCTTTCTTCTCCGTGGACCTGAAAAGCAGCCAGCGCGACCGGGTTCGAACCCGCGTACTTGGGCCCAGCAGTAGTTTCAACAAGCAATCTCTTAATTGCATCGCACGACAACGTAGAGGCCGCGCTTGCATCCGGCCGTTTTGTAACAGTTTCACGAAAATGTTTGATAGGCAGCGATAAAAAGGGGAGAACATGTTTGACACGCCATGACGCAGGCTGTATGACAATGCAGCAATCGACACTGTCATAAAAAATTACGGCAGGTGCTTAGAACCACCCAAGAAGGCGAAGGCAAAAGACTCGGACCTTCTGTCGATGTGTTGCTGAACTTACTGTTTAACTTTGCGACCGCGCCAATCCCCACTTGACCAGCCTTTTGGGCAGCACCTTCCGAAGCTCGTTCCGCTCGTTCGCCATCGCCAGGAGCATCCTGTTCACCTTCGCCACTACCTTCCTATCTGCGAAAGCGGCCAACGCTCTTGCGGCCCTACCAAGGCTGTTCGTCCTACCGACTGCGCTGACTTTTCGCCCCAGCCCCCCTGCCCAATGAAGTTATCCAATTCGCCCCGTGACTGCAGTCTGCCTCCATTTTGTTGGTTCGGAGAGTCATAGCCACTGTTCTTTATGGGAAGGGGGGAGGGGGGTGGCAGCCAAGTATTAATTATCATCGACTGGTTGCAGAATGACACTACGCAAGCATAATTGGACTGGAGGAAGAGCTTAAAAATGGAAACTGTGGGGAATGGCACCCCAGAAAGAGCTATTGGTTCCTCGCTATTGGCTATTGGCTCCTAACTGGTTCCTCGCACCTTATATTCTCCGGATTTGGTCCCGTCTGCTTTCTTTTTGTTCGCAAACTTGAAATATGAAGCTGCGGCGGAAATGTTTGTCCCATAAGGATGCCATCACCGCCGTGAGTGAGCATTTCGCTTCACATGAAAATTCCTAGTTTTGTGATGGCACTCGCCATTTGTACAAGTGCGGCACGCACACACACAGCTGGCTGGCGCCGCATCTTTTCAAAGTGCTACGAGTTGTGCCGCGCCTCCGCCAGATGGCGCCACGGGTCCCGCGACCGAGAGAAGACGCAGTGAAACATCCCCCTTGCGAGGGGCACGATCAAATGCAGAGCATTTCCGGGGGCGCACGACGTTAAGTAGTTTGCGTTACGTTAATGTTGTTGCACTTGTGGCAACTGCTGACGAGAGAGCGCTCGTCAGCAGTAATTTGAATGATTCAACGATATAAGGCGCGTTCATAGCGTCCCATTCTGTGTCGGCTTTGTGGCGCAGTGGGTAGAGCACCATGTACATTGCGTTCCGCCCGCAGGGTCGACGGATCGAAACCGGGCGCCGGATAGTATTTTTTTTTTTACATAGTAGGGACAACGACGGTGCGGACTACGGACGTCAACGCGGGTGACATCGTGAGTTACTGAAATGCTCTGCATTTAACATTATAGCCTGGATAGTTTTTCAAGAGCCAACGAGAGGAGACGACATTGAGGCCCGTTCTATTCGTCAGCCATTTCTCAGAGACCGTTGAATTTCCAAAGCCCGTCACACAGTTCTAGCATTTAGTTACCTTTTTGCCTGTGAGAAAGTGAATATACAAAATTGTTTGAGACTTGAGTTAGCTGCCCTGTAATGTAAAGAGCCGTGTACAACGGTGCCACGTCTTACAAGAGAGCTTACCCGCGCAGCAAACGAGCGCTTTCGTTATACCACGGTCTGTAATATTTGCCACAAGGGTTGCACCAAGGATAATTTTTTTTTTTTTTTTTTGCATGCGGCAGCCAAATTTGGCAAACGCTCAGGCCGCTTTGGGTATATAGTGCCTGATCCATTCGCGAGTCATGTTGCCATCCCAACCGCAAGCGATCCAACAGAAACCTGAACCTGCAGGTTTGAAGCGGTGCCGCGTTTGTTACGGTGAAACTGTTTCGTTGAAGGACAAAATTACATTTTATTCCCAGAACGCCCGGTAAATTGTTTACCTCACAGATTCAAATGATAGAACGAATCACGGGCGACGCGCGCAAGCTGCTGTTTTCGTGGTTAACGGCACCAAGTGCGCAGTTCTGAGTCAACGAGGTTACGGCGCACGTGGCCGGCAGCAGCTGCTCGTTATGCCGGAAAACATGCAGGGGAGAGGCGCAGGTACGGACGCGTGCACGCACCTGAGCCTGCCCATGTCATCACAAACGCGTTCGTGACGCACGCGTAATAACGGGGGATCATAAGAACCAGGACCACCTGTAATCGCTGCCGAGGTATTTATAAGCACACGCTACAGATTTCGGCACGCTGCAGCAGGCCTTAATGTGAAATCAACACCTCCAAGTTTATATCGTATATACGTGCTCCGCAACTCTTCTTTGCGGCGTTCTTTTAACTGACAGCCATTACAATTTCCTTGTCTCGAAATTAGACACGTTAGTTTAGTCTAGTTTGGATGCGTCAAAGGCCTGACACGAGCCGTGGGAGCACGATGACGTTCCCCGACCAACCTCGGTGACGTGGATGCGAGAGAGCGAAAACTCTTCCCCCCCCCCCCCCCAATTGCAATCTACACATCACCATCATCATCGTCGCCACCATCGTCAGCTGGATGATGTGAACTGCGGGAACAAAGCACCTACAGTATTCGGACAATTCTAGCCCCTCCTGTCGTCGCCAAAATTTCAGTCTAGCTCCTTCCTCGCATTTCTTCTCTACCTCTCGCCCGCGCCCTTCCAGTGGTCATCGTCCACCGCATGGAATTGTCGGTCCAACTCCGCATTTTTCTAATCTTGGCCTACTGAACCTGGTTGCTCTGCAATCTTGCAATCTGCAATATGATTGATTGATTGATTGTGGGGTTTAACGCGCCGACGCAACGCTGGCGATGAGGCGCGCCGTAGTGGAGGGCTCCGGATTAATTTTCACCACCTGGGGATCTTTGACGTGCGCCGAAATCTCGTCCACACGGGCGTTTTTGATTTTCGCCTCCATCAGAAAAGCGGCCGCCGCGGCCGAACCTGCGACCTCGTGCTCAGCAGCACAACGCCTTAGCCACTGAGCCACCGCGGCGGGTGCAATCTGCAATATCCCTGCAAGCGTTATACTCCCATCGTCCACATTTCCACGGCTCTTCAAGCTGACCAAATCTTTTTTTTTTTTTTTCACGCCGCTCAGTAACAACCTAAGTTTTGGCCCCATGAGTTAGCTCCTACGGGCTTGTTATACACCGTTATTTGCAGCGAAAGAATTCTTTTATTGGCCATTACGTAAGATTGTTTGCCGAATGCACCGCAGCTCATAAACGTCGGATTCATTCTTCGTGATACGGTATTTGCACGTGTCGCGCATAGCTAACCTTAGAGAATGTGGCGACGGCCTCTTCTCATACAAGTTTTCACTATTATGGTCGACAGGCAAGAAACCCCCTAAAAACTTCAAATAACTGACTTGCTGCACTCAGAACTCACAACCTTCGAGAGAATACTCGCTTTTAAGACTCGTTCAGAATAAAAATGAATCCTTATGGTATACGACTTTCGGGAGCTCCTCAAGCCCATGTACAAGCATGTCCAGAGAACGTTGGCGTTCACTACGAAAACAAATGACAAAATGCATGGTAAAAAAACAATTCCTAATTGAGCTCAACAATATATTTGCTTCTTTGGAATTGCTTCTGGCAACACGTTTAAAGCATGTTCCAGAGTTCTTCCCGAACCTCACGAATGATTACCCTTTCTCGACTGCGCATCACCTTTGCAGAAGTTCTCTACACAAAACTAACGTCCCTTCGTCCAACGCCAACGATGGTTGAAACGCTAAGCTTTCTCGCGGGAGATTCATTCGCCGTCGTTTGGGTTATAAGGGTTCACAGAGTTTTGGCGACGGCATGGTAGCCATGAGTTAAACCAAAAAAGCGTCGCTTTAAATCCAAACTGCGTCAACCCTATCGGATATGCGCAATAGTATAGACGTCGGCTTCATAAAGCGAGGTACCCAGGTTCGGTACCGACGACGGGAAGCGTCTTTTTTCTTGAGCCACTTGGTGTGCATTCGCTCATCACAATCATCGTTTTGTGAAACCCGTTTTGTAAAATTGGCTTCTTCGAAGTGGGTTTGGTGACAGGCACGGTCGCCATCAGTGAGGCATTGAAAGCTTCGCTCGAAAATACGACGCTGAAGATTTTAAAAATTCAGCCACCTTCGCAGTTGAGATGCGAAGACTGAGGAAACAGTGGTGCCGGTGGTCTTCACGAGCTTTAACTTGGCTTTTCTTGGGTCTGTTCATCTTATCGGTAGATCAAACACGTGATGCCGCCAAGCGCACGCCGCCTCTATGAACTATAGAGAACATCTGCACGTCCCAGCTTACGTCATCACTAGGCGCAGCCAGTCACGGACGCACGCCGCCCCATCCGAACGTCTGCGCCGCGACGCGCACTCCCCACACTTGCTCGTCGGCTCCTGGCCTCCTCGCCACATTCCCTCAGACTTCCTGGCCTAACATTTTCCTCCTCTCCCCTTGCTGCCGAGTTTTGAGCGACGCCAGACACGGATGAAACTCAAGCTTAGACAACTCAGCTGTTAAAAGCAAATCTTAAGGAGTTATAACACCAAAATTTTGTGTTCATTTTTATTGCTTTTATCGATGGCCTGGCGAACCCGAAACTGTAGTTTAAGTATTGAGCGTGCGATAATTACTTACATTGAACAGCCTGAAAATCGCCCGTTTTGGTCTACGGTGCTTCCAGCCCGGAGGGCGCGAATTGACAGAACCACGGTTTGACCTTACCATTTTGTGCGAACGTAAAACACTGCGAAGGCCGGTGGAGGCCTTGTTTCGACCACCCCGCCGCCGGAGCTGAACAGTGCCTGTTCAGAGGCACTGGTATGGCTGAAGTCAAATGCTTTAATTCTTCCTTCTTTACAGCTAGATATTGCCTATGGGTATATCGGCTACGTAAAAGCGACACCAAAAACACTAACATGGTTTGCCAGGATGCGCTGCGCATTAAAATAGGAGGAAAGCTAAAATACCGGCACCGACATTTTAGCTACAAGTCAAATAGTCCAATGAAACCAACTTATGGCAGACATAAACCACAGTGATCAGAGTTCGGCGTCACATAAATGGGCGCTGTCATTTCGATAAAATGAGGAAGCAAGTCTTCTTTTGTATAATCAACGCACAGGCAATAGGAAAAACGTTATGAACGTAGACATGGCTGCAGGACGATAAGACCACATAAGACGCCGCCCCAGTTGAAACCGAAAACAAAGAATCCAGCCTGTAAAATCATTCAAAATATGAGTCCCACCAAGCCCCCAATAACAAAACGTGCTGTCAGTCAGTTTACCCGCCGCGGTGGCTCAGTGGCTAAGGCATCGTGCTGCTGAGCGTGAGGACGCGGGTTCGATTCCCGGCCGCGGTGGTCGGGAACCGAACTCTTCGAAGAAGGCGGTCGGGAATGGAATTGGGAATCGTGGTCGCTTTTCTGACGGAGGCGAAAAGCAAAAACGCCTGTGTTTACTAGATTTCGGCGCACGTTAAAGATCCCCAGGTGGTCAAAATTAATCTGGAGCCCTCCACTATGGCGCGACTCATTGCCTGCGCTGCGTCGGCACTTAAACCCTACAATCAATCTGTCAGTCAATTCCCCGCTGATTCCATGTCAGCTTGAAAATACGCGAACTAAGTTGGCGCTCACTGTTTATTTTCTCAGGGAAATCGGGAGACTCCGAAGCACTCCAAAATGGGCGCTCAGTGAAGCGTATAGCACGTATACATACGCATGCATATAGGCAGAGACAAAGCACATGTGTGTACGCACCATTGTTAGCGCACATCCGACGAGCTGCGTTTGGAGCGAACCAGATGAAGCCCTTTCCGCAGTCCTTTCGACACATTGTCAGCAGCTTTTACAGGAACGCTCTGTACGAGCTTCCCATAGCATTGTGCGTCAGATGTGCGTGGAAAAAATGAGGTCGCGATAACGATCGTTCTAAATATATGAATGCGTGCAGAAGCCACCAGCAAGGGGAACGTGCGTACTGCCCGCCGCTCGACTGATTTGTCGTTGGCTGCAAAACGAGATATGAAACGGGGAAAGAACAAAAAGTAAAGCGGTGAGTATAAAATACGGCCTAACACTGCATATGCGACAGCGGCTTTTTTTATCTGCTGTCTATACGAGCAAAAAGAAAGAGACCTTCAGTTACATTCTTTGCGCCACATGCAGAGTGCGTATCCTTTTATTTACGCTCCAGGTCGTTTTAAAAAAACTTGTGCGAAACGATAATATCATTCCAAAGACTGAATTTATGGAAGGTGTCGCTCACGCAGTGCTGACAGCGGATGCATGGCGCCGCAGTGTTTGCGCTACGTCCTTCAACCGGTGGAATTGTACGCGGTACAATAGAGAAATAAATTCTGGGCTATCAGGAATAACAGAAAAGCAAGAAAGGGCACCGCCACAATTCATAGAACGTGAAAAAAAAAAAAAGGAAGAATGGTCCCGTATCTGCTCGGTCCGCTGCAAATTTCGCCGAAAGACCATAGCCTTTTGCCACGTAAATGCCTCTCTTCTCGTCTGCCGCCTGCCTCTCATGCCCACCTCCCCTCCTTTTCGATCCCCCCATGATAAAAACGGTGGAGGTTTGCTAAAGACAATTCAATTTTCCCATGTTCTACTGTTCGGACCACCTACCGCAACATGCGACCGCTCCTTCCGCTGTGGTGTGGGATGCAGCCCCGAGTGTGCCTAGATATTCCAGGAGTAAAGAAAAAAACGCGATCTTCCAATACCGGCCCTGCAACAGCTCACTTTGACGTACATGCACGAGACATACGGTGACCGAACCCATGTATACACTGATGGCTCGGTGACATCGTCGGGTTCTGCCGGCGCTGTTATTATACCACGAATGTCACAGTCCAGCAAATTCAAGATAGCCAATTCTACAACCTCCACGGCTACAGAACTTATGGCCATCCGCAGTGCTCTTCACACCATCGAGCAAAGTTCGTGCCGCAGATGGGCTATCTTCTGTGATTCGAAGCCTGCACTTCAGTCACTCCAGTCAGCCATGTGCCGGGTACCTCACGAACAGCTCCTGACAGAAATAAGAATGGTGTACGACCGTGCTGGCCAGGCGGGTCATGATGTCACCCTACAGTGGCTTCCTAGCCACTGCGGCATTGTCGGCAACGAAAGTGCGGACGCTGCCGCCCGGCTGGCGCATCAAACAGCGACGACTGTACTCATTCCATTGTATAGGACGGACGCAGGTGGGGCCACCCGCATACTTGCCCGGGAAACAGCAATCTCCCAATGGTCTACAGAAGAATTCACATGTGCACGAATTGGTGCTCTTGACCCGCGCCTGCAACGAACGTCCCCGTCTGACGCGACTATTCTTTGCCGTCTCTGGCTGGGGGTGGCTTTCGCAAATGCCTATTCATACTTAATAGGAATGGCAGCAAGTGAGAAGTGCGAAACGTGCGGCACGCTGGAGACGATACGCCACGTTTTATGCGAGTGCCCACGCTACTCGCCTGAAAGAAAGAAAAGCTATCGTCAGCACTGAGGAACCTGGACTCTCAGCGGCCATTTTCGGAGGAGAAGATTCTGTGCCACTGGTCTTCTCAGTCATACGCTCAGAAGGCGACTAAAGAACTCTTACGCTTTCTACGGACGACGAACTTAAACACCAGACTATAGACTGAAAGCCTCAATGTCAATCAGTGTCAGTGCTTCAGCGCTGGGCATACGTGTCTTCTACAATTTTTCTTCATTCTTTCCTTTCTCTTTTTTTGCCTACGTACCCTTTCCCACGTTCAGGATTGCAAACTAGGCTCTAGCCAGGTTAACTTTCCTGCTTTCCTTCTACACCGTTCCTTCCTTCCTTGTTAGTGTTGAACTTGGAACACTTCTACGGGCTCTAGGCTTGCGCACACCCTTTTTGTATTTCGGGCCAAAATATTTTTTCGAAGCGTATTTTTGTGTATTTTTATTTCATTTGTTTTACTTTCAATTAAAAAAAACACGGCGAGTACGAGTTGTACATTGATGCTTTGCCTCAAATATCCCTAATGTCTTTTTTTGCTCAACAACGTTGACAAGTATTAAGTATGTTTCCAGAGTTAGTTGTTCGGAAAGGTTTTGGGTGTATAAACTTCTCGTCCAAGAATTCTTTTTCACTTTTGGCCCGAAGGCTGTATCGAGGGACAGACAGACAGACAGACAGACAGACAGACAGACAGACAGACAGACAGACAGAAATTTCGGGTTGAAAAGAACAAACAAAGACACCGTCTTTAAACGTGCAAGTGCTGCCTGCAGTGATTCAGGGCATCTCCATGGAGGCTCCGTCAAACTAAACTCTTCCAGAATTTCCTCTCTTTGGGTAGACTCGTAATACGCATTTGCTCTGGTGTTTGCTGCTTCTGGGCACGTGTTAACCATTGAATAATAAGTAGGCCCCTGCCCCCAAAACTTTACCCGCGTCCCCTACAACAAATAGCACTGTACAAAGTGCCTGATTGAATTAGACTATCGATAATATCGATGGTGTACTATCGACAGTGTTGTATCCGTAATTCTTATGCCCATACATTTTCTTCATCCCGAACCCAAACGTGCTAAGTAAAGAAATGCGCGCCAATCCACCCTGTGAAGGTGGTTGGAAAGCGAACCTGTGAACGACACCCACAACGATTACCTATGTGACGTCACTTCAATTCACACACGTGGCTCTACAAAGAGGGAAACCGGAGTCAAGGGAAATGCACTTAACCACACCCTTTATCACTTCAAAGAGATATTCTTTGCTAAGGCTAAATGGATGCATGATTCATGAACGGTGGATGGTTGAGTTGTATTAGTGAAGCGCATGAGCGGAAACTTTTTTTATGGAATTAAAGGAAGCTCAATCCCGTTGTTAGACGATCTCACTTCTCCTCCGTGTCTGCCACCGCTGACGGCAGCGACGAGATTGGCGACAGGTACGGAAGAAAAGTGAAATGTCATGCGTTGGTGTGAGCTGCCTTTAATTTAACTCATAGCGCATACGCAAGGCGCGCACACCGCCGCTACACGTACCGTAGGCGGAGCGCACAGTGGCGCGAGAGGTCACGTGACGCTATCCCGTGGCATTCAGCGAGAACGCAGGAGGTAAACACGCAGATGTGCTCAATGAGTGCACCATCTGTCTCCCCCGTCTCCGTGTAAGCTCGTAGCTCAATCAGTAGGACAACGGGCTCTCGCTCCGTTTCTCTATTCGTTCCAGGTTCGATTCCTGGCGGTGCTAGTACCTTTTATTTGTTTGCGGGAGTTTTGTGTTGACACCAACGGTCGCGACAGAAGAGGTAAAATGTTCGCTTTAAAAGTACGGCGTGTAAAACATAACGCGTAAGTTTTCGAGTCCATGCATGCAACTTCACGATAAAGTGGTAGGGACACTCTTATCATGGGCACAAAGTAAAAACAAACAATAGATGAAATGGATCGGAAAATGCGCATTGTACGCTGCAAACAGTCGGAGCCAATTGCCTGAGAACAGAGCAGCATGAGCGAGCGAAACAATTCTCTAACTGCATGCAAAGCATTGACATTGACATCAAGGTCGTCACCAAAGGCCTAGAACTGCCTCGCCGAGAAGGCCGTAAAGGCATCTACATATATAGGAAACATTCTTTATTTGCTTCAAATATGCCATTTCAGATATGCGACATAGAATGAGCGTAATAAAGACACCATTAGGGTAAAAAATGCTGAAAAGACAACGCCCTGTCGTATACTCCGCTGCAAGTAGCATTTCCCCGGCATCGGCGTATTTTGCTACTCGTCCCCTCCAAGGACCAAGACGTGCGCTTTTGTTGGTCCTTGAACTTCACGCCACAAAATTTTTATAAGTGCGCCTGACATACACTTCATTCGGAAACCCAGGTCAAACAAATGGAAATCGCGCTGGAAATAAAAAGGAATTGAGAAGCGGGTAAGGGAAAGCATGGGCTATATATAAATTCATCCGTGCCGTTTGCAGTGGCCCTCCGGGCAGGCAAGAGAAGCCGACCTAAATGAAAACACGGACGGAAAATACTCTGCCCCGAGATCAGGCACGCACGCAGGATTTTTTCTCGGGGGGGGGGGGGGGGGGGGGGGGGAGGGGTGGGGGGGTGCTAGTACAAACACGATGAACGCCCAGCGTTTACCATAAAGGCGCAGAAACCTGCATAGGGAAATGAAATTAAGTGTATCTGCCCTTGTGATGGAGGCGAAAAGCGAAAACACTCGTATGTTCGAGATTTCTACGCACGTTAAAGATCCCTCGCGAAATTTGCAAAATTAAAAAAAGAACGGCAGTAATTAAAATATTTACAGGAATAAATACGCGCACTGCACAGTAACTATGCATTCCCTCTGCTAATGTTAAGGCATATTTCCGGAGCATCCCACACGTTATACGCAATCGAAGCCGGCAAAAACGGAAGTGCATGTAGGCACTCGAGAGTTCAGATCTCCGTGGCAAACCTCTTGCGCTTCCATATTTTTCTCCAAACAAAACCTGTGGCTACTAGTTATGAAGGAAGGAAACAAAATGCTAGGTAAATCGGAGATGTCATACGCCTAATTCCGTGTGTTATTACTCTAAACACCCTCAGAGTTCGACGTTTAACGGTCTGCCATTCAAAGTACCGATGATTCAGCCCTCGGAAATTGCAGTATCGTGATGCACTGGACTGCACTAAATGTAGATAAAAAAACGGTGGCAAGCGTCAGCGCGTCAGCGCTTACCTATGGCAGTTTTGTGAATAACCTTGTTATATCCAGGGATGCGCCTTGTCGCTTCCTCGGCGTCGCAGCATGGCTTGTCCTGCAAGGCGGGAATGAGCTTCTCCTGTGTCCTCTCGTTCGGCCCGTTGGTGATGTAAACTCGTTGCTCTCTGCCGACACCTTGACGATACTCCGACATCGCGAGACTAAGCTATCATATGTACCCGGGATTTTATAACATCTCAAATACAAAGACACAGTTGGCAGTCCAATTTTCAAGCCGAAATTTCTCTCGGCCAGAAGTCTGGTTGGTGTCCGTCGAGATGTCCGGCCCGGGTTCATTTTCACCGATCACCCGCTGCACACCCGTCTCTCTCATGTTGACCATTAGCCACCTTGACTCCGTGCCCTTCCCCGCTGAAGCCCGGTGTTCTCGAGGTCTGTTCATAGGAATGAAGCTCGGGGTCCGTAAACCCGCCAGCAAAGTTTGGTTTGTTGTTGAAGTGGGTGGTGTCATCGTGGAGGATGGTGAAGGACCCGATGATGAGACGAGGCAAGTAGATGATGAAGAAAAAGTCTATTTACACTTATTTACAGGAGACGACGAAGCATGAACATAAGATAACACAAGACAATAAACTGGATTACAATTAAAAGGTGCCGCAGTGCACAAAAAGGGTATCGCGGCATGATCCCTGATGGGGGCCCGGGGGCCAAAAAGGGTGCTGAACCACCGCGCGGTTGGCGAGAAATTCGTGGGGCTCTGGCGCCCAGAAACTGCCACGAGAACAAGTCTTGATGCGACCGCTGTTGGCCGCAACTCCGGACAAACTCAGCAAAATTGCGTATGCAGTCGCAAGCGAAGCAGCCTCCACACAGCAACACACGTACCAATTAGGATTTTGATTCCCGCTCCCCTCTGCCCGCCGCCCCAGAAAGTCGGGAGGAAACGGGTCTTCCCAAACGCCGCGTAGAAGGTCGCCGGCAAGGCCGTGCCAAAGGGCTGCCACTCCACCGACGGCTTGGGGGACAAGGCAAAGCGACGAGAAGGGAGGAGGGTCATCGCCCCGACGGGGTCCACCGGCGCTGGCATCACTACACCGCCGTTGTGCATAGCAGCCATTAACCACAATGGCTGTCAATCAACAGTGCCGCTGTCACAGTTGTCCAAAGGAATGCCGCCGGTGTCTCTTGCCGCCGTACAGCTGCGATGCGCGCCTTCACTTTGTCACCCTGCCGTCGCCGGGCTTGGTAACGTTCTTGCGCTTCCTTTTTGAGCGATCCTTCTTGCCCAGACGGACGAGCCGACTGTGTAACAGGGCTTTTGTACTCCCACGGTAGCTTTCCCTAAGCCAGCGTAATGTTAGAGGCACCGGGCGATGGGGTCAAGCATCCCCTCGCGCCACTCCGCTCGTCGACATCCGGTTCCAAGCCCTTGTGTCGCCTTGGATTGTTCGGCGGACACTGCACACGTGCGCGAGCCGGACATTGGAAGGCATTGCGTAGAGAAACCCTACAGCGGGTTTCTCTGCGGCAAGCAGACTTCTTACCCTTCTTACCGACAAACGCAACAGCAGCGTTTCCACGAGAACTAGTGAAAACGCGCTGTGAGTTCGTCTCAGGCAAGGAAACGGTTGAGCCACAAACACCAGGCATGGGCGACAGTATACGCCGACACCGCGGCGCGCTATAGGATGGAGGGATTCGTTAAAGACAAAAATGTTCTGCCCCACCAAAACATATGCGACCCGAGCCGCTGAAACCGCCACCCTGGCGAAACAAGCGATAAGTACTGCCGTCGAGAGAACGGAAGCACCGATTGCAGACGGACAGAGTAAAGGGGGTGCAGCGAATTGCAAGTGGCAGGCCGGCAGCAGAGCACGAAGCCAGTGTACAGCGGTACTGGCTTCCGCGTAAACGGAGCAAACAAACCTCGCCTGTTTTTGTTTTTTTTATTCCCATGTTGACCACCAAATGAGGCGTCTTTTTTTTTTTTTTTTTCGAAATGAACCTAATCCACAAACCAAAACTAAGTCAGATAAAACTGCACTGCCAAGAAAATCCCGGCAACTTTCCCCTAAAAAATGCGGCAAATAAATAGTTGAGACAATTCCCTGCAAACGTGTACGCAGATCTTACTTCGTGTGGAAAATGAGCCAGACCCTGCTGTGGCACGGATCAAAATGAGCAAATTCATTTGCCCAATGGGATTTCGCGTTTGGTGTGACTGTTTGGTGGGATTTGCATCAATTTGTTTTTGCTTTTGTCAGCTGGCTTATCATGAGTTCACAGAGCAATTAGGAGATCGGCAAATGATCTGCCGCCACACGCGTCTACGATAACGTGAACGGAAGTGAACGAAATGAAACTGAGAGGTGTGATACTATCATTTTATCTCGTCTCCCTCGTCCTTACGGAGTAAATCTGGTTATTATTATTGTTATTACTCCCATATTTCCCATTTACGTACCTAACAAATTAGCTGCGTCGTACAAGCCATGGCAAGCCATGGAAGATGATATGAGCAGGCTTCTTATGAAGCGTTTTGGAAATTTATGGCAATTCAATGAAGAGCTTCATGAGTGTTTTCAGGCGTGCCCAAAAAAGTACCCTACAGAGCCATTCGAAAGGATGCTGCAAATGCTGCCAAGAGGACTCACCGGCTCTTCATGTATAGTTTTACTGTTCTTTAAGCTCTGTTGCATGTTTATTGCCTTTTTTGCTTAAAAATCTATGTACCGTTCTTGAAAGTCGATTTCAATAAAGTTTTCATAAGAATGCCGCACCAACTTGTCTGTTTCAACTGAGTACGAGCCAAATGTGAACTTATCCTAATATTGCTCAAATTCTCTGCGTAATTCTTAATTACTTGTCGCTATAGATTTCCCCTAGCTGACATGTGAAACATGTCATCTAATAGTTTTGAAAGCACTGTATTTAGGTCCGGTTCCAAACTTTCGTTTTTTTCCCCCTCAGTTCCCCTTAGGTGGATTTGGCTCATTTCGAAAAAAAAAAACACCTCAAATAGCTATCAAGCCCAGGATTTGTATGGCGCCGCTTAAGAATGTGTGCGAGGGGAGAAGAGAGGTGGCGCGGGGAAGGGGGGTATGGCAAAAAAAAAAAAAAGACCAGGTTTCAGGTCGGTGCCCCTGAACATGACAAACGTGTGCTCATATATTTACGGTTCCGACACGTGCGCAGGCGCTGCAGCAGCCAATGTGCGGGTACGCGCAGCTACTCGTCCTGTTTACTCCCACTGAGCGCATTATTCATACATCTGCCTCCATTCCGAACGACGGGTTCACCCTTGCGACACCGCCGAGGGCGGAAGACGGCACGTGCCTCAATTAAAGATGTATACGACCCCTTGATGCGCACTAACAGGTGTGTATCTTTCATGGACATGGCCATCTTTTTACCGTCGAATATGTTTTCAGTGTGAGAGCGAGTCATAATTTCGAAGCGTCGCCTTCTCCAGACAAACACCTTCCCCATTCCCACAAAGCTCAACCTTTCCCATATTTCAGTACACTAGGAATGCCTTGCATGCGGTGCCCTCGCCAGCCTTCCTCCCATCCTTCGGGGAGAGACCCCTTTCCCCACATTTTATGGGACGAGCAGTGGGAGAAGGTGCTGGGGAGCTCAGACCTACAGGTTCAAACCACCCTGCATGGCCAACAGATCTACTAAAGTCGCCACCCGGTACAAGCTGGATTCGACTACAGCCCCCTAGACAGCATGTTCAATAAAGTCTCTCTCGTTCCCTCTCGGAAGCTTCCGAGGCCCCTTGAGCGAAAGAATGCGAAGCGAACGAAAGAGGAAGAGCTCGCGACGTCCAGACGTGACGAACACGCGCAGAGTGGCTCGCCTGGCGACAACGGGTACGCCCCTCGACTTCCCGTTTTTTCTTTTTTTTTCTTCGACCTCGCCGGAAACGCACTACACCGGCCAGACCAATGATCAGTTGGACGCCCTCTTTATCCTCGCCGAGCTCCACGCTGTACTGGCCCACTTTAAACGCAATACGCAAGGCAAGGATCAAATCACAACCGTATTCTCTGAAACCTGCACGAAGACCCGCTGCAGGCGCTTCTCGGCCTGTACAACCACCACTGGGATGAAGACACCTTACTTGAACCATGAAAACATTCGGACAACACTCTAGTCCCGAAACAAAACAAGTCCCTCTCCCCCAAGACCCTTCGGCCCATTTCCATATGACGTCCTGCTTCGGGAAACTTTTTGAACACCTAGTCCACCGACGTCCATCTATGTACTTGGAAGATCACAAAGGGGCTAGATCACCGGAGCAGAGGCACTCCTAGGGCCAGCTTAACACTCGACATCAAGGGAGCGTTTGATCATGTTACACATCAAGCCATCCTGGAAAACTCCAACACGATCCATTGCGGCATCAAGACATTCCAATTCGTAAAAGCTTTTCTCGGAAACCGGACCGCAATACTGCGACATGGGCCCCTTCGATCCTCCAACCTTCCACACACCGGCCAAGGGCACCCCCCAAGGCTCCGTTATTTCGCCATTGTTGTTTAACATTGCCCTCATTCACCTTCCAACTCCCCTACAAGCTATCCTCGGCACCCAACACACCGTTTACGGCGACGATCTGACCAGAGCTACAGTGGCGCGCAACAAGATGATCTCCAACAAGCGATCACACAACTGTCAACTATCTCTCCCCCAGAGGTTTGACATGCGAACTTAACAAATGGGCCATCCTAGCCCTTCGCCCCCGCACACGAGGTCGGCCTGCAGGGGCTACTCCCGATCCGCAAGTTACCGTCCAGGGCTCTCCCGTTCCCAAAGTCCCCACCGTCCGTATATTGGGTGTGCCTATCCACTACCATGGTTCCGGCGCCATACTCCTGCCTGCACAAAACGGTCACACAGCTCACTCACCTAATACGACGTGATACGTATATACTCACGGCCTCAAAGGACAAGACACCTTCCGCCTGGTCAAAGCACTGCTGGTCAGCCGCATAACCTATGGAACCCCTTTTATCAACCTGAAACCGCAGGAAGCCAACAAGCTCGATGCTCAAATCAGGAAAACTTACAAAGCTGCCCTTGGACTCCCAACTTACACTGTTATCTCATCCTGTTCCACACTGCACGGCGGCATCTAACTTTTCTGCAAGTGCGCTAGTTAGCAAGTGCAGTGCGAGTGCAACTATCAAGTGCAAGTGCACTAGCGATAAGATAAAACGGCGAGGGTCGGACTGAACAGCAGAACCATTTTATTCTGTGGTTTTGACAATAGGCGGGAAGATTGCAACGAATGCTGGTGACGACGCATGCATCCCGGCGCAGCGTGCTGTGCGGTGAAGCTGCATTTAGGGGCAAAGTTTGCGCATTGCCCGCACCCCGAGTTCGCTCCCAAGTACCGTGAAGCCACGCCGCCACCTTGGAGATCAGGAAATTGTGACGAGTTACTCCGAGCTCTAGTCCTTTAGCGTCTTTGATCGGCAATAAAAAAATATAATATTTCCGTACGTAAAACAAACAAAATATTTTTCTTTGTGGAACTTTGCTCTCTGTTCATTTACTTGAAATATGAAATCAACATATTTAATTTTTATACTCTCAAAACCAGTTGGTCAGCCGCAAAAAAAAAAAAAAACGCTAACAGCCACCACATTAGTCAAAACTGGTGTATCTTCTAATTTCATATCATTTTACTGCCTCAGAGTGCTCCTAAATCTGATTGTTGTATTATTGTACGAAAACGAAACGGGGCGACGACAGCGCCACTACAGCACGGCGAGCAACTGCGAAATCTTTCAAATGGCATCAAAATTGTAGTGTAGCGCGGCGGATTCTGAACGACATTCGAGGCATCTCATTTGAGTCAAATGACATTTGGTTTAAATGACATTCGGACCAGTGTAGCCGGGATATTATACGTGTCGCGCATACACGGAGTGTTGTCTGTTTGCCAGGAGGCTGACACTCAAATGACGGACCCCGACAATGTGGTCTTGTGTTGAACTTGACGGGAACCGCAGACGATGCTTTCGACTTGCTGGTTTGCAAGGACTGCACCCCCGTGGACGCTATCATCCCGGTGGGGGGGGTCGGACGTCGCACAATTCCGCAGTTAACCCGGTTCCCAAACACGGCTTTGCCCGTCGTCACGTGGATACATGCTCACCATCAGCACATCGATTCTACACGTCTGACAAGATCGAAGCTACGCCACGACTGTAAATATGGCTTCACCTAACCTCCTGCTCCAAACAAGAGCCATACACTTACTCCGGACTGCCGTGCGTACAGATTACGCGAAGCTCGGGTTTCGATCTGTGCTGCCAGTCGATCATGTGTCAATGCAGCAACAGGTCCCCGGTATTCTGGGGAGAAATGGACACTAGCCATCGATTTTCCAGTAAAGGAACAGTAAAACACACTTGATTGTTTGGAGTGCAGTTGGATGGAGAAGAAATTCCTTTCCCTACCGTACTCGACGGTAATGGATGCGGAGGGGAGACCATGCAGAACGCGACGACGGCGAGATAAGATTGCCAAGAGGACTATTTACAAGTAGTGTTCTACAAGAGGTTGTTGACAACTTGCGGGGTCGGAGTCTCCGACTGTCAAAGCAGTTACCCCATACATTTACACCCTAGGGTCTAGACCCAAACCTGCAAATAACAGAGCTATGTACCAATGAAATACAACAGGCAAGGAAAAAAAGAAAATGTTGGGAATAATTTTGGGGTTACCAGGTTAAAAAATGATGAACACAAATAAGCATGAATATTTCATAGACCACAGTGACATCCTTACATCTATTATCGGGTCATGCCACTCGCGTTTTATGCGCTGCTTTTTGCGAAATAATTTGCATTTCAAGCAGGACACATGTAGCGGACGTTTGGGTTGAGGGCAATGACAAGTCCTCTCCCCCCTTTTGACTTCCGTTCCTCTCAACATCGCGTGCGGCGCTCCAGCTTCCTGCGCGAACATTTTTGTCTATGCGCCGAAGATAAAGGTAAATAATTAAATTTCAGTTTTACGATTCAATTTATTCTTCATTTAATAATGACGATAGTCACAGCGCATCTTGGTGGCTTTACAGAAAATTGTAAAGTATAAGCTACATCGTGGTTGCCTTTGCGCTCCATATACGTGCACGACAATGCGCATGCCAAGGCCGGGAGGGGAACGCTCGGAGGTAGATGCGCTTGCAAATGTGGCAGAATACAGCCATTACTATTACGTTACGAACAAACCGCCAATTCAGGCGAGCCAATGAGTCGTACGATAAATGTCACAGCGTTTTACGGCAAATAAGGCTGGTGAGATGTTTTACAAAGTTTCGGGCAGGTCGATCAGCCATTCTTCGATTTCACTTGAGAACAATTACCAAAATAGCCTGGAAAGTTACGTCGAATACCTCATCATACCAAAGCTTATTCTAGGTTCAATAAAATCCTTGCTTTGGCTCTATTTTTTTCGTGTTTTGTTCTTTTGTACGTTTTCCTTCGTTCATGTTGTTTCACTTTTTTTGGAAAGGGGGGTGGGGGGGGTGGGGGGAGAACCCCCTTTCGAATGAAATCCTGCGTACGCCACTGTATAGTGGGGCTTTTTTGTAGCCCCCATACCGGCTAGTAGGCTACTCTGACTGTATACGCTTGAATGGCGGGCTAATTCACTTGAGGCAGCACTGACGACTGCAGAGTCGGCTAATATAGGTTCAGCGGTGAGCCTAATATATATAACTAACAAAGGCGATTGCCTAGGGCGCCTAGGGAGAGTAACGGAGAGAGGAAAAAAATGACGATGGAACTTTCACGTTTACTCCTTAGGCCACACACGCGTAAAGATGTCTTCGGCAACTTAATCAAGCTCGCCGACAGTGGGACATGGGAACGCTTAATAAAACGGCTGACCAACTCAATCACTTTTAAGAAGTGGCTGAGTTGGGTCAAAAAGTTCAATCAATCGTTCAATGACTTAGAGCGTAAGCAATGGGAGGGTCGACCATGAGAAGTCTGTGCGCGTGCCAGCTGAGCCCAGCAGAGTGTTGATTGCCCACAGATTGGTAAATACCCATTAGAATGGCACATACCCGCGTCCGTGTATAGGACAACGCTTTCAGAGAAGGGATGCATGCTGCTTTTGCACAATTTTCTGTGGTTGGCCTCGGGCCAAAGGGTCCGTCATTTTTCAGTGTTGAGAACATTAATGGCTCACGAAAAAAAGAAAAGAAAATGGATTGCGCGTGCGACTGCACCAAAACTGAGTGACGAGGTGAAATGCCGCGATTAATTTTCCTCATTCGAGCCAGGTGCGACAATAAAGGCGACGGTGTATACGGTGAAAATTCCGCACCGCAATCCCGTCTTCTCACTAGCGCCAAGCGGGATGAAATGTTATTGATTTCTATGTCGAAGGACGACATCGCCTCCTTATACTCCCAGCATTGCGTAACCATTTCGCCCAGAGCGTGGGCCGCGCTCCTGTGTGCCCCGATGCTTTCTTTGCAAGACAAAATTGGAAGCCCAAAATTAATTCTGACCGGTCTTCCGCGATCGGGACGCGGGTGCTCGTAATTAAAGCAGCGGAGATCGCGATCCTGCCTGCAACTGCTGAAAGGGCGTTGTCATACAGCGGAAGCGGCTGTTCGAAACGCATGATGGGAACGTGCCGTAGAATGGAGTCGGGCCTAACTAGTGCTATAGTGCGCGCGACTATCATCATGACGGCTCGTTTTCTCGATCTGCTCTAAGCGTGACGAAGCTGGTTGACTTCAATAAGATGGACGTGCTGAGACACATTCGCGCATTAGCTGTAAATGTGCCTGCCCCCCCCCCTCATCCTCTCCCAGAGTACTTCCTACTGTTCTTTCACGCGCCCCCCTACGGAATTCCACAAAGTGATAACTGTTTGCAAACTGGGAATCCCACCTTCAAGAACTTCAATCTCATCGTAACAAGAGAGAGTTTTAGAAGTCTCTATGCTCCGTCTGTTCCGTGTTGACCGGAACCCGCCTGGGCAGTTGCGCATTCATTTCGGTAGGGGGGATTAGTTCCGCGGCCGGCCCTCGCCATGCCCGCGCATTCGTTAAGGGGGGGTGCGCTCTCCTCAACACGGTAACCACGGAACAGACGGAGCATGCGGAGTGCTAAAACTCTCTAATGTAAGGAACTCACGGATATATGCGTGACTCAAAAAGGTGCTGCACCGGCCGGACTCGCAACGAAAATTCGTGATCAAGCGAATGAAATACACGAGACTTGCAAACCTCGACGGGACATTGCACTGTTCCCTCCACGTTAGCCACGCCGTCAACGCACAGTGCGTTGTGAGCCGACATTTTGGGATGTGTGCCATATATGCGCAGTGCCGTGCAAGGTATACACCGTTGGCAGTGGACTCCAAACGGGGCAACGCAGCCCTCCCCCCCCCTTTTTTTTTTTTCAAAAGTCAGGCTACGCCCTCCCCTTTTTTTCTTTTCAATTTCGCTCTGACTGAAAGTAAAACTGAGGTCATTTTGTTTAAGAACGAAGCTCTCTGGGTCTCAACCAAACCGCACTGCACAAAATCCAACTTTACACAATGGAAGGGCGCATGATGGGGATGAAACAAGAAAATAAAACGCTTCCCGTGGTTGGATTCGAACCTGGGCCCCTCGTGTTACGGCGCCGACGTCATTCCGATTGCGACATTCCGACACGGCCCAGGCAGTGTGCACTTTAAATGGAATTTTAA
Source organism: Haemaphysalis longicornis (assembly GCF_048455015.1). Classification (NCBI taxonomy): domain Eukaryota; kingdom Metazoa; phylum Arthropoda; class Arachnida; order Ixodida; family Ixodidae; genus Haemaphysalis; species Haemaphysalis longicornis. The sequence goes on from NW_027526361.1 coordinate 26,053,235, forward strand.
CGCTTCACTTTGCACGACAACGATGGGTAAGGGGCGCGCTCAACTTCCTCACGAGGGATTCGTTTGGTGTCGTCTGAGTTTGGACTTTGGCTCTCAGGTGGTTTGCACTTTGATCGCTGACGTTTTGAATTTGATTGCTGCGGATTTGACTTGGGCACTCCGCCATTTGATTTTCGCGCGCAAGAAAGCCCCTCGTTAGACGGACATATACGTTAGATTGTCGTTGTTAGACGGAGGGGATTTGATTTTCATTTGATGGTCAGTAACGGCAAGTGATTATTATATAAAAATTTCGTGCCATTCATCTCTCTGAAGGTGGATGACCAGCAGAGCTGTTCGTGGGTCACTGGTTGGCCACAAGCACCCTCTCAAATCGGGCCGCCGCGCTGCGAAACCGTTAAGTGAGATTGTAGCCACGGCGACGACTTGCGTTTTCCACCTCGTGCTTTTCAGGGTCCCGACGGGTATCGCGCTTGCGCGCTTGACGTTCACGGCCCGATCGTCGTCGGTGGTCTTCTTCCACCGCATGCGCGCGGAATTAGCCCGTTTCTTTTTCTTTGCGAGTAGGCTTCACTGTGCAACACCTAATGCAGGAAAGCCAGCTTACAAAAACTAAGCATACACTGATGCATTTAAGGTAGGCTTCACATTTAAGCACAAATGCATTGCTGGAAGGACGTACTTTAGGGGCAACATACGCAATTCTACATAAATATACGAAGCGCAGGGGCAAACAGGTACCCGCAAGGAAAATTGCGCATACGGCGCGAGATGAGTACACGAGCGGTCAGCCACGGCAGGTGCACAGAACACTGACCCGGAAGCTAAAAAAAAAAGAGCGGCTTTTCTCGCCTACGGGCGAATAAAAACAGAGGATAGTCTGCAACAGCTCCGCTGTACAAAAGCTTTCTTGCGCTTGCAGAATTTTTCGGCCTGACCTCATTGAGCCTCGTAGTAGTTTGTACGGGCTTGCACCCGAAGAAACACAATCCTCTCCACTCGTTCATTTCAGCCCTTTGCGATATACCGGAAGTTTCGGACTGTGCCAACAAAGCAAAATTTTAGTTCAGGTTTTGCCAGTACGCACCTATAGCTGAATGCGCTAACACATGCCAAAGGCCATTACGGCTAGATGAGCGCAAGCCTTCCCGCAAAAAGGATTTGACTGGCTCACCCTTTTTGGACTTCTCCTTGGGGTCCGTGTTGAGCAGAATGCACTTTTCTGTGGCCGCCTTGTAAGCGGCGGCCGCCGGGTCCGACGCGCTCCTGATGCCGCCGCCAGCCTTGCCGTAGCCCGGTTCACTTTTCTGATAGCCGTCACTGTAACCGTCCGTGTGCAGCGCCGAGTCGTGCAGGAGCGCCTTGCCGAAGCCCTTCATCGCCTCCTCGTGATGGTGCTCCAACATGAGCCTGTATGACTGCATAGCGACCCCAGCGCGGAAGAGGAAACACCGCAGGGGGTCCAGCACAGGCCCCCCACACCGCGAGCTATCAGGCGACACACCAAACTGCCCGCTACCGGTGAGAGAGGCGCGAATGCTCGGACTCGCCTCGACACCCACGGGCCGACTAGCCTCATCAAAAAACAAGTCTCCCGGCTGCTCACGCGCGCTCACCGAAGCAGCCACGAGGCGGTACAGCCCCCGCCTCCTTTCGCCGCGGCGTGCCTTGCGGGGAAGCCGAGGCAAACAGACGGCGCCCCGCCATTGGTCCGCCCTCTCCCGCTGCGTCATGACTAGATCGACCAATCACGGAGCGCCGTCGCGTTAGCTTATGGAGCCCATCATTTTGGGCATAAGGAGGGAGGCTGAGGAGAAGCGGCAGGCCGGGCGGCGGCGGTGATGGCGGAGGAGAGAGGCGAGATAACAAGGCCATCCCACCGCCGCCGCCGGAGGAAACAAAGGGGCGGAAAGGCGCCCGCGGGTGCCTCCTTTGAGGAAGGAAGAAATGGCCGCCGCCATTTGGCGTGCTAACTAATTGCCTTACAATCGGCCAAGCGGAGGGCCGCGTTTGGTGAGAATCATGCGGCAGCAGCCCGACACCGAGAGAAGGCTGGAGAGAGGGGAAGATGCGCTGGGCCGGGCGGCGCTAATGCCCGCGTTTTATGGCGCCTCGAAGGTATGGCCTCGGGTGCGGTACTATGCCCTCTTCTTTTTCTCGTTTCGTGTGCACCCAGTTCTACCACCGCCGCGTCTTTTGTGCGGTGAGGACGACAGGTTCCTGGCCGCTCTGCGGCAAACGTTATGGTGTGAGCACGCTATAGTTGGCGCCCCTTGGGTTGTTCCGCGGGCTCTTTTCGCGCCCCCTGGCTCAACCGCTGCCAAGAAGAGGCGGCGGGCGCTTTCATGTCGCGCCAACAATGCCGACACCGGCAGCCCGCAAAGTGGCCGCAAGCCCCTCGGAGCGGCACCCTTAACTCGGAGTGCGCGCTCATTCGTTCCGAAATGGCCCGAACCATTTGTGTACTTAGGACGCGAAGCGGTTTGTCATTAAAAAGAGATGAATTTCAATCGCAGTCGTTAAACTCTGCGCCCATAATCCATACTTCTCGCCTGCTGAATTATTTATGGGTCGGAGGCCCCGCTCGTGCTCGGCCGTGCTTCCTGCGTTCGCATTTACAGGTGCGTGCACTGCTCAGACGCGCCCGTTCGAGTGGGAATACGTTTCAACGGCATCCGCTGACTTCGATAAACTGCACAGCCGGTGAAGGAGCTGTTTCACGGTCGTATATGATATCCGAAAAAAGAAGTACTGATCGGTGGATAAGCGTTACACTGTGGCCGTTGCGAAACAGTGGCGGCCGATGTGAAAATAAGCACGACCCACTTCATGACGCATCCCACGTTAAACGTTAAACAAGCATAGTAACGGGTCCACGTCATGGCACCCGTCACTACTTCCTGCGGAGCCGGCGAACGTGGCTGATTAATGTTCCAAAAATACATTTGTATTTTGAGCGAACCCTTCTGCGATTGGCAGTTTATCTGCACTGTAGCAAAGCACAACCAACAACATTTTTAGTTGGTTTTTAGTTTGATTATGAGGTCTAACGCGCCGACGCTACACAGACAACGAGGCGCGCCGTAGTGGAGGGTTCCGGATTAAACTTGACCACTTGGGGATCCGTTTTTAGTTTGTCGTACACTTTAGTGTGTGATAATGTTTGTTGAGTACCTCAACACAAACAGTGACAACGCCATGCACCTGAAAAAAAAAATGCTTGACTGGAAAAGGGAAAACATTTAAGAGTTATAATAGTGTAATCGTAGGCAAAAACAATAAAATAGAACGTATACCAAACTCGTTCAACTGGGTTATAGATGGCCAAAACTGGTAGCAATCGCCCGTCTCTAGAAACTAAAAAAAAAATGGAAAGCTGAAAGATTACAAAGCTTAAAATGTAGTAACCAAATCGCAAAGGTATCCTATGTCAAGCGCCCTCAGGCGATTGACTGAAGAAAGAGACAAAAACATAGGTATTAATCAAGAAACAGACACTGAACTAACTAAATCAATCACAAAGGTCTATTTAATCAGCCGCGGTGCACGCGGTTAACCGAAAAATGAAGGAAGCTCACACTAACGCGTAAGACTTGAAGGTATAGCAAAGCTGCACGCAGCCTTCACGACCATAACGAAGGTTGAGTCCACGATTACAGCCGACTTGCTTCTTCTTCATTTCAGTCGTACGATGGGGAGGGGGTGCGCAAAATGATATAGGCGAAATTCCACTCTAGATATCATGTAGAAAACAAAGAAAGCCCTCTTTTCTGTTCTTAATGGTTGCAAGTTTCAGTGTTTTTAACACTCACACCTTAGAAAAAGAAACGATTAACGGTAGCATTTTATTAAACGGAATGATCGAAGGAACAGGTTTCTGAAACAATTTTTTTTTTTGCTCCGACCGAATAACTGTGAAGTTAAATGATGTTGTGAAGCAATGTTACGAAAAATTACAATATACTTTTACCTTTGCCCCTCCTTTTATTTTTTTTATTTTTACAATGCAGCGAAAGCATACCACGTCCATCGGACATCGTCAAACGAAGCTACGTTTTCCAAAGCCGAAACGCGCTAAAGCCCCTCTCGGCCGGGACGTCGTCGGAGAATATGATGGATGTTTGGAGAGCATGACTAAGGGGGGAATAGGCTCCCTCAGCGAATACCAGAAGATCCACCGGTAATCCGTCAAAATCCGTGTTCATCCACAAAAGACACCAATGTCCAGCTTCGCTGTCGAAGTTATCTAAATGGCAGTATTTCTTATCTGGCTCGCACAGCTTCGTCGTAAAATCTTGCTCGTCCCCTCAACGCCTTTGGGTGATGCAATATAAATAAATAAAGCAAACGCGTAGGTGTCTTCAAATTTTTCTTCCAAAGCCTATGGCAGAGAGTCCAAGTAAGGGATGAAGATGCTACGAGGATTTTTCCGGAGTTCCAAAGAGTTTGGCCGGTGCATAAAGCGTTCAATGATTCATGGCCCACTTGTTCTTAATTGCGCCAAGCTGTTATGCTGTCTCCTTGATCAGTTAATATAGATCCGTAGAGACCTCAACGGTATTTGCTCTGTGCTCGCAAAGTTTTTCCACCGTGAGAAGCATGTGCTGCTGTATACCTTTAAACTGCCCATATCTCCATTTAAAATGTCTAATTTTTAACAAATTGCACAGAACAGAAAAAAAAAACTAAGGCGGTGCATGCTACACTTTTCTACAGATACATTCTTCATTTGTAGAATTCCTGCTGTGAACCGGACGGACCCACCTATTACGCGAGATTAGAACTAAAAAGGCAGCTTTTGCTTGAGCAAGCTTATACCCCTGTCACACAGCAAATAGAATGTCATTCAACGTGAATGTATTGACATGCATTCGGTTTGGCCGTACGTGTCTACACGGAGAAAAAAATTTCCTTTTATAGTGATAGCGGTGACCTTAAGCAAGCAAGCAAAATTGCAAAAAAAAAAAATTAGTTCAAGTGCGCCTAGAATGTTTTCATATACAGTCTAGTCCACTTATAACGATATCCAAGTGCCAAGAAAATACCATCGTTATAACCGATAATCGTTATAAGCGGGTCGAGAAAAAAAAAAAGCCACAAGAGAGATCAAAACATTTTATTAGCATGCAAGTGAGGTAGTGCAACTGCTCGTTTGCAGAAAAGCCATAGTCAGTCAGCTTTGACTGCTTCACGCGAAGCTCACGCACATCTTTTTCGAGAGCATCTAATTGCTCCAGGCAATTAGATGCTCGCCGCAGCGCCGCAGGCGAATCGGCCATGGCGTCCGAACGTTCATTCCGACTCCGCAGTGAAACTGGTGAAACGTTGAACGGAGGCAGATGCGGAGAGAAAAAATCACTCAGTTCGGCGCGCAGAAAAGGCGAGGGAAACTTCCGAGCTGCGAGCAGTGCGAGCCCGCGAGCCGAACTGGCCGAACCAGCCGAACGTTAGTTCGGCCGGACGCGCGGACGAGGCCAAAGCAGCGGCTCCGGGAGGGGAGTCGGGAAGAAAAGCTGCTCCTCCTCTCGCTTGGCGCAGTCGACTCGTTTTCTGAGGGGTGGACGGGATGCAAGGCGCGTCGCGTGCTGTCGGCGCCGAGTGCCGGCGCCAGCGCCGGCGGCAGCTCGCATTTTCGGCGCGCGCGGTAAGCGGATTCAATCGCTATATCCGATATCGCGGCTCGGGAGCACCGTAATAAGCGGGTTATTTTACGATAGAAAGCATACAAAATTGGATGGTGCAATCGTTGTCCATCGTTATATCCGATATATTGTTATAAGCGGTATCGTTATAAGGGGATTCGACTGTACTATAATAGCTTTTTTAAAACGAAGCAAATGTTTCTTTATTTTTTTATTAAAAAGGAAGAAAACCACCGTTTTAGGTGACGTAAGTAGACGTCACAAGTCGAGACAAGTCCGCATGAAATCCGTATCAGCGCCCATTGGGGACGAAATTTGTTTAAGCATTTGTTTGTCTTTCTTTATTTGAAAAACAATATGAAGGGGAAATATAAGTTTACTGACAGTTTTTAGAAACAGTATTCTTTGGTTTATTACCGAATTTTCCAGTCTAGTGACACGCCACGGCCCACTGCTGTCGAGGCTACTCATTTGGCCGCTGAATGAGCTTCCCAACCTCTTTAGCCGAACTAATGACATTTGCTCTAAATGTCAGTACAGCTGTCGTGTGATACACGTGTATGTGCTTTAGCCAGTAAAAAGTCAGAACAAGCAAACTTAATAATTTATCCAAAAAGCTAATGGGCCAATTTCATGGGCCAGGTTACAGCCGGGGCCACGCAGAACAAGGGCGTGTGACCTCAAAGAATAACTAAAAAGGGGAAAAATTAAATTGCTAATGAATAAGCTGCGAAGCCTTTTGCCCCAAAAGAGGTTGTACCCAATGTTTTTAACGGCAAAAACTGAAGCCGGGCTATTGCTTCTGATGAGGATTGCCTGCGAGGAATTATTTGAGGTGTCCTTCGATGATGAGTGGTGCCCCAATAGCAGTAGAAACATCTTCGAATTTGGGATCGCCGACCAACTCGAGAAGTTTGCTCTTCTTTACAAACAAGGAGCAACATAAAAATCAGTGTCGGGTTTTTTCTTCTTAGCTTTGCAGAACAGCTCCGCGATGCTTGCAGACGAGAGCCTACTTTGGCGCACGGAGGCTAGAAAGCATCCTCCAGCCGTACTTTTCTCCTTTTTTGTTCTGTTCTGTTTGCCCTGCAGTTCTTCTGTTCGTTATATTTACGCCCGGCCTAGTGAGAACGTTGCTATAACGTTTGTTTTTATACATAGTAATTGAGTTTGCGATGCTACGCCAGCTCAAAGCCTGGCCCTTGGTGCTGCCGGTATCCCCTCTCGCTACCAGAGGGAAGGGGGTGGTGGAATTTTGCCCTTCGAACGGAAGCCCCAAGTACAACTTCAGGAGACGCACTGTTCAACTAGCCAGACTTTACTTAAAAACTGGCAGCGTGAGCTGGCACGAGGCGGCTAAAAAAAGTTGACCGCCGCGACAGTCAGCAAATGCTTAGAACATGCACCTATTCCGCCCCGAGATCGAACACAGTCGGCCCCTGCAGCGGCGGGACGATCCACTCCTGCGGCGCTCTCGCGTCGTCTGCCGTTCACGGCGCGCGGCGCAAGACGCGTGCTGCACACGATTAAAAAAAAAAAAACGAATATGTGCACTTGTTTGGAACTATAAGCAGCGGCACGGTTACCTCTGCTTGCGGATTTTACCTAGATACGCAACAATCAGCGGTCGTTGCGGGGTAATGCGCTAGTTTAGTTCCACGAAACATTGTCGCCTTCGTAACCGCTTGAGCGCAAAACGCGTGTTATAGACATTGTTTCATTGCACTTTTCTTGTTGATGAGTGCAGTCGTCTGCCGTTTCGGGAACGTCAAAAGGTGCTTTTTGAAGGTGGCGTGGTGGTTTTTAAAAGGATGAAAGTTTACTACACGAAACGGGTAAGACGCGACAAGACCCGTGCAAACCCGTACATATGCCACACACTTGTAAAATTACGGGGTGTCCTTTTAGAAAGAAGAAACAAACAAAAACAATTACAATGCACACGACCCGGGCGCTATCGCCCATAAATTAACGGGGATGTATTTTACACATGCAAGCGTCTGTGTGATCGAATCCTTCCCGTACCTTTTCTAAAATAAATATCATTTTTGGACAGTCGTTGTTTATATTGGGCGACATTCTTGCTAAATTTTATGTAATATTTAAAGTATATTTCTGCGGATGCGCGAGACTATTTCAGGGAGAGTTTTCGGTAAAATTAAGCAGGTGTGAGTTTTTATCCGGTGGCATTTCGTGTGTCATTTTTATATATCCCATTTTCGAATTACGACATGAATCCCCTTGTCCAAAAATGTGTTTCACTCAGCATAACCAAATACCTAATATGGTCAGGTCTTAACCTCTTATGGTGGACCTAAGTTTCAAGAAGTAAAAATCGCGTAATTTAATGCACGTTGTTGCCCAATGTGTAGAGGGTGTGTGCCACTACTGGATGGATTTTTCTTTCTACAATGCTAGCTTTAAGTACCATTTTTAAAAAGGCAAGCCACAATTCTTGGACCTGGACAGTTTCGGGCCGAAAGGAGTGTTAATCAGTTTTCAAAATACTGGCGTTTACTTGTTGAAGTGCTGCTTTTTCGCCGCTACTGAACACGACGCCTAGCGTTCTTCCAATTGCAAGTACGCCCCCCCCCCCTCCCCCCCCCCCGAAAAAACAAAAAGCACACAAAACTTTTATCCGTGCCTTTTTAACCAATCCTCGAGAATTAAATCCCAAGACAAAGGCGAGGTTCAGTTTATAATACAAAGCAGTTACCGGGAACCCGTTGCGCTATTTCGTAACGAGAAATGAAGAGGAACGTTTTACTGCATCTTGGCAACTTCATTTGCCATCTTTATGTTTCGTAAGCGACATTACGCAAGAATGCAAACACATCTCGCTGTTCTAGGCACCTGTTAAATGTTGAAAGAAACGCAAACGGTCAACAGTGCAGCCGTAACAGAAAATCTGTGCTCACTGTGGGGACCCAGAAGCTTGGTTTGCACATTGTACAGACCCGCCGCGGTGGCTCAGTGGCTAAGGCGTCGTGCGGCTGAGCACAGGGTCGCGGGTTCGATTCACGGCCACGGCGGCCCGCTTTTCTGATGGAGGCGAAAAGCGAAAACGCCCGTGTGTACGAGACTTCGGCGCACGTTAAAGATCCCCAGGTGGTCAAAATTATGCGGCGCGCCTCATAGCCTGCATTGCGTCGGCGCGTTAAACCCTACAATCAATCAATGCACACTGTACACCTGCTTGTCACTTTGCAAAAATCTCGCTAAACATGATATGTTAATTGCATTGCGAGCGTTAGCAATTTAATTCGCAAGTTCACTTGTGATGAAAGCCTCAAATAAGTGACTCGACACCATTATTCATCAAACCTGCCTCGAGAGTCGCTAAAATTTAATTTAACCAAAGCTGAGCAAAAAAAAAAAAGAAGAAAAATCCGTTTGAACGGTTGCATTCATATCTCTCCGGTGGTTAAAATTCAGTAATTTTATGTTGCCTTTCGAACACACAAAAAATATCGTAAGCTATTAAAAAAAAATGCCGGGGCTGTTCAGTGGTGTTACCATTTCAAGGTATCCCATAAATGCGCAGTCAGCGGCGCATTTCGGGCCTTTGGGGTGGCTCAGTGGTTAGGTTGCTAATTCCGGGTTCGATTCCAGGGAACTCCCTAACCACATTTTTTTCTCGGGGCAGTTTTTTCTTTTGTTCTTGTGCAAAGGGGACAGAAAAGGGTCAGCCTAAACAGCTATGATGTTAATAAACACTGCCTTGTGCCCGTAGTTGACCCAGAGACAAAATCAAGACTTCCATGGCAGCTCTCTCGTATACGCGTGGATGCTTTATACCAGGGGTCCCAAACTCAGATCAGGGAGCGGGCCGCAATCCCGAAATTTAGTCCCTCGAGGGCCGGGACAGCGAAGAAGGCTAAAACGAAGAAGGGGGGTTAACAAAATGTCAGCTATTGCTGCCATATAAAAGAAACGTGAAGCCGTGAAAGTCAATATCAACGCGTTTTCGAGCAGTCTCTGGCCATTCGCGCCCTTTGCTATGCGAGCAAGGCGCGCACTCATGCATTCGCTATAAAAAAAAAAACAAATAAAAGTAAATGGACGAAGGCGCTAATGAGCGGGCCGGGCCGCATGCGGCCCGCGGGCCACGTGCTTGAGACACGGACTTGATACTATCACCTACGTCTGAATTCAGCACCATTAACTTATAGGCACAGCTGAACATACTATTCAGCGTCTGAGTTTTACTTGACACCGATTCAATAAGGCATTGTCACTGTTTGTGTTGGTGTGACTCAAACGAACATGCTCACGCATTAAAAGCGTGCGACGCGCTAAACTAAAAAAAAAACTGCTCCAAAAAATGTTAGGCGTTCTGCTTTGCACAAAATTGCCGATCGATTTATTAAGCGGGCTCAATAAAGTTGCCTTACAAGGCAACAATATATGGTGACCATGCTGATGCTGATCTCGCACATTGTTCATTCAAGACATTTAGCGCCTATTGAACGATGTCCAGTAGCTATAAAGATTATTAGATTTTTCTTGGATCATGAACATGTTCCTCAAAGCAGCGCGATAAGGCTCTGAAAATTGTGTTCCTCTATTTGGATGGCATTGGCCTAATTTAAAAATCATTAATTCTGTGAAGCAAGATAGAAAATATTCCATACCACGCCAGTTTATTTTTATTTTTATTTTTTTGTTAGTAGCAGTCGTGTTGTGTACTCCTCTCTCGTCCCGCTTAATTTGCGCTGGTTAAACATGAAAGCCCAGTTTTCGACCTTGTTGTATTTTTTTTTTCTTCCTGCCTACCTCCTCCCAGGGAGTTTTTTTTTTTTTTTTTCGTGCATATAGTTAGCTGCGACGCATGTTGGTGATTGTACACGACGGCAAAACCGTTTTTTTTTTTTTTTTTAATGAAGAGCCTCCCTCCCTCTCTCCCTGATTTCGTTGGTGGCACTTGTATACAGATGCCGGCGGCCGCTTTTCTGATGGAGGCGAAAGGCAAAAACGCCCGTGTGTTTGAGATTTCGGCGCACGTTAAAGATCCCCAGGTGGTCAAAATTAATCCGGAGCCCTCCACTATGCGGCCCGCCTCATCGCCCGCGTTGCGTCGGTGCGTTAAATCCTACGATCAATCAGTTGTATACAGACGCGCTAGTGGTAACAGGTATACGTCATGGGCTCTCGCACTCATCCCATGCATCTTTTGACTGTGCTTGTACTCAAAGTGAAACATTTTAGCGAAATCAAAACTGGAGGAAAGCTGTGCTGCGGCATCCTCATTTCTGTCTGCTACAGGTGAACTTTGCGCCGATAAAAAGCGCGTGATCAATAGAAGTCTAGCATTTTTTTTTTTTAGTTTGCATGCCCCTGCATCAGCGTTTGTCTCAGAAGAATGCCAATGGGCAAGCTCCACGAATACAGTGCTTGAGAATCAAAGATCCCTGATTTCACAAATCCTAGCTCGGGAAGGTCTGTGGGGCGGCAACACCTTTTTTCTAGGTTTTGGCATTTGAAAGATTAGAAATCAACTGTTGCTGCAGTGAGTAGTATATTTATTTCCACGACATTATAATTTGCAGTCATATGCCAGTGTGCTGTTACACTTAACTGCCCCTTTATTCCCCAAGAGGAGGTCACTAGAGATCTGCCAGTTGGGACTCTAAAGCTTAGCAGTAATACAAGTTGCACTGGTTTAACGTAAATCCCTGTTTAATTTACAAAGCCCCTATTTCACGACTGTTTCGTACAGCTCGGCGTTCCAAACTGTTCAGCGTAAATTGCCAGTCAAGCTGGTCACGTGATCGTAACGTGGTGCCGTGGAGAGTTCATTGGCGCCACTAGCCACAGCAGTATACACGTAGGTCGAGAAACCATTTCAACTGCGATGTGTACATGTGCAAGTCGCATAAAGCCATCTAGATAAAAATGGCTGCGCATTGAGCGTATAGTATAGTTCGAGGTCACCGGCTACAAAAAAAGGCGGAGCGATCTAGGAGCATGGCTATGTTGCGGCCGCAGACGGTAGTGCAAAATAGCCCCAACTCGAGTTCTCTTTGCATGCACCTACTCTAGAACGTGTTAGAATTCAGGTTTGCGGCCACAAATATTAAGCAAACCCCCCAAAAGTCCTAAAGTGTAAAGTGTTAGGAATTCCTTTAGCCGCAGTTTTAAAACGATGCTTCTTTAAGTTGCGAACGCCGTCATTTTCTGGTGATGCCAACACAGTACGACTGCACTGGGACTCAGTGTAGTTGCGGAAGTAAACTGGGCCGGTCGAATACCGTATGCGCACTCAATTGGTTTGTAATGAGACGAATCAACGATCTGTCGAGGAGGGCGCCATTTATGGGTCAGAACAAATATGTGATTTGCATACCCCGAAAAATCTAAAAAGAGATTTCTTATGAATCTTTAAATAAGTTTTACTTTCGTCTAGTTCCTCCTAGTTGTAGGATTTCAAATACTGGGCTTGTTAATACAATTCCAATGGCCCAGCATTTGTAAGAAGGGAACCATAATATACATATAAATGGCGAATGTCCATGGCTTAGCAGGTGCCCGTCTCGTGTTGACAAAAACACCGCACTTAATTGATGTCTGCGGTGAACAACAAAAAAAGACGTTCTTAGATGTCAAGTCACACCGTGCTCCCGTGGCACCTCCTTGACAGCCTACCGAACGCGCGCACTGCTTCTTGTCTTGATTACGATGGATTCGCGTCGCCTCCACTGCGTGACATTTCGAGGAGGCCGCATAGAGGAAGGCGTCTTCGACCACCGCCACCCCGTCGGGTGCCCGTGAAACGCTCGTTTCACAGGTCTCCTGCCAGATGAGGCCGCTCGTTACGGCCTGATGAGCTCTTCTCCCGGCTGCTCGGAAGCTCGTCGGGGGAACTAAGCACGCTGTGCACACCAACGCATAGCCAACAAGCACACACGCACAAATTTCACCACATTACGCATTCCCCAGTGGTCGACCTCGTGCTTGTCGCTCAGCCGTGTCGTTAAACTCAAGGAAACGTCTTGCCGTTCCCGCTTAACCAGAAACTCCAGTGGCATAGAAGGTCCGTGAGGGTCTTCTCTTCAGGAAGGTGTTGGTGACACACGCACGACACCCACGGGTGCAACGCTCTTCGAGCGCGGTTTTTTCGCCAATCACCGGTACGAGGCCACGCGAAGCCGTCGCCATTCCACGGTGTCTTTCTTCTTGTTCCCCGGAAAATTTCGCGGCCGTGTCTCAAAGCAAGAGGAGGTTTGTGGGAGAAGAAGAGGCAGACTGGCCGCGAGCTCACTTTAACGAGCGCGAGGTTCGAGTAACGTACCTGGCTGTTGAAGCACACGGTGCCTGCGCGGGGAAAGTTTCTTGGGGCGAATTCAACACACGCACACACGCACGCACGTGTCCCTGTGTGTGAGTCCATATCGGGAATGGCGCGGGACGCCAAGTACCAATTTAACCGCCGAAAGACCACTTCAAGGCCACCGTGAGAACGGTGGATTGAATGGTCAAGTAAACTTTATTCAAAACAGCAAAGATGTCAGCACAAATGGTCCGGTAGCTTTACATTTAGTGGCCACATTGGTCAGAAATTAAATCGTCCAACCGGAAAATAATGGTTCCAGGATGAGCATACTACGTATGGTCAGCCCGGAAAGAATCGAGAAAGAAGGTGCTTGCTAGCTCAACTGCTAGTCTCCCTGTTGTTTGGTGCTGGCGACAGTCACGATTGAATTTACCAAGACAAATCGCAAGCTGTTACATGTTGTTTCGAAGCCAGGTAAATGACTAGAATTTACACAGATCTCCTTGGCGTCTCTCTCTTTAAATGAAGCGTTCCATCTGTGTGATTCTTCGTGGGTCCATGTGCCCAGATACGTCGGCTGCCAGTGTTTCTTTGATACTGCGTTATCGATCTCGCAAGGCAGAATGAGGTTTTTATCAAACGAGGGATTATCATAGTGAGGTCGACCAATTTGACGTGCGTGCGTTCCGGCACCTACATGTGCGTCGCGATTTCCACCGAGAAGGGACGGGGGTGTCGGTTAGTTTGTGCAGACCGGAATGAAAATCGTGAGGTTCGGGATCACGATTCCGCCCTTGATACTGTCCTCCATGCCAGCGAGGAGGCGAATGGTACGCGACCACTGCGTGATTACGGAAATAATGAAAGACTGCGGCAGGGAAGCATGAAGCGGAGTGTGCTTCAAGCTTATAAGAAAGTGAAATCACCCACGCCTTCAAACTGCTGGCGGCTTGCACGGTGTGGTACGCGCCGATGTGTTACGACGATAATTGGAACACTTTAAATTTTTTTCCTGAGCGAACCACTGCTTCTATAGCGCTCAAACTTCACACGAAGGTCACATTTTGTGGTCTATTTTATTTGCCACCGGGAACAACGACGGTACATACCTGTTTACTCTGAAAATCCACAAAAACGATTTTTGCCTATGGGATAATGGCGGCCTATTTGGACGCGCGAGCCAGTGAAAGCTGATTTTGTAACGACGGCGCCACCTGGGGTATGCAGAGCGAAACGGACGGTGGGGGCTCATGGCAGGCAGGAGCCAAGCAGAGCTTTTCGATGTAGGCTATATCAAGTAACTCTGGAGCCAACTGAGGTAGCAGACGATCAGAAAACCTGCTTTCACATTTTCTGATCGTCTGCTACCCCATTTGGCTCCTTCCTGCCGTGGAAGGAGCATAAATCCCCAAAGTCCGTTTCGCTCTGCATCATCTGGAAGGAGCGCCGTCGTTACAAAATCAGCTTCACTCACTCACTCTTGCACTGACTCGCATGTCCACAAGCGAAAATCGTTTTTATTTATTTCCGGAACGAACAGGTAAGTACCGTCGTTGTTCCCGGTGTCAAACAAAATAGACCACAAAATTTAACCTTCGAGTGAAATTTGAGCGCGATAGCAGCAGCCGTTCGCTCAGGAAAAAAAAAAATTATTATATTCCAATTAGCGTCGTAACACCCTGCAAAAGAAAGCAAACCTGAGTTAGTTGCGAGGATGCGGCGTACGCCTGGCACCAGCGAAAAGGTGCCCCTTCCTAAATGAGTCTTTCTGGCTCATGCAGCTTTATTCGCATGTTACAGTGCGCTCTGCGGCAAAAAAAAATAAAAAATAAAACGAAAAAAAGCACAGCAAACTGTCGATACATCACTTTATACAACACTAGTCTCATGTGTCTCGATCGTGCCGCTTCTTGATTAATGGCGTTTATCATATCCCATATGTGCTCCGACCAATTCTTTGCCAAGCGGAACTGACTATTTTTCTTTTTCTTTCATAAATTTTCTAAAATGTAAAGACCGCTTCATGAACAGCTCCAGCCACAGCAAGCACACTTGCCCTACATCATGAAAAAAGAGAAACTTCAACGGTTGTACCAGGTCGCTTTTTCTCACACTGTTTTTTTGGGCGTTTTTTCCGAGTTCGTTTTTGCAGGACAACTTATTTCCTACTTTGAAGTTGCTACCGCTTGTTCCCGAGCACTGATTCCGGCACCTTAGACTCCGTCGGCATTTGATGACTCTAATGTAAAGGGTTATAACTGTGAGTGACGACATCACGGATATTGTGTCTGCAAGTAATATGACTTCGGTTCTGGCGCCATATTCAGTTTAGGTGACGTTATCTCCCATGACGTCAATGCAGTGCTCCGCCGTGAAGCGAGCAGAAATGGATGCGGACTGCGGGACTAATGGCTCTTGCGCCTGAAAAGAAACCGAAACTGCATAGGGTACTGCAGGGGGTGTATCACCATTGTTCTGCGCGCAGAATACCCGTCGCAAAAGCCCAGCGACGTTTATGTCCCGCGTGCAGTAGCCCCGCGCCATAACCGCCGCGTGCCATTTGCCCCAATACCAGTTTCCCCGAACCGGAATGATATTATGGCGCGTCATTTTCTTTTCAGTGACTGTAATCTTTAATCAGAGTAATGTAAGGTTGGACGATCTTCTCAAGAAGATGATTGGGTTTTCCGAAACGACTTTGTATGGATCAACATTATTAATTGATAATTAGGAAGCATGAACTAACAGCGGACAAAACATTTACATCGGCCGGGCCACAGCCTCATCGAGTGAGCACGACTTGCAGCACCGAATGAATTTCGTTTTTATGTTGGTCCAAAAGGGCAGGGTGCGTTCATCATACCTGACTACAAGTATGCCATGCCAACATGTATGACATGAATAATTAAATTGATATTTGCATGACGCGAACTCAGAGGACGAAAACTTTCACCACACTCTTAATCTGGTTCCATATAAGTTCCAGTTAAAAAGGGTGATCCATATATTTTATGTGGATCCGAACGAAAGAATAACTGGAACGAGGCATATAGGTGGATCTTATCTGGAACCGCCAGCTTGTTTTCTTTATGTTCGTGGTTTTTATCTGGAACCGAAGAAATGGGGTCATGCGATGTCGGCGGTTCCGGTTACTGTTCCACTTATGTCCCAGTAAACGGTTGGGGAGAGTGCGTTTGTATATTTTTTGCTCGTGTCTTGTTCCACATAACTCGTGCACGGCAGTGAAGTATACACTCTTTCATGCATCAACTGGAACAATGAACCGCATATATATTGTGCTTCTTGACCCAAGATGCACGTGCGCGTTTAATATACACGTGCACACCACACATAAAATATAATGAACTTCGCCGACATCTATGAAACTGCCTTGCAGCAGTTAACTTTAATAATACGGCTAAGCTGTAGTTTTAGTGATGTCCTTTGACAGAAAACGAAATCCCACTTTTTTGTCAACGCCGTACAAAGCATTAAAAATGACGAGAGGAGGATATCTTAGGCAAAAGAAGAAATTGCAGGAACCCATTTCCAGGTGTTCTGCGGCACCCAAACCGCTTTCGTGAACATCGTATTTTTCTAATTTGAGGCGTCAAGTACAAAATCACCAGTGACTTCAATTTGAGAAGGACTAAACGTCTTCCCTTTCTCCATATGCCGTTCGGGCAAAGCCATAGCTGCTATAGCGCTGAAGAATTCGTGGTGCTTTTGTGAACATCTTCATTACGAAATACTTGTTGAGACCATTACATTTTATGCATTTGGTTTACAAAGCTTCGCAGAAACGGCAGTTTTTGTTCAACACTCAGTCATCATCTCGCTGTGGTGTAGTACGCGCTCAATGGTACTTAGTCCACGTTACTTATGTTGTGATGGGGTACATGCATAATGGTAACCGACTGCGTCACATTTTACACCACACACATCATGCTGCGCATGCAGTTATATGCTTAGAAGTTAGTTTTTGTATTTTGTCTCGTCCCGGCTAGTAATTTTCACAAGCAAAAACGAAAGCCTCTTTGCAGGAGGAGAATGACACAGAACCCGGAGAACTAAATCTACCCCGCGGCATCTGCCTTACATTCTATATATTTATACTGAAATGGCATTTTTATTTCAAATTATGCATTGAAGTATCGCGAAAATTCGCAGTGTTACCCTAATGTTGTTACTTGCCGTAGTAATTCACGTTCACCGAATGACCTTCCTTCTCCTGCTGGTCCCCCCGTTGCTCTTTTCCTGCACTATTGGTGTTCATGAAGAAAAACTGCTGGAAAACGGGCAGATGTATTATTACTCGCTAATTAGCGAGTAATCACACTGGATTCACTATGCGGAAGTAGTTTTCTATAACGTGGGTATCAAAGAGCGTCGTAGTATATATCATTGGTATTGGAAAGACTTGTTGTCAAGAGAACGCAGTCAATAAAGAAGCGTCGTTTTGTTTTCACTGCAAAGAACGAAATAAAGCTGTCATCAAAGTGTATGCACACATACCGCACGCGCTCACGGCCCGCGGCGAGAAACAACTTTAGCCCAACTAACGTGTTAAATTGGCTAATATCTGAGCTCTTTGTTCCAGCCTCAGAGCTGCGTAGACGTCCGCTTAGAGGCCTACTCCCATTTTCCGAAGCAAATATAAGCGATCAAGGGTGCCGAGCTTGTGATCTCTACCGCGGACTGGTCACTGGCCACGGCGTGCATCGCCAAAGGCACGGAGGAAGAAAAAGTTGGCCGAAACGATTACGAAACGACCGCCACTTCAGTGCGGCATGCCGTGCGCATGCGTTGACAGCATGGAGGAAAGAATACAAGGCAGCGCCGCTTGCGTTCATGCAGGGTATAGTGGGACGGCAACGGGTACAACGACGACGCGGGAAAAACGGGACTGCGTGAACACTTTTGACGACAGCAGCGCCCCTACGTCTCAACGTTTACGGAAGCTAGTTTTTGTTCGTCCGCATGCAGCGCAACTAGTGGCCTTCTATAGCGGTTTTCTCGATTGCTCGCGTTATGCGCCTGATGTACTAAATGAACTGTCGGTCAGACTGGCGGGAACGGTTACCAGTTTGGTTGTGGCGTGAAACTGCGGATTTCTTCATGTCCTCGGGCTGTATTTACTGTTCGGCGAAGTGAAGTTTTGCCGGGAGTCGCAAAAAAGGTCAGTGCTGCTTATTTATGTTCTGGTAACGGTTGTTGTTCTTTGACTTGTTCATCACTGCGTCCGATAAACGTGCCGCTCCGCTGCCTGTTCGATGCGAGGAACGTTTGCTGCCGTTATTCACGTTAAACTTGTGTGTTTGTGGGTAGGAGTCGGCTTGACATTTCTGACTGCGTAGGTTAGGTAGTGATATTTAGAAATTGGCTGGTGCTCGCATTTCTCGAGTCTGCATGTCCCCTTATGGTGTGGTGTTGCTTAGTTGTATATTTACGGTTGCTGTACCTGTCAGCGGTACTGAATCTTCTCGGGTTAGTCGCACGCTATTGTCTTACGCGCACACACTACACAACATGTTTGTCGGAGCGTCTGTCTTTAGACTTATCGGTATTTTCAAACTTCCGTGTTAATTGCGTTGTGTTGGTTTTCTGAGAGCCATAAATTTACTGTGCTAATCACGCTATTCCGCCTAATGTTGAGTTGCGTTCAAGGCGTTGGCGGCAGCACTGCTTTTTATCTGTGCTGTGAGTGTAGTTGTTCCTTGTTTCTTCCAATGCCTTCGATGAATTCAGATGGTCTATTTACACTAGTCAACGTTGGTTGGCTCCCTGACGTGTAGTGAAATGCAAGGGAAAGTGGTTGTCTGAGCAGTAGCGTAGTAACAAAACATTCCTTTTGTGGAGGGGAAGGCAGGCGGAAACACGCAGAAAGTGTGGTGCCGTTTCTATGCTGTCAATGTCAGTGGTAACCTGAGAACTCAGAATAATTACCCATAAAACTCACGTGTGGAATATTAGAAGTTTTAACGTCACAAAGTAAGTTTAAAAATAATCCATTCCTGCCATTTTATGCTATCAATGTCAGTGGAAGCTCGAGAGTTGGAATAATTTTCAAAACGCTCGGGTGCAAAGTTGTTGCATCATGATGTGCACCAAACATTAATCCATTTCTGTTCTCCTTTGAACGTAGAAATTATACTGCAAAAGCAGATTGCTACATTCTGTATTCATACTCTTTGACCTGTTCAGAAAGAGTATATGGCTGACTGTGGAGACATTTGGCCCTCCACTGATAGGTTGTGACAAATGTTTTTGTTCCTCTGCAAAAATAAAATGAAAACAAATCATTTCCTTTCTTTACATGCTCCTGCGAAGTCATGGTTGTGGCATTCACTGGCTGAAGACATCTTTGGCATGCTGAAGGGTCGTCGGGGAGAGTGTGGCGGATTATGAATGCCCTGTGGAGCTCATAAGCCACAAAAGAGTACTTTTTGAGTCGTGCATATTGTGCAGATATTCACCAGTTCGCATAGACCAAGGACAGGTGAGCTTAAAATATGTTCAAATATTTTCATATCTCAAATTGTTTAGCAAGAAAAGATTATCAGGGCTTCCGCTGTAAAAAAGACATTCTACTTTCGTGGAACGAATCAGACATTGTTCAATATTTTCTCGTGCTCCCTGGGTAAAGCAAGGCATAAATTTATTCTCTGATATTTTTGTACTGTTTATTTTCTAGGCAATAGGGCGAAGATAGACCTAAAACAGCGGTACAAGGAATGCATAAGGCCATTTTAATTGTATTTGGACCCCTTCTTGGAAGTGTTTCATCAGAAGGCAACACATTAAAGCTCTTGCACGGGATGAAATCATTGCATTCTACAAGTAAGTACGCACTGCCATTTTTGGGTCTTTCATGGCGCGTTTTTGGGTAGTTTCTTTATAACTAATGGTTTGAAACTTCTTTTCAGTGACAGCTTGGCCTGTGGCTCAAGGTGACAGTACGAGCTTTTCAGAACACGTCAGCGAAACCTTCCTGGAAGTGCACTTTGAGACGGCCCTGGCAGAAACACTCCGGTCTTAATTTTGGTTGGGTAAGCTGGCATTTTGTTTTTGCGAGACTCAATTTCTGGGTCTGTTCGTCCTAATAAAATCTCACTGTTTAGAAATTATCGTGAACGCCAATATTGGCCATTGTGTTCACATTCCGCCTATTACGGATGCTCCAGCAGTGGCCAAAAAAAAAAACACTATTTTGTATTTTAGTTTTGTAAATATATAGCTTTTACACCTTGAGAGTTGTTGCTGTGATTTGCCAGCACCACGGACACGCCTAACGTGGTTGCTGCTACAATACGGTGGCAACTGACGATTTAAATTTCCCGCTTTTAATACGCCCGTAGCACCAATAATACTCCCAAATACAGGCGTAGCATGAGTAATGCTTGCATTGGATTTTGACAGGGGGTTAAATAAGGGGTAATTTTTTTAAGGGAATTGTTTAGAGCACAGAAAGTTACGTCTGCAAGAAAATGTGCTATAGTGGCGATTTATAAGAAAATTGTGCAACAGCCTAGTTCAGCATTAGTCAACTCAACTTCTGCCTCATACCACTACGAACCATGGAGGTAATACATATCGAGCGGGAAATATTTTAGGTGGAACTAATTCCACAAAAAATTTCTGCCACAGTGCGATATTTATGATTTCCTATGACTGGCCATTTATTTCTTTGTGGTAGAAACATGGTTTAGCTGTAAGTTATAATAAGCCAGCCTCACTACAGCATTCTAGGAAGCACATTATACAGTACAGAGAACATTATTTGCAGAGAGAAGGTGTGTAAAATATAATGCCGAA
Organism: Haemaphysalis longicornis; assembly: GCF_048455015.1. Lineage (NCBI taxonomy): Eukaryota > Metazoa > Arthropoda > Arachnida > Ixodida > Ixodidae > Haemaphysalis > Haemaphysalis longicornis. Next base: position 26,073,965 of record NW_027526361.1, read on the forward strand.
AGGTGATTATAGTAATTATTATTTGATTATAAACGAAACCTCTCAAGGATAAAAAAAAACTTATATTCAGGATACCGAGGCAGCAAAGTTGGATACTTTCCAGAATCAGGGCAATTTCATTCATTGTCTGTGGGGATATTGTTTAGCGCACTTTCACCTTTAACAGCACTCCCAGAAAAAACCCAAGAAATCACTTATTTTAAATCAATTACTGTGTTATGAAAGGGCCTAAGCAACTCGCTCATTTAAAGCAACCATGTAACAAAATTTTCTTGTTTCCTTGAAGGTACATGAGGTGAGCAGTAAGTCTTCTCGAGGCCTGGTTATTCTGAGAGAAGGGACTGGCAGCATCAATATTGCCCGCAAAGAACACATCACGGATTCGCCGCCTGCATTGTCACTTCAGGATGTGGTCATCCTCTTCGCCGCATATGTCATCTTTTTCATCGTGTCATCATGTTCATATGGTTGTGTGCCTTTGGAGAGTTCTTGGGACTTTTGCAGGGAGTTCTTGGAAAGCATAAGAAGTTTGACAGTGGCCTGGTGTCATTTAAGTTGGAGTCTCTGTTGAAATACTTGAAGTGTTCAGCTCTACTTCGGATTTTAAATTATTGGTAGAGGTTAAAGTATCTCTTGGAAGGCATGCAGGAGGTCAGATGAAAGGCATGAAGGGGGTGAAATCAGATGAAGAGTTTTAAGTTACTGGCACATGCAAGTTTCATGTCAACTGTACACTGAAGTCGTGCCTTATTTTTCATCATTGGCACAATGCGCAGGCTGCCTTTGAATCTATAGTGGGTGTTAATGTAGTTCATGGCACCGCATTGTAACGTCCTTATTATTCAAGTTTAGCTCATGAGATTTTTTTTATGGCAGTGCTGCTGCTGATGCAAAAGTGACAGTGATTATTTACGCAGATGGCTTCCGCCTTCATTGATAAATTTTAGTACCGGATGTGAGCTTACACCCATGACCTAGAAGAATTGAAAATGTGCGTATTTGGCTTGAACAAGTTCTCTTATTTGAACAAAGCTGCATTTCTTGCTTGGCAGAAGCAGGGCTTTGGTGACAATTACACTGATAGCAAGACAGGGGGGGGGGGGGTTATAGCACGCAACTGTGAATTTCACCTAAGGTAAAATGTTGAGGCTGGAAAAAATGCTTTCAAGTCTGCTTTGTAAAACTGGTCACCTGTATGATTCAACGCTGGCTTGTTTGCTTCTTAACGATGTCTGACTTGTTCCCGCTTGAATTGATGACGTATATAATTAGTCTGCTTGTTAAATTTTAATATGTGTAACATGCTTCCAGCTACCTGGTTTGCAAAATTATATAAGATTCACGCTGGCTTTTGTGAGACTTCTTGGGATGAATTATTTTAAACAACTACAAATTGTTTGAACAAGTAACGTGCCTTAAGTCAAAGGCCTTTTCAGGACGCTCATAAAGTCTATTTTGCCTAGAAATAGCTTGATGTTACACTTACGTCTGGTGTCAGGAAACTACTATCTTTAATAATCATGTTTTATGGTGGCATACTGCCACATGTGACCTCTCGTGTCAAAATGTTTTATCGTTAATCTTGGCTCGAGCGTTGTTTTTCTAAACTCTTGCACTGCACTGTTGTAGGTTTGTGATAATACAACCGTGTATGGCTTGTTTTTAGGCCTTTCCCTACAATTTAATAGCAAACTGCATTTTCCCAAACAGCTATGCGTAAACATAGTATGGCAAGCGCAATGAGTCATTCCGCTTTTGAATTACCTTGGTTTATCTGATAACACAGCATATTTGATGCTCACTGTTGTATAATGTCTGTGTCAGTGCCGTGGTAGACGCACACGTCTATTTATTTGTGAAGCAGTTGCCCTAATACCGTCTTTATTACCCATGTTTTTGAGTAAAGGTGAATATGTGAAAATGCCACTCGGAGCCTAGTGTTATCGTTAAGGTATTTATTCCTTGTACGTTGGTCATTTTCTGTGCAATTTAAAATAGATAGCTATTCAAATCTGAAATGTATCATACTAACACCCAATAAAGTTGTATAGTATGTTGAAAAGCAGTGTATGAGTCATAATAGTTGGTTGCGTGCGTATTTTAATGCAAGTATATTGTTTCTTTTACATGCAGCTGAAACCCAGAACAGGATTCTGCGGGTGAAGCCAATGACTGTGTGCCGCTCTAGGTGCCTCAGACCAACTTTTATATAGAACTGTGCTCCGATAGGCAACTGTTGGGAACTGTCAGGGACCACACTGCTGCGGTGGTTTCTGCTTTCCAATTGTTGGTATCACTGCGGGTCATATATCAAGGCTGTGTTAAAATGGTGCTTGCGTTTTCCTGCTGATACCAATGCATCCGCCAGCCTGGCATATGACCTCGGTGTATACCGACAGGAAAGCAGAAATATTGGAAAAGTGGAGTCCCATAGACAGCTTCCCAATGTCTATAGGAACACCGTTTTATATAAACAGCTGGCCTGAAGGTACCTGGAACGGCGCACCGGATAAATTCCATAATCATTTTACATGGATCAATGTTCCAGTAACTTAAACTACCCTTTTATTTGGAACAGTGATCCGCATACTTGTATTTGGAACACCGATCCACATAATTTAGTTGCAAAAATATGTGGTGCACTGTTCCACTTAATTTTCAGGATATATGGAACACGGTTCCAAATATATAACTGGAACTTTTTTGCAAAAAAGTTCCAGTTACTAAGTGGATCTTACGTGGAACCAGATTAATAGTGCACCAAACGAACCAACTACTTCGGTCAAAGTTTTCGTTTCTTTAGTTTTATTCTCCTGTCTTTACGTCTCCTTTCATATGCCGCACAGAAAAATTAAAAACAAAAAACAACGTATAATAGCTTGGGATTAGATTATAAGTACGGCGCTTAAAGAGCGGGTTTTTCGGCGCGGGGCAATCGGCATGCGGGGCAAATCAGGCGGGTCAAATGAGATGGGGCAGAAGAAACGGGGCAAACGTGTCCGGGGATTATGAGCACGGAGCTTTGGAAAACGGGGCAAAAGCCGCGGGGCTTCCGGCGCGGGGCAAATGAGACGGGGCTTTTGATATCGTGGGCTTTCATGCACCACCCCTGCAGGGTGCTCATGAACGCTGGCCGTTTTCCTTCATTTGCAAACTTTGTCTTGAGAACCCGAGGATCTTGAGAATTTTGTAAAATCTGTGCTTGTCAAACCGCGTCCATTCTTGACAATTTCGCAGTCATAAAACAAACAATAAAGGAATAAAAAATTCCAGGGATGCTTTGAACTTTCCAAGAATGTGAAGGCTATCTAGCACCCTATGAGCAACGTAATTGACTGGCCTAGTTGGTATTCCATTATGTACATTTCAGCGCAAAAATAGACAAGTTCTAGCAAAGACACACCACAAGAGCGCTAATGTGTTGTGTCTTTTCTAGTCCCTGTCTATTTTTGCGCTGAACTGCACACCCTAGATAGCACCGTGGAAAGCAACCTGCGAAGCTCGCTCCGCTCGCTAGCCATCACCAGTTCCCGGCAGCCATATTTTACTCTTTTCCACGGCCTTCCTCCAACCTTCCTTCCGCACTGCCTTTTCTCTGTTCCGGTGCGCAAAGCCGCACTCACGTTCCCCTGCGCGGGCCGTTTCCTGGCCTGCGATCCCGGCTCAAACTTCTCGGCTCCCGCAACTTCAACCTTTTTTTTTTTTTTGACCACCTATTTTTTGTATTCCTCAAAATGCGAGCGTTTGAAACATAAAGATTCAAGGCTATCGCTTTAAAATCCGCGAAATCATGCTCGCGTGCCTAAAGTCCGTGGTATCGCAGAATTCTCCTAACCCATTTATGAAGATGTACCTGCAGTATTAGTGGAACAGTTTACGCCTGACTGCCGTCAAAGAACCCCCGTTTTGTCAACTATAGTCCCAGTGTGAGTAAGAAGCTAATGTTTATGCCACAACCTTTATTAATTCGCAACTTCCCTCTACTGGGCTGCAGAAGACATTGATAAGGACAACTCTCCGTTTTTACTTTACGTACACACACACACATACGCGTACACACACGCACACGCACACGAACACGCACAGGCGGACAGACAGCCAGACAATCCTAATCCAAAAACTCCACACTTGCAGTGTGGCTCGACATTGGGATACTTTCCCAAGCTCCCACTGCCCAATTTTCTTGAGATAAGACACCCAAACGCCCCGGAGGAACAAGAAACTTCTGAAGAGCCGCATTCTCTTTTCACACTTTTGAAGGTCGTCCGTGTACACACGCAAACAGGAAACAGACGAAAATGGAAGCACACACTAGGACATCGAAGCCAAGAGGCGAAAATACAAATCATGTAAAGACAGCAACGGCAAAAGAAAAGGGCGAGAACAGAGGAACGAGGGGCAGCGAAAAGCCAAGGGAGAAGCCGCGACCACAAGACGGCCCCAAGAGTCGGGAAGGCGACAAGAGCGGCGACCCACATGCTCCTCGACGGCTGCGACTCCGTGAACGCGGCAAAAGCGCTGACGAGTGACGACCCATGCCGTCCCCCCAGCCCCGTCTTTCCAATTTTTCCCTGCCTCGCTTCGCACCCGATCCCTTCGAAGAGGGTCGCGACACGGCTGGCGCGACGACCAGGCTTCAGCCACAACGAGACTCCTCTGCTAACGACGTTTGGATTGCGGTGCGCGCTCAGCCCAGTCCGTGAGATCCGCCGCGGGGCAGGGGAAGCGGCACCCTCGCCGCGGTTCGGCCGCCTTTGCCGCGGACAAACGAGGCACCGACTCCGAATGCCGCTCCGACCCAGAAGAGCATGCTTGTCGCTTGGCGGCTTCGACGTGCTGCTGCTGCCCCCGGCTATTGCGGCCCCACGTTCGCTCTGTGTCGCAGCCGCAAACGTCTGTTTTGCCATGTGTTGCAAGCAAAGCCCAAAGAGTACTGTCGGTGCTTAGAAAATATGAGCTGATGTATGCGTCCAGAATTTCGCAAAGAGACCAACATGAACAGGGCCAGAACCACACAATTTTTAATAACTTTTAAAACAAAATTATTGAGTCTTGTGTTTCGCTCGAGAGCTCTGTAATGCAAGTGTTGTCGTAAACTCAAATTTCAAGAAAGAAAAGGGGCGGGGGGGGGGGGGGGGGGTCCTCAAATCTTTTGCGAACATGCAAGCAGCTCCTGCATGCTATCTGCGGCGATGGCTTTAATGGGACCGTCTTTTTAGGGCGCAGCCCTTTGCCGCCCGTCTCTGGGCTGAGCCGCGTCGCCGTCGTCGTGACCGAGCGAACGATGGGAAGACCAACGAGTGAAAGAAAAAGTGAACGATGGGAAGCTCTCCGAAAGTGTGCGGTGGGGGAGGGGAGGGGGCAGTATGCTGTACCCGCACGAGGCGCTCGACGGCGCGACGATTGGCGAAAACGGGAGGGGGGCGTGCGCGTGACTATGATGTGCGTTCGCTTAAGGGGCGGGTCGCGGTCCCTTCCTGAGTCGTGCCGCCGACGCAGAGGCTCATCATCGCTGCCGTCGAAAGAACCGACGATTAAGTGCTCCCTCAGCGCACTGCTGCTGCGCCCAAATATCGAATTAGGGAGTATCGTAATCGCCAGCCAAATTTTTGTTCGTGTTTCTCAATATGAACCATTCCTGGAGACATTGGTTCCATTTGCTCCGGGGTCATTTTTGCGAGAAGCACTTGTTGCGGCCCCGGTGCGTAACGTCATGTGCGAACACCGCGGGTAGCCATTACATTAGCGCATAACATATAGCACGCCCTATAGACCAACTGAAACGGTGATGATGAATAAACGTTACTGGTTTGAGTCGAGGTGCTGGTGTCAGGCAGGGCTGGAAGTGCTGCACCGTTTCCGCCACGCTGCGCCAATCCGTTTCTCCTGCTCCATCCTGCTCCAAAAGGCAGTATTGCGGCGAAACTGCTCCCAAGGGGCGCTGCAAAATGTCAGACAACTCTGACATGACGTTCAATGCCAGTCGCATTGCGCAGGGACCAGTATAGAAGATATGCGTTGGCTGTCATTCACGACGTGGCGCTCTCCGGCAGACTCCCTAAAGGACTCATGTTCTGAGTCACTCGGCACAATTTCCTAGCCTCCAACTGGTTTTGCTACATCATGTCTCAGTTCTCAGGAGATATGTCCCGCCCGACTTGCCTTGCCCGTATCAAAACACTCATTCTTAATGATTGTTTATTTTACGAGGACAGCGCACGAGAACACAGCAATGTCACAGCGAGAACTTGGAACGATGGTTATATTAGAGTAAAATATCAAAACCCAGATGACATGACTGGAGACCTCACTAAAACATAAAGAAGCTAGTTGTCTAGAACAACGAGGTCTCTGGCACAAACACGTAGTTTTCGGATTTGTCTAACCAACCTCAGAAATTTTGAATCTTTTTTGAACACCAAACTATCTGTCCTTCATTTTTAAAGAAATTTGCGTCAGTTTCAATCAAGGTTAGTGTGCAAGGTTAGTGTGCAAATCATGAAGATATCTAGCGAGCTGTGTTTCACACGACAATCCTTTCCGGGAGCCGTGCTGTGACTGATCTATGAACTTGTTGTTTTCCAGGTGATTCATTACATTTGTGAAAATGATATGTTGAATAATCTTTGAGGGAATGCTGGTTAGTGATATTGGAAGATAGTTACATGCCGATGATTTGTTACCACTTTTAAAGATTGGGACGCTTTTTTCAGAGTTTCCATTCCCAGGATATATGGCGAGAAGACAGTGACTGGGAGAACAACATTGTCAATATTGCGCTTCTCGCATACGTTGTGTTTTTAAGTATTTTTGATACGATGTTATCGGGCCCCGCAGCTTGCAAGAATTCCTCGAGTGTTTGATTAGGCACGTGATTCCGCTTGCGTCAGTTGTAATCGGGGGCATATCATTCAAAATGACAGCACTGTCTGCTGGGAAGGTAGTGGTGCGCCATTTTGAAAACACGGAACAGAATGCGTCATTAAGTGCAGTTGCACAATCCCTATCACCTAGCGTTTCGTCAGAGTTGCCGTATAAAATTATTGAAGAAGAAGTAGACGGAATTATGGTTCGCCAGAACTGCTTGGGGTTTGTCTTCAGCATGTTAGGTAAGCTGACGTGAAAAAACTGATATTTGGCAGTGTTATAACGACTTTTTTGAGTTCTACTTATACACTGTGGTAAGCTTCCCATGCTGACTTTCGGTTATTCTTTCTTGCTGTTTTAAACATGCGTTTTTTCTTGCCTATCATTCTTTTAATTGTTTGAGAGAACCAAGGGGCCGATGGTTTTTCTTTTATTGTGATGGTTGGTATAAATTTTTCATTCAGTTCGGTTATTTTAGATGAAAGAAGACGCCAGTTCTCCTGTACAGGTCGGTCATCGAATGCTTTTTTGAAGGAATAATAGAACTCATCCATGTTCCGTGTTGCTTCATAATTTCCCCGCTCATAGAGTTTGATTTGTTTGTTTCTGGACTTCTCAACTTTAAGGTGCGTTGTAAATGTTGCTAGAATAATTTTGTGGTCGCTTAATTCTTGCAGGTATAAGACAGATTTCAGGCTGAAGGGTCCGACAAAAGTATTAGGTCCAGAATGTTGGATGTGGTTGCTGTTTCTTTGCTAGCCTGTGTGATTACTTGAATTAGCTGATAGTTTTCTGCACTTTAGGAATTCATTACATTCTGATTGTGGGCTTTTGGGGCAGTTATCACGCCAAATAATGTTAGGATAGTTGAAATTGCTATAGCTAAGTTTACGGCGCTGCATGCAGCAAAAAAAAAAAAAAAAATCAGAGCCCTTCCATCATGTAAAGAGGAAATTCCAGCGAAGCTGGTGCTCCGGTGGGATTTGCTATGTTGGGGCTTAGCTGTAGTAGTAGGAATTTGCTGTGCATAATACTAAAGACAGTGGCGCGATCTCTACGTCACAGACAAAAAACACACATGACTGGTGTGTATAGACAATGACGTATTTAATGAATAAATTCGGATTCCACCACAGGTGCCTATACGGCTAAATGCTCATATGAACTCGAACTAACGAAATAGATTCAGTGCCATTTCCGATTTAACGAAGACTTCGAATTCCGCAAGCCCTCAACACGAGCACGAACAAGAAATCCCACCCAGTTCCTGGGAACAGCTTCGATGGCTTAGCGAGCTCGTGGCAGCAAATCTGAGGTTCCACAATTATCCAGCGCCGACGCAGATGTAGACACGATGGAGGTTTTGAACGATGAAGAAATCGTACAGTTGGTTTACGGCGCAAAAGAAGTGTCAGAGAGGATGCTGACGACCCATAAACTGCTAACGCTCCTGTGCCCGTTCCAGGCCAGGCCTTCGTTCGGTGGCCGCCACGCGGTCCTAGCCAACTTGCTTGGAAATAAAGTGATCTCTCTCTGTCTCTCCCTCTCTCTCCAGGCCACGTGATGGGCGCTACTGACTTGCCCAGCCGGAAACTGAAAGCGCAAATGAGACACGGACAAAAAAAGGGGGTTCCTTCGTGAGCAGTAGCTTTGCTAGGGCTCACGAAGGAACCAAGGACGCATTGGACGCGCTTGCGTGCTACAAAAAGTATGTCCGCCCAAGACTAACGAAGCGCACGCAGGCGAAAATCACAGACCTTTTTATTTTTTTGCATGAAAATAAATTTTCCCCAGAACCCCTAGCGTTTTATTGTTATTATTTTCACCGCGGACGTTTAGTTCGTGCCAAACTATCACCCGGGGAGTGCCGCGCGCGGCCGCCGCAATTGCGCGTTATCATGGTAGCTGCTCGTATACGCCTCTTTTTGGACATCGATCTTATGGAATCATCACCTGGTAAAAATGAGTCCCGGTTTTACGAAGTTCTCGATTTAACGAAATAATTCGCGGTTCCCGGTGACTTCGTTAGATCGGCTTTAACTGTATACACGACTCGGGAAAGATGGGGCGGAGGGGGAGGGGAGCATAAAGTGGGACTGTAACCATAGTCTGACCGTAGTTGGCCATGCTTCACTGTGCAGCATATGATGTGGGAAAGCAGACAATGCTTACACTCATTTTCTCAAAGTCGACTTTACCTCTGAACAAAAATGCATCGCTAAGAAGACTTTTTTGCGCAATGTAAGCCGTCTTATAGCATCAAAATATGGAGAGCCTAGGATGTGCTTGTATTTTAAGTGCAGAGCACTTTAGGCGCTCGCCCCCAGGTAGAGCAACATGGCGTTCCGCTCTAGCGCTGTCGTCGCGGCGTACCCCAGAGGCTTCGAACGTCCAGCGGTTTATATAGTCATAAGCGTTCAAAACTCGTGAATCGCTGGCGGTTGTCCTACATCTCCCCGTTGTTTAGCGCAAAGAGAACTATAGGTACATTTGAGGCAAAATATACGTAATTAACCGGCAGCGCCCGCGTTCATTTAGTTAGGGACGCTCGTTGGGTTGGCTTTTACGATAGTAAGCGAAAATAAAGCGGGAGTGCCCCGCCGGCACATGCGGGAGGAAAAGCAAGCAGAAAAAGAACAGAACTCCGCTGGCGCAGTTTCAAGCAGGGGGTGCGTGTCACTGTGACGAGGGGAAATTTGAATTGCATTGGGTGGTAGCAGTGAGCGAATAACAGTGCTACAGCCGATAATGGCGAATCGCTGCTCTGCACCTCCGACAGCTTTCACATTGAGTGAAACGGCTTTATTTGCTTAATAAATATTTTTTGATAGCTAGAAATTGTTGGTCCATGCTCGGTCTCTCGCCGGGGACGATCTGCTGAACCGCTTCACTGACAAAAGAAGGGAAGAAAAAAAAAAGGGGGGGGGGGGGGGGTAGACGTACGGCCAACTTGTGACTGAAAACTACGAAATTTCGGCGCACGTTAAAGATCCCCAGGTGGTCAAAATTAATCCGGAGCCCTCCACTACGGCGCGCCTCATCGCCTGCGTCGCGTCGGCACGTTAAACCCTACAATCAATCAATCAGACCTACAACCTCGCTTATGTACTTTAGTTATGCTGTGTGCTCCAGCAGCGGACGCTATTCAATCCCAAACACTCTGTCAATAATACAAAATAAAAAAATTAGCAGTGGCGTAGCTCGGCTATGCCAGGATATACGTAGCATGAGCTATAGGGTTCAGCTGGTTATTCTTAGCTTTCCTGGTTGTCTAGGATTAGGTTCATTATCATGCTTAGTGCTGCTTCAATGACACACACGGTATACGCATTATGTGACACATTTATATTTATCAAGCGGCTCCGGCGCAGCGTTGCCAATCACCCCACAGCGAAGCTGGTTCCATAGGCGCACGCCGGTGTTGCTGCGACGCACGAGCCATCGGTTCCACACCCGGCCACTCCTCGCATGATCATCAAGTGGACCGGGCCTCCACGTGCGGAACGGAGGTTGGCGAAGACGCTGGGCGCGTGTGGTGTGTAAGAGACGCCGGGCAGCGAGCAACGTTCTATGCGCCCTGTGACGTCACTGCTCCTCGCGCATGCGCAGCACTGCTCTCCAGGAGCCATGCAAAACTGCTCAACCTCGGCCAGTGTAGCTCAAGCTACAAAACTAGCAGCGGTGTATTAGAAAGAAAGCACCCATAGATGATTTCAAGTATCAAGACCATCCACCGGACCACTTTTCCTTTTCCAGCGCCATTTACTCCGTACCATTTTTTCCCCGGGTTTACACGCAACAGCACACCTCCTATCAAAAGCTCTTCAGTGCACATTTTCATCGCTGCTAACAATGTTCATATGTACCTTAGACTGTTAGCCTCCAGATATTATGTATCCCTGTTACCGATTTCTCTGTTACTCTCCCTGCGCCTGCATGCATACGGTTCAGAATGGCGGCGTCCCCAAAATACCTCTCTTTTGTAAGCGCGCGAAAGGGCCACTGTCGGTCAGCTGAACCCGGAGTACGATTATTCCTTCGTTTGAATTATTTCCGGCCTCCTTGTCAGTGGCACAGGGCGCCCATACATCCTTCGGAAGAGCCGATCCCCATCTCCCGAAAGAAAATTACCGCGTCCAATTCCCCTTCGTTCGGACGCAGAAATCGCCATTTTTCGTGTCTCGTGGTCCGTGTCCGGGTCTCCCGTAAATGCCGATTCCGCGAGCGCTTTGATGGCCACTGCGCGTGGCGGCGTCGGATCTGCGCACCGCGTACCAATTGACGACCGTAGACGAGGCACATGCAAATGGCGTTCTTTAGTCTCGACCCATTTGACTTGTGTGAGTGCAGAGACAACGGTCGGGACGAGACTCCTCTTATCGCCTCCCTGATCTACTACCGCTACCCTGGCCGGCCCGCTTCTGCGAGGTTTTATCGCCCTTTGATTTGTGTGCTCCGCCGACGGGGCACAGTTTCGGGAAATGCTCCCTCGCATCGTCCCCCACCGAGATCATAATCTCGAACCCCGGTCGCTCCAAGCAGCGCCCGCTATGTTCTGGGCGTCAATAAACGGCAGCATCCTTTAAGAAGGGTCCAGAGACAATGGGCCGAGGAGGAAGAGGCGTGACGGGGCCATGGCGAAATGCCCCGCGAAGCGTGATTGGTTCGCCGCAGTGCGCTGCGCAGAGGTTCCTGTAGCGCTTCCCACGGAGAGGCCCATGTATACGCGCCTGCACCGAGTCTCGTCTGAGAGGACGTGGAGCCATTCTTTATCAGCCGCCCGCGTAGTGTTGTAATGTTAGCCCGGGGAGCCGCGACACGCCATCCCCGTTCCAGGCCGCTATCGAGCCCACGGAGAAAAATGCTGGCGATAAGGGCGCCGGGACGCTCGCAGTTTACAAGAAGCACCCGTGGAAGCTCCGCGATAGCCTTGCGTCAATCGAGGACTCAGACAGCATAACGTACGCCGTTTTAATGCGCGCATTCTTTGCCGAGTACCCCAACAGCCCAGCCCATCTAGAGAAAGATAAACTCACAAAGCGCGCAGAAATAGTATAAGAGTCGGATACACAGCAAGAACAATAACAAACAAGGTTTACTTACGTAGCGGCAACGGGACTTGCCTTCATCAGAGTAAAGTTCACTTCACTTCACCCAGCAAAATCATGTAACTTTACTCTGATGAAGGCAAGTCCCGTTGCCGCTACGTAAGTAAACCTTGTTTGTTATTGTTCTTGCTGTGTATCCGACTCTTTACTTATAATATATATATATATATATATCATCTACGCCTATCTACGCCCACTGCAGGGCAAAGGCCTCTCCCATTATTCTCCAATTACCTCGGTCCATTGCCACCTGTGACCAATTTATCCCCGCAAACTTCTTGATCTCATCTGCCCATCTAACTTTCTGCCGCCCCCTGCAACGCTTGCCTTCTCTAGGGATCCACTCTATTAGCCTTAATGACCAGCGGTTATCTTGCCTTCGCATTACATGCCCTGCCCACGTCCATTTCTTCTTCTTAATCTCTACTAATATGTCCTTAACACGTGTTTGTTCCCTGACCCACTCCGCTCGCTTGTTGTCCCTTAATGTTACACCTATCATTTTCCGCTCCATTGCCCGCTCAGTCGTTCTCAATTTAAGTTGAACCCTCTTAGTTAGCCTCCAAGTTTCTGCCCCGTAGGTGAGTACCGGTAAGATGCAGCTGTCATACACTTTCTTCTTCAGCGACAATGGTAGGCTGCTATTCATTATCTGAGAATGTCTGCCATATGCACCCCACCCCATTCTGATCCTTCTAATTATTTCTGCCTCATGGTTGGGATCTGGGGTCACAACTTGGCCTAAGTAGATATATTCGCTTACCACTTCCACTGCCTCGCCACCTATCTCAAATCGCTGTGCTGTCCCGAGGTTATTGATCATTACTTTAGTTTTCTTCATATTAATTTTCAGGCCCACGGTTCTACTCTGTTCGCCCAGTGCGGAAAGCATGCTTTGCAATTCGTCCCCCGAGTTACTTAGCAAGGCAACGTCATCAGCAAATCTGAGGTATTCTTCATTAACCCTTACTCCCACCTGTTCCCAATCCAACGTTCTGAATACTTCTTGTAAACATGCTGTGAATAACATTGGAGAGATTGTGTGTCCTTATAGGTATTTTACTGCTATCCCTATGGAGAATGATGGTAGCTGTAGACCCATTGTAGATATCCTCTAGTATTCTTACATAATGCTCATCTACCCCCTGGTTCCGTAATGCCTGAATGACTGCTATGGTTTCGACCGAGTCAAATGCTTTCTCATAATCTATGAAGGCTATATATAGGGGTTCAGTATACTCAGGGGACAAACCGTTTAACGCCCTGTATTTGCACAAAAATACATAACTGGCGAAGTTAAGGCACGTAATCGCTATACTATGCCACCGGCCAAAAGAAACAAAGGAAAAGTTTAAAACAATAAAATAAACTGAGGTTTTTAGATACTCACCGCGCAAATCTGGCTATAAAAAACAAGTACAGAAGACAATCGGCGTAAGAATGCTACACATTAGTAGATAATTCTCTGAATTGCGCCAAATTTTTTTGCGAGTTGTCTTATTTTGCTCATTGTAATCGACACACACGTAAACTGAGCGGTCCTCCCACGATCCGTGATGACGACGGATCGTGGGAGCCCGATTACGGGCGTATAACATCTGGTTTAGCAGATATGTGACCGACGTTTTCTACAATTGTTCAGTCGTGCAATGACGTGGTATACGGTCGACGGCGTACAATCGATCAAGCCACCTGTTTTAAATGCAGAGCATTTCTTAGCCTCGCCTCTTCCTGCGTCGGACGGCGTCAACAGCTCCGCGTCCGCAGCAGGTGCGCCTCTCCTCCTTCCCTCCTCTCTCTCAACAGCAGCTGGTGCGCGCATGCGTCGTAGTCAGCCCGTTCGCTCCATCGCGGTCTCGGCGTAACAGGTGCGTGATAGCAGCGCGGTGGGGCTTTGAAGGGCGCGCGCTGCTTGCGCATGCGCGCTCTCCCCCCCGTACTGCTCTCCCTCTACTGCGCGCGCTGCAACTATAAAGCGGCAAGCGGTCGCTCGTGCTTCAGTCACTGCGTTGCTCCTTCTTTCCTTGGTTTACGCTCGCTCCCATGTTTACTCGTGTCTGCTACTCCAGCATCACGGAAGAAGCGATGGAAGACACTGCCTTCAACCAGTACTGAGGTCCCAATGCTCTGCATTTACTCGTGTTCCCCTCGCGGGAAGGCGCGGGAATTTTTTTATTCGGTGGCGGCCACAGACGTCCGCTTGAAAGTGATGGAAACAACGTCAGAGGATGCAATGGGCTAAGTCAACACCTTGAACAATTCTTCCGTCGGCCTAATGCCTATGGGCTTGCGTTGCCAGCAAGACCGGGAAGATAATCCGAGGAAGCATGATGTGTGCCGAACGCGAGGACGCTAAGGTGCTACAGAGCAGAAAAGGGTTCGCTGTAGACCTATAGGAAGCGAATGTCACGCATTTTGGTTGCAAAATTGGCTCGCCGATGGTGATTAGCGCAGCCCGCGAAAAATGGATTAGACACGTAGGCACTGCAGTCCCTTGGGCCAGAGAGCGGCTTCAAAAAGAAACTGTCACATCTAAACTAAACTAAACTAAAAAACTAAACTAAGAAAACTAAAACTAAACTAAAACTAAAATAAAGCTGTAGAAATTCTGAGAATTGTCCACTGCAGTGCGCAAGTAGTCTTACGTTATTTCTCCGTTTAATTTACCTGACATTTCCCAGATGGCATTTATAAAAAAAAAAAAACACGTAAATCACACGTAAATCGAGACTTATGTTTTTTATGTTTTTTTTTGCTTGTTTTGCGCTAATCGCGCGATGACGTAAATTAATTTGCAGTATTTCTCAGTAACCACGACAGGTAGCTGGATTAGGCATATTAGATACGCCCCTGCGCATCCGTTGCTTCATTTTCAGGTGTTTTTTTAATTTTTTTTCTGTTGCGGACAATACATGTTAAGCTCATGTGGCTATCAACTTTTCGTTTCGTTTCGTTATCTCTTTTGCTTTCATAATTTTTGTTTTTTTACAATGATCTTCAATTATACTATTCTAAGGATACAATATCTCTAGTTTGTCAGTTACACAAACCAATTACACTACTCGCGTTGCGGTACCTGGTAACGCATTAAAAAATCCGGCGCAAGTTTGAGATCATCCAATAGAAATATTTGATGTCGCCAATGTTTAGTACGCTGTTGACTACCAACGTCGCCAACAGTACGTTTGGTCTTCCGCAAATTCGTGCCCGTCCCTTGTTGTGGGACGGAGGAACAAGCGTGGTCATTTTCAACCAATTAGGGGGTGAACCATTTTCCCACATCTTTTTTTAGGCCTGACGCCTGGCATGCGAGATCTTTTTCTATCGTTTGCGGGCGTTCAAAGTTCGGCCCCTTTGCGCGCCGTACACAGAGAACGTCAAATAGGCTGCGAGTGTGTACACGGGCTGGCTCACCCGACATCAAAAGCGCCGACGCCGACGCGTTGATTGTCTTCCTCGCAGGAAGAAGCGAGAGCAGAAGAAAATAAGAAAAAAAGATTAAGGGGGTCGGGCGGGGCGATAATAAAGTGGAAAAAAAAAAAGCTTTCAGAGGTCCTTTGTCTTGCAGCGCTCCGAAGGAAGGCCTTTATTGGACGCAGCAAGGAAAGGGAGCCTTGTGGGAGAGCTGCCGGCAGTTTTCTTCGTATGCGCCCTTGCTATGGGACGCTTCCTTGCGGTGCAAACACACGGTTGGTCGCCACCACGGCGCATTGAGCGGACTTTGCTTATTGTCCCTACTCAAGCGTGCATGTCGTCGCCGTTCAAAACTATTCAGCGCCTGTGATTGTTTAAAGGCATGCTATTCTCAAATAAGGAAAGTGCGAGAAAACAATTGTCCGAGGCGAGTGGATTGAGAGTACACGAAAGCGATACCGGAAGGAGAATTTTCATTTGCAACTTGGGAAGTCGCCTATTGATGCTTTAATTATCATCGAGCGTCCGCGCGTTTGATGAGAACTTTCTAATGCCGAAGAATTTGTTAAATCAGAAGGTCGGAAATACGGCGTTCCTGGTATGGCACAGTCGACGGCTCAACAAATAAGAAACAGCTCTAAGTGTGCTCTGATTCAGGGAAATTCCTTTCGACAAAGTTACATAACTGAGTTTGTAAGAAAAAATGTGCACATTGGGTCCCGGTGGGATTCGAACCCGGAATGCGATATGAGCACTCAGTCCCAACACCACCCCAAGTGCTTTTTTTTTATTGCCGCTCTTCGACACAATACACAAACAAATAACACCTAGTTATTTACATGAACAAATGGAGGGAAAAACCACCAACCCGATGTGGGCTGGTGTTGTCTCTTTGGAATTACCGAAGTGTAGTCACTGGTTCTACCCGTGACAGCCACTCAGGTACACATGCCTTGGTCGTCTGCACTTCAATAGAATGCGATATAGATTCACGAAAACATTGCCACAGGGCGGGGGTCCACATCAGCGTGGAGCCAGGCCATGCGCGAGCGCCATATGCTATTCAGAGCCAACAACATATAGCCCAAGGGCGCTCCCTCCTCGTTGTCTACAGGAAGAAAGCGTATGTCATGGGGGCTTAGCAGGAACAGTCCTCTGGAGAACATACCATTCCTCAGCCAAACAATGCAGAAAAATTGTCTACAGGAAGAAAAGCGTACGTCATGGGGGCTTATCAGGAAGAGTCCTATGAAGAACATACCATACCTCAGCCCAACAATGCAAAAAAAACGTGTCGGAATGGCGCAATCGGATAGACTTTGGCTGCACAACGCAAGGTACCCAGGTCTGATTCTTAGCACGGGAAGCGTTTTTTCTCTTGAGGGGCTTGATGTGCATTCGCTTATCATCATCATCGTTTTGCGAAACCCACTGTGTAAAGTTGGCTCTCTCACAGTGCGTTTTGGCACGACATCGAACGCAATCAGTGAGGCATTGAAAACTTCGCATAAAAATCCGATGTGCTAGAGTCGTAGTTACAGAGGTGGTCATTAAATGCGTTTATTATTTCAGTAGGGGTCTGAAAACACCGCACCAGATCGAATTGGCGGCGAGCACTTTCCCACATTTACCTGCGCGGTCGGTTTCCATAAATGTGAGCGCCAGATCGGAAACGTTGGACGAAGTGGGTGCTTCTTCCGAAGACATCTTCGAGGCAATGCACGCTGGGAAGGCAGCAGCGACTAATAAAAAGGCTCAAAATTAGCAACTTGTATGTCGCACGGTGAAGGGGTGAACGTATATTGACCAGTTAAGGCGAAAAAAAGAGGATAAGTAGGACAAAGACTAGTAGAGAAATACGTTGCCGCTAAGTATATATATTTCTAGGGGCTCGAACGCGGATATGGGGTGAGAGAAAAAGCAAAAAAAAAAAAAAGAAAAGAAAAGCAAAGGGAATGAGCTGATGATAAGAATGCGAGGACACGTTTGGAAATGAGAGACTAATGATTTCGCAATCACTGCGTCATGCACCACCGCTTAAGGACAGTGGCTGTTGGGGCGCATGTAGAAAAGAAGAAGAAGAAGAAGATGATGATGATGATTATGATGATGGTGGTGGTGGTGGTGGTGGTGGTGGTGGTAGTGGTGACGACGACGACGACGACGATGATGATGATGAGAAGTGCGAACGTGCCCTCGAAAGTTTTAAGTAACTGATGAGAACAGCTTGCATATACCCGTGGAAAATAAAGTGTGCAACAATTTATAGTGATTATCTTTCGGCAGAATGTTTGGATATTAGAAGCACCATAGCCAACCAACTCAGCCCGAAGAGCCACGAAAGAGAAAGAGAAATAAACGTTTAATGAAAATGAGCAAATTTGGTGCTGAATGGCAGGGACACCAGCCCTGTGCGGGGTGACCTTAGTCCGGGATGCCCTGGTATCAAATTTCGCGTTAGGACTCACTATTCGCACACCACCGCTCGCCCGCGCTCTTGCTCCACTAATCCCCGCACCATTTCCACCGCGCCCAGAGGGCGCCACCTGTTTTCCCCATCTATCATGAATGGATGTCCTCACGGGAAAATCAGTATGGTAGGCGCAACACCCCTAGTTGGGAACGAGAAGTATGTGGACACAAAGAAGCAGAGGATATTGCAACAGCGAAGCTCGTGGGAGTCAGCAAAGAGAGGGGGGCATGCCCCCCTACCCCCTTAAATTTGAGGTAAAGGATGTAAAGTTCTTCGGTTTCACTCGTCAGATCGCTTCGGACCTAATCTAATGTTTAATTAGTTAAAATGCTTTCAGTTTGGGACATTTCGCGTTCTTTCGTTACATGTTTTTATAGACAATTATTCCATTTTCCCCTGCTTGCCTGGATCGCCCAGTTGCGCACTTACCGTTTGGGGAAGTATCTGCGTGCGACCATGCATTCCAGTTCAAACTGCGAAGTAAGGAAAACTTGGTATTTTTGACGCGCGCTGCGACACACCCCATAAAATGCCAGTGCCCCTTTGCAAGTATGCAGCGTAGTATATTGAGTGTACTACGCTTCGTTTGAATTTGTGTGCGCTCTTTGTGTACCGCTGATTCGACTAATATGCGATGAATACGTTGCATACAAGGGTATACCAAATGCAGACAAAACTACTTGCCCTTTTCGAGAACAATTGATGGGTGCCTTAAGTGGTGCCACCTATGCTTAAGCGGAGCGCTGTATAGCTTCGAGCGAATTTTTTAACTCCTGCGGCTGTAATTACAGAGTTAACTTTCAACAAAGCCGCCACGAAGTATTTGAATATCATTTTATCTGTTCAATTTATTCATAAGGCAGTCCTCGTGTTTCGCCCAAGTTGCAGCGCTTTCGTAGTTAGGCATGTTTAAACTAAAGCATCCCCATTAAAGCAGCTTGACACGCAAAAGCAAGAGTTTGCTTTCCTGGATGACTTGGAAGCCGTGCAAAAAAAGCAATTCTCACAAGTGAGGTTCCCGGTTGAATCACTCCGGAATAAATATTCAGGCTCTAAGCTTCATTACTTCTTTTATTGATAATAAGTTCAAGTTTCAAGTTCAACTTCTTAATTTACATCATAAAGATGTGGGTTGGCTTAGGCGAAAAGTGAAAAGAGTTTCACTTGAAGGAGTCCGAGCCACTGTTAGAGGACTTAGGTGCGTTGAGGGCCTTAGGGGCCGAAGCTATAGCTATACTTGTGCTATGAAGGTTGCCATAGCGAATGGCAACGGATTAAGAGGGAAAGAGGGAGGTAGGGAAAGAGGGAAGCAGGGAGGGAACGGTATGAGTATATCAAACAATGCAGGCCTCAATATTTATGTATTCCAAGAGAAGATAACACAAAATCTGCTACTACTACTACTACTAGTAGTAGTAGTAGTAGTAGTAGTTGTTGTAGTATTAGTAGTAGTAGTAGTAGTAGTAGTAGTACTGCCAAAAAATCTACTACTCGTACCCTACTACTACTATTACTAGTATACTATTGAGTGTGCACGTGGCTTCTGCACTTGCTGCGCCGAGATTGGCACTTGTGCCGCACCCAGTGGCTCAGCAGCCCCCAGCGGGCCAGGACGCTCTTCACGGTGCCCCTGCGGACACACTGCCGGCGCTTCGGCCGCTTCTGCTCCTTGTGGCGCCGGGGAACATGGCGGCGCCCACAATACCGGCATATCCGTATGTATGTATGTATGTATTTATTGTACTTAGGAAAAGGAAAAGCCACCAACAGGCGTAGTTTGTCTCGCCTAGGGGGTGGACACCGGAACGCCTGCTGGTGTAGGGGGGGAGGGGGAGGATAGGGAGAAAAGAATACATAGGAATAGGAGGATAGGGGGAGAAGGTTGACATTACAATGCATGTAACTCGCGCAAGGGTAAATATAAAACACAAAAGAGAAAAAAAAAGGAAAAAGGGGAATAAGGGTAAATATAAAACACAGAAGAGAGAAAAAAAAAAGGGTTACACACTGGGAAAATTAACATTACAGAGAAACACTAAAGATATAGACAACACATGAATCTACAAAGGACACAGCACACTTGTAAAAGGGGTCACACACGCACACACACAAGTACAGAAGCTGCTTCAGCAGCAGCACTCCTCCACAATCTGGGCAGCTAGGCAGAGTTGTAGTGGAGTGCGCTGTGCAGCCCCGAGGCCCGCAGGTATGTACCCAGGGCCTCGAGCACTTTGTCTCGCTCCCTAGCACTGCCCGGGGGCCAAAGCAGGTCCTCAAGTGGCCGCGCTCCGTGAAGCACGACCAGCAGCTCTGCCCGCCCTGCCGCAAACTTGGGGCACTCGTATAGCACGTGCGGCAGGGACTGCACGGGCGCTCGGCAGTGGGTGCAGGAGGGGCTGGTCGCCCGCCCCAGACGGTGCTTCCGCTCCGCCGTCCACACGTCCCCCACTCGGAGGCGCAGGATGGCCGAGCGCAGTCGTCGAGGCAGGCGTGAGGCCCGCACAGGCGGTAGGCCCCCTCCGACACGCAGCCGCGGGTCCGGATGCTTGGTCCGGATGTGTCGCTGGATGAGCAGGCGGGCGTCGTCCGCTGCCGCCTGAGCCACCATGTCCGACGGAGGCAGCGCGTGTGCCCCGGCGGCCAGCTCGTCCGCCCGCTCGTTGCCATCCAGACCAATGTGGGCGGGGACCCACTGCAGGCACAGTTGAGTGCCCCGGTCCGCCAGCTGTGCCGCCTTCTCCCGGATGCCACGCACCAACAGGGAGTGCGAGTCTCCGTCCTGAAGACGCACCAGGGCCACTCGGGAGTCGCACAGCAGGGCGCAGCGCTCGGGCAAGGGCTCCATTTCCAGCAGCAGGTCCAGGCCCAGTACGACCCCCACCAGCTCAGCCGTGGCCGAGGAAGAGGCATAGGACAGCCGCGCCTGTCGGGTGGCCTCTCCCAGCACGGCGGCCGCTGCGGCTGACCCCTGCTGCTCCCGCACCGAGCCATCTGTGTATACTAGGGCGTGGCCGTCTAGGTCGCCCCAGACGACACCCCGGGCCAGCTGCAGTTGCCCGCAGTGGGGCGTCCGCCGCTTGCTGTGCAGCCCCGGAAGGTCCAGCCGCACGTCAGCTGCCAGAGCTGGAGCGGGGCCACGAGGTCCCGCGTCCACGGGGCCCACCACCTCCTCGTAGAGCATCAGCATGCGCCCCATGCGCGAGTGGTGGTGGCTCTTCAGCCGCCGCAGCAGCGGACCGCCCCCCTCGGCGCGTCTCAGCCGGTCAATCTGGCCAAGTGCCCGCAAGTCAGCTGTCATCTCTATGGTCCACGCCCCCGCCTCGGCCAGCGTCTTCTCGCACGGCGAGCTCTGGGGCAGGCCGAGGCAAGCGCGGACCCCCTTGCGGTGGTCTCCCTCCAGCTGCCGCCAGGTGGGTTTCCGCAGGGTCACCAGTGGGAGCGCGTACATAAGGAGACCCACCGCCGAGGCACTGTACAGCCGGAGGGCCGTCCGCTGCGAGCAGCCGCTGTCCCGGGCCACCATCTTGCGCACTGCTGTGGTGGCCAGCTGCGCCCTGGCTCGGAGCTCCTTGGCCGCCTGCCGGAAGTTCAGTCGGTGGTCCAGGGTGAGCCCCAGGTACCGCACCCTGGTCCTCCACTGGAGCTCCTCGCCATCGATGGTCAGGCGCCGGGTCCATCCACGGGCGGCGGCATCCGGATGCACCAGCATGGCGTCGGTCTTTGTCGCCGACAGCTGTAGGCCGACGCCTGCCAGCTTGGCACGAACTGCCTCCATGGCCGCCTGCAGTTGCTGTACAATGGCTCGGCCCTGACCCTTCGGCCCCAGCACCCACAGGGCGATGTCGTCGGCGTACACCGAAATGTACACTCGGTGGCCCCCTCCTCTGGGCAGGCAGCCTGGCAGGGCTGCCATCACCAGGTTGAAGAGGAAGGGGCTGATGACGGAGCCCTGTGGGGTGCCCACGTTCACCGGCCGGGGAGCCGACAGGGCGTCCCCCACCTGCACCTGCGCTGTGCGGCCCGTCAGGAACGCCTCGACGAAGCCCCGCAGCTTGCCCGCAATGCCAGCCTCCTCCATGGCCAGGGAGATGGCATGACGCTGCAGGTTGTCGAAGGCGCCCTTCACGTCCAGCAGCACCAGGGCCGCCACCTGCTTGGTGGCCCTGGCGTGTTCAAGGGCCGCCACGACGTCGGCGATGGAGTCGGTGGCTGCTCGGTGCCTCCGGAAGCCCGTCAGCTGCTCGGGGATGGCCTCTTCCTCCGCAGCGATGGCCTCCATCCTCCGCAGTGCCACCCGTTCGAGCAGCTTGCAGCCACAGGATGTGAGGGCCACAGGCCGGTACGCCGTGACTGCCACAAGGCCCTTGCCTGGCTTTGGTATGGGCCGCAAGATGGCCAGCAGCCACTCAGGTGGCAGTTGGCCCGTGTCCCATATGACGTTGTAGGCGGCCAGGAGTCGGCCGAACCCCACCTCATCCAGATTGCGCATCATCTGGTAGGTGAGGCCGTCCGCTCCTGGCGCTGACTTACGCTTGCAGCTGCGGAGGGCACTGCGGAGCTCCGTCTCTGTGATGGGGGCGTTGTTCAGGGGGTGGTGCACCTCCCCCGTCCCAGCAACAGCAGCAGCGGGCCCTGATTCCGCCTGGTGTGGCGGCAGGAATTGTGCAGCGAAGAGGTCAGCCAACTCCGCAAAGCTGGCCTGCTTGCGGATGGCCATGGCAGCCAGGGGGTTGCGGTTTCTCTCGATTGAAAATTAAAGTGGTCCTAAAATACCCGCCACCGATACATAGATGTACGTATAATCATATAATGCAAATTGTTAGCAATCTTGTCCTGCAAGAATTTTGTTAAGGTGATGACTTACGTATTAGCTCATAAATCGTAAATCAAAAATATCCAATTGTTGTCCGTAGCGTATCTCCACCTCTCATCATTCTCCTCGCTGTTGACAGCGCGCGAGCGTTCCCACTCATGATGCTTCGCTCCTCAGAGGTGGCGTCTGCACACATTTCTGGTTTTGTGCTCCACTGACTTCCCGTTGCGGTGGCTGCTGTCGGCAGTACGTCGAAGCGAAAGTGTAAAGCAGTGAAGAACTTGTGACGACGAATGCACTGGTTAGGAATCATTCGCTTTATCCGAGCCGGCGCGAAACGCGCCGGCTCGGATCGTTTTATCAGTCGCGTTGAACGGCCTTCCCGAGAAGCACAGAGCAAACCAACGGCGCACTCAAGCAGGGCGCACGCGTGTTTTCACCGTGGTTTTCACAAGCTGCACCCACGTCTTGTAACTAGAAGCGTGGTAATAGAGTAAAAACAAAAATCCCGGGCCATCTCCACCAACGTGAATTCTGGGGAGGGGCGAAGCATGCTGTGTATATATAAGCGTATTCTTTTGCCAACGGAGATGAAACCGCTGGGGGTAGAGGTATACAGCTTTGCTGTGAAAGTCTCTTGTCTTTGAAGCACGAAGCTCTCTAGCGCAAGGCGTAAACGAGTGTGCCGAACGACGATTGCGACGACGACGGCGACGATGACAGGAGACGTCAACAGCTCCAGCCCATAAGGGGCTTCGCCCTGTTGCGACCGAGTGGGGGCACCCGATCCGAGCTCCGTGGCCTCCGACATACGAGTGGTAGGTAGCGTGTATGATGCGAGCGGCCAGCCGCTTTTGCAGCCGTGAAGAAGTCCAGAAGTCCGTAGGCTAACGTAACTGTTTACTTCATAGCGAGAGGTGAGCCGAAGCCAAAGAACAATGCCCCGACGGGCGAGGTTACAGTACAAGACTCGAGCCGAGTAACAGCATGGATTCGCTGCTCTAACAGCAGGGCCGGATTAGGGTGGGGGCTACGGGGGCTGCAGCCCCGGGCCCCCAGCTGTCAGGGGCCCCGCTCGATCATATGGAAAAAAATATTTTGAGTGTGCTCGCTGTCCGCGTTGAAAGTTGAAGGTAGCAGCTTCAACCTCACCTTCACACCAAAGCTGCCTAACTCGTGACAGGTGTGGGGGGCCCCTCACGTTATGGTTGACGACCTTCGAGACCATTTCAATTTAATTTAGTTATTTCTACTCCTCTTCCTTGTTTTCCCCAGATTTATGAGAAGACGTCTTGGACCAAAAGTCGTGGGTACTCAGCTTGTCCGGGCCTAAGAAGCCACATAAAAAGTCCCCGAGCTCGGCTCCAGTCTTTTTCGGCACAGGTCGTTTCGGTAGTCTTTTCGGTACACGGACATCTGAGTACGCAGACGTTTCGGCACGCGCCTGTTTCGGTATAAGAAAGGGTCAGGCATGAGAATAATGAAATACTGTCTGAAGAACGTTGTAAATTGTTTAAGCATGAGGGACGCTATATGTAATTATCGACAAGTTAAGCAGTGCCCCACCGGCTCATACACAGTTTCTGCCAGAAGCTAGTGGATTAGTTGAATCGCATAAGCGTGATTGATATCGACTCGATATTTCACGCTGAATAGCCAACGTAATGGTTATTTAAATATTCAAATGTTGTGTAGGCCACTCGCGGGGTCGTTCGGCTTCAGCCCACGCCTCTGGGCTGCAGCCTCTGCAGGCTGTCTAATCAAGAAGCGTTGCGGAAGTTACATGTCCACACAACTCCATTCGTAGCGTAATTTTCTAGGCGCCACCCCGTGTGGACGCAGAGGCCGCCGGGCCAGCGCGACCCCAGCGGCTCCCTTCGAGATGTGGAATCAGCAGGCCTAGGCGGGGTAAAGAGCTCAGGCGTGGACGCCAAACAAAGTAACAACAACGTCCGTTTCTTTTCGGGATGACGAAAGCTGTGTCCACTTATAAACGCGTCCTGCGTGCGGCCCCTTCGATGCCGTCTTGAAAACAGACCTCCGCCGCTACTCGGGGATGGTAAGCTGTTTGTCCCTGTGGGCGCTTTTCGCTTTGGAATGAGTCGGCGGAAGGCTCGGACCAAACGGTGGCCCGCAGATCTGGTCCCGCTTGAGCGCGGCGGCAGGAGGAAAGGAACCACCGAACCACCGAGGAAGCGTTGGAAAAGCAGTGGACGCGGCAGATAAGTTAAGGACTCGAAAACGACAGGTTCATCCATACTCGCCTCCGTCGTTGACCCCGAATCTAGACGAGAAGCTGCAGCGTGTTTCCACTGCCAGTTACGACCAAACAACGACCCGGCCGATCGACAACGAACTACTGACTGCTGGAACTGTTATGCGGCACCGACGGGAGCAGCGGCGCGGGCGTGAGAAGACATTCTATTCCCATTAAACTGTTGTCTGATGCCATCTCTCGTGCTCAGCTGTCGCTCTCCAACCCAAAGGGGACCCATTAATGTGTAACGGCTTGCCGATTAGCAAGACCATCGCAGCTGCGCAACAGAAGTTCATCGCCGCTGAAAGTTCGATGGCCATGCGCAAACCCATGCACGAAGCGGACGGCCCCCCAGCCCCAAAAGCCACATTTCCTGCTTATCGTCTTTGGGCTAATCGTGCTCCGATAGGAAGGTTGCGTTGCGCGACACATCTGAGCCCCCCCCCCCCCCCCCCCCCCCCGACTTCCTTCAAACGCGGCGCGTGTTCTAACCGCCGCGTGCTTTCTCGCCTGTGCGGGTAACCTATAGGATTTTGGCCCGGAAGCCGTGGCAGCCAACTATTTGGCAGATGTCTGTGAGTGACAGCTGCCTGAGGGGACTTTGAGCCCTCCCATAATGCAGGTGGAGAACTTTGCGATAAAAGTAAAACCTTAGAGGCCTAATAAAATGTGCTTCTTGTAAGAAAATACTCTTCTGTACCATGGCGTGTGCAGGCCGACACGGCGCTTCGATTAATTGTGAATCTTTGATGAACTGGCAATCAACCAATACTAACTATTACGCCTTATGAAATCTGTTAGTTGCCGGAAAGCGTACAATTATGTATAATTTATCGCTGATCAGAGAGCATAACATGGGCTTCGCACATTAAATTTTCGCACATTAAAGCGGAATACTTATCATCATCGTCATCATCATCATCATTAGGGCCCCAAGAACGCAGTAGCCCCGGGCCCCGAAGTTTCCTAATCCGGCGCTGTCTAACAGGAATGGTTTACAACGCTTGCGGGGGTCTATTTATACCCAAAAGCGGTAACGGTCAAAATGCAACAAGCGGCAACACGCCGCGAACGTCACAGACACACACAACGCTCTTTCCAGAGTTCGTAAGCCGTTCATAGCCTCGGCGCACGTTGAGTCCGGGAGAGGGGAGAGAGGAGGACTCCGCTGAGTTCGCGGGGTCTCTGTGTTCTTGAAAAGCATGGAGACGAGCCTCACCGCCAGCCGCCGAAGTTTTGAAATGCGCCGAGAGCGAAGCGTCTGACGCGGCTTGTCGCAACTTGTCACCGACATGGTGGCGCCTGACGGCAGAAATGCGCACGAGTGGCTTCGCCGCACAGCCGAGGAGTGATGCGGGGAAGTACTGCGGCGCTGGCCGATTCATAACAGCTTCTCCGCCGGGGGTCCGAGATCCCGATGGATAAGGGTCTTCAACCGTTGTCCGGAGGGATGCTTTCGAAGTGAAGTGCTCGGCAGACGCTCGACTCCAGGCCTTGGCTGTACGACACCGTGCTGCAGCTTCACCAGGCGGGTCACTGGACGAGTAGTGGCTCCCCAAGAACGTCTCTGGCTTGGTCAGGCAAGCAACCGAACAACACAGGAAGACACAACCGCATCGCCGGCAAGTGCGAAGACAAATCAACACTGAAGATCTACCAGGCTTTTAGTTGCGAAAAAGTACGCGAATAACTAACTACTCTAGTTATATTTTTGCCCAGCAGTACTTTAGACAAGTGACAAACTTGAAAGGTGACATTTCGCGTGATTCGAAATGTCCCACACAAAAAGAAATGTAATCGTAAAGGGCGAAACCTGCGCCAGGAAAAACAATGAACTTGAGAAAGTCAGGCGTCTACAGGCCATTTCTTGTCTTAAGGACTCCGACTTAAGCCATCAGCATTGTCATTCAGTTTCCCCTTTTTGTACCGCACTTTAGGTGCACCCGTTCTCTGAACGCTGCTGCGACCGCGTGAAATGACACCGGTCGTCTTGTTCGACAAAGGTCGAGCGCGCGGATGAGCGAGCGACATTTTCTAGCGTTCAAACGAGAGGCGCGCACTCCTTCTTGGAGGCGGCGTTCCGTTGGCGCGATGCGAGCTCACGGCTTTGCCCCTCGGCGTGCCCGCACTGAAACACGCGCCACAATTACGCGCGGAAGTTTTTTCTCTCTCCTCGTTGCTCGCCTTTTCGCGAACGCGTTCGGCAAGCGAACATCGGAACGCGTTTACGTTCTCTTCTCTAGGCTGGTCCGTTCCCGACTTCGGCTCAGCCACAGGCGACACCGGAACCTCAACTAGCTTAGCCGATGTTGGTCTAACGTCGGGAGCATCAGCTGGGAGTGAAAAGGGCACGACGTGCTCATTAGACACCTGGTAGCTTCGAACAGTCACTACCTCGTCATCCTTCGCGCTTTCGGCGACAGCCTCAGCAAGCGAACACCGAAGGGTGTTTTCGTTCTGTTTTGCGGCTGTCAAGGCAACACTAGATCCAAGCTGCCCTGTCTCAAAAGACGGCTCAGCCGCACCAGACACCTGAATCTCTACGAGCTCGGCTGGCCGTTGCTCGAGGTCAGCTAGATGAGCTAGTGTCATGACGGAATCGGCTTGCTCAGTGGCGAGATCGTCATTTCTCCCAACTGAACCCTGCAAACCGTTTGCTGCCTCGACTGCAGGCTTTCCCACCACGTGGCTCGTTTCTGCACTACTGTCCGAAGGAACAACCTCCGTTTCAGCGGACTCGTGCGGCCTTTCCGTAACCCCATCGTTTACGCGTTCCTGCGAAACGTCGCTATCTCGCAAAATGCTCACGTTCAAGTCGGTAGCCGTTCCCAAGGCCTCCCGCGAATTTGAACTGTCCGAACACTCCGCCGAGATCTTCAAAACTAACGCCGACACATTATCGCACTCAGTGGACACGCACTGCCCTCTGCCGCCTCTGCCGACAGTCTGAGCTAATGCGCCGTCGTTATCTCTCTCAGCAACCTTGCCGCGCTGCTGGGCCGCAAACGTCGCCTCCGACTCGCGCTCCCGAGCGTCTGCTACTGGCAGCGCTGGCACGGTGCTTTCCTCGACAACGAGGTCTCTTTCGAGCAACAATTCTAACTCGGGCTTCACTTCTTCCTGCTCGAGTTGAATTTCAGGCTCTAGGTGCTTGTTCTCCCGTTGGAGTCTCTCTCTTTCGAGCTTCTTCCTTTCCCTTCGGATTCGCTCGATATCGAGGTCGTACCACCGCATCTTTTCCTCGTGTTCTCGCTCTCGTTTCTGCCTCTCGAGCTCCTGTACTCGCTTTCTTTCCTCGCGTTCCTGCTCTCGTTTCTGCCTCTCGAGCTCCTCAAGCTGGCGCTCAGCCTCTGCCTCTGCAGCCTGACGCTTAGCGGTCTCTCTGCCATTGATCAGCTCAATGCATTCCGACAGCTCGTCATCGTCAGCACCAACAGCGAGCATAGCCTGTATCAGCTGTGACTTTCTCAGCGCGTTCGTAACATCCAAGCGCAACTCTTTTGCAAGCTCCAACAACTGCGGTTTTTTCAACGCCTTCAAATTCATGGCCGGTCTAGAGTACTGCTTTCCCAGTGCTCCAAAAATGTTTTGCGCGAATAACCCACGCGACAAAAACACACGCCCTACCAGCTATCCTCAGAAGCCTGGTAAAACTCAGTGAAGAAAAGTCCCGCACTCACCCTTGACCGCCGTGAATTCTGCGAAGTCCGAAGCCGCCTTGACGTCCGTGGTGTTGGGTCTCGCACCGCTGGCTTCAGGTGTTACGAAGTTGCCATCCGACTGCTGCCAACCAGTTGTTGCGACCGGGAATGCCGACTGCAGCCGGGAAGAGGTCCAGAGCTAATAGGCCAACGTAAACTGTTTACTTCATAGCGAGAGTTGAGCCGAAGCCAAAGAACAATGCCCCGACGGGCGAGGTTACAATACAGGACTCGAACAGCATCGATTCGCTGCTCTAACAGGAATGGTTTACAACGCTTGCGGGGGTCTATTTATACCCAAAAGCGGTAACGGTCAAAACGCAACAAGCGGCAACACGCCGCGAACGTCACAGACACACACAACGCTCTTTCCAGAGTTCGTAAGCCGTTCATAGCCTCGGCGCACGTTGAGTCCGGGAGAGGGGAGAGAGGAGGACTCCGCTGAGTTCGCGGGGTCTCTGTGTCCTTGAAAAGCGTGGAGACGAGCCTCACCGCCAGCCGCCGAAGTTTTGAAATGCGCCGAGAGCGAAGCGTCTGACGCGGCTTGTCGCAACTTGTCACCGACATGGTGGCGCCTGACGGCAGAAATGCGCACGAGTGGCTTCGCCGCACAGCCGAGGAGTGATGCGGGGAAGTACTGCGGCGCTGGCCGATTCGTAACGGCCCTTAAAATGTAAATATAGATAAACAAGATAGCGTTTAAGAGTGCTGCAGCGATCCGCCGACGCTGAGCAGACGACGCTTTTCTTCCCCGGAAGTGCGAGAAAAAGCCGTCCAACAGCAGGATCTCTGCTTCGTGGCGCACATGGCAGGATCAATGAAGTACGTGCGTTTAAATGGCGGTGTCCAAAAACACGCACGAGAGGGTGGGAAAGGCGCGGTAAACTTTGCAACGAAAATGTGAGTTTTCCGCCGCAGGTAAAAAAGTTATGCTTGGCACAGACGACGTTGACCACCCAACCTAATGACTGCGCTTGTTCATTTAGTGTGCTCAAAACGCCTTTCAGGACCCCTTTAATGCTTTCGCATTCACGACCTACAAGAATTCCTTCCCCTTTTTTTTTTCCGAGCACATGACACGTGTGCATCGTCTGCCGCTGGCGGTGCTTTGAACTTTCAGCCGTTTTCGCCACCAATTGACGTCTTTCTTTCGCGGCACGCGTATAAGACGACAACCTTCTTGTAACCCTGCAGACACCCGACCCGCGGTCATACTCCTGAGCAAGCCCCTCGGACTTCACGGAGCACTGTTGAAACGGGTTCACCGCGCTGTAAGGAGAAGCGAAAGTCTCCCCGAACGACGGGGCCGAAGGGGAAGACGGGAAGAAGGAAGCGGTCGGAAAGCGGGTACAGGAGGAAAGGGTCGCGAGGGCTGTCTCAGCCCGGCGCTGCAGCTTCGATCGAAGACCGCTTACCCGTGCGCATAGGCTGTGGGGCGCGAGCGGCCTCCTGGGCAGGCAATATGCCGTGATAGAACAGCCAATAAAGGCGGCGCTGATTCGACGCCGAGCGCAAATTGCCTCTGTTCAGGGCGCCTGACGCGGGTAACGAGAGCGTAATGAGAAAGGACGCCTCGGCTTTGCGGACGCCCCGCACGCCTCGAAGGCCCGCTCGATGGCTCCGCGTGCAGCATTCATTCCGAGTCCCGACGGAGGCGACGACGAGTAGAAACTTTAGCCGGCCTGCATGGCCGCCGTGTCTGTCTAATCAGCCTCGCAGAACGCTCTGCGGAGTGGCAGTGCCCTCTTCAAGTGTAGCTGTACAGCTCAAAGGAGCCGCGTTAAAATTGGGAGAGTTTCACGCACCGGCGCTACACCAGGGCTATGAAACGCGTCGTAGCCAAGGGCTCCGAATCAATTTCGACCACCTGGGGATCTTTAACGTGCGCCGAAATTTCGACAAACGGCCACTTTCGCTTCTCAACTCCATCAGAAAAACGTCCACCGTGGCCGGGATGAAGCCCGCATCTTTGGGCTCAGCAACGCAACGCCGAAGCCACTAGGCCACCGCGGCGGGTAAGAGGAGAATTTCACGCAGCAAAAAATGACAGTCCAAAATTGAGAGAGGCTATTAGGAATGGTTACGTCTGGGAATGCGAAAGCATTTCGCAGGTTCTGCTGAAGTAGACGCTATAGGATCCATTACACGCGCGCGCACTGCAGACATATTGACAAAGCGGGATAGTTCGCCCTCTTTTAATGTGAGCGCTGATTCTGCAGAATAAGTGTTCTCCGTGCATGGTCCGGCTGCATCTGTCCCGTTCACGTGCCGACTCGCTTGCACCTGTCACGCGACATGACGTAACCCGGAGACACACGCACTAGGTTCGCTTTTAGGGGCGAAGCTCCTTAGGGGCTCGGGCTGTCGTCGTCTCATGTCGTCGTAGCATCATGTAGTCACGGTACTAAAACACCAGGACGCTCGTTTTCCAACGCCTCGGGCTAGAACGCTTCGTGCTTCAAAGACACAAGACTTACAAGGCTGTATACCTCTCCCTCCCAACGTTTTCATTTCCTTGGGTAAAACACAAGGCGTTAAGAATACACTTATAAACTGAATGCTTCGCCCATCCCCAGGTTTCACGTTACGGTTTCATCTCCGTGGGCAGAAACTCCAACGCGCCAAGAATACACTTACACACCGCATGTTTCGCTCCTCCCCAGGTTTTACGTTAGTGGATATGGCCCGGGATTTTTTTCCTTTGCAACGTTCGTGATGGCAACGCCCTCCTCTCCTACACTTTGGATACTTGCAGGTACGACTCCCGCACGAACTCCAATGTACCCGATTTTCTTTTCGAACTAATTGATTTACCTAACCGAAACTGATCCACGCGCGCACTTTGGCAGAAAGTTCGACATTTTTGTACGCGTTTCACTTACACATAATTGCGACAGCCCTTAGTTAGCCTTTTGTCGAGGCGTTGGCCCCAGGGGACTGCGGCCACTACCTTGTCCAAAGTTTTGTGTTTGCCCACCACCTTTCAAGTTTCATCGCCCTTTCTCTCCCTATGTATGTATGTATGTATGTATGTATGTATGTATGTATGTATGTATGTATGTATGTATGTATGTATGTATGTATGTATGTATGTATGTATGTATGTACGTACGTACGTACGTACGTACGTACGTACGTATGTATGTATGTATGTATGTACGTACGTACGTATGTGCGTATGTATGTACGTATGTATGTACGTACGTACGTATGTATGTATGTATGTATGTATGTATGTATGTATGTATGTATGTATGTATGTATGTATGTATGTATGTGCGTGTGTGTTACCAATTTAGATCAAGGCAGCTCCTAAAGAGACTGAATGCAACGGACGGTCACCAGCATCAGTGGGCACGGCCGCTCCACGCCGACGCTGAACTCCTTTCCCCGGGGATATCGGAGCCCGAGCCGCGCGTCCGAGCCTCGGGACCCACTCCTCCCTCGCAGCCTCAGCATCTATCATAGGACTGCGCCCCGCCCTGACACTTTTCATTAGGACAGCGCGCCACCGACGAGCCGCTCATGCTGACATTAATATAGGCGCCGACAAAGGGCCTGCTCCGCTAGGATTTGCCGCGGCCTCGGCTCGTCGCCACCGCTGAGCCGGCAGCCAATATAAACGTCGCACACCGTTCGGGACACCTTGAGCCTCCCTCCCCCTTTCCCGCGCTTCCTTTTTCTTCTCTTTTCGTTCTTGAAGTCGGCTTCACCTGCGTACTCACAAGTCTAAAGGAAAAAGTGCTTTACTTCTGTCTGTTTACGGCGAAAGCTGCGAGGAAGATAATAAAATCAGCACCCCTTTAGTTACTTATTTTTATTCTTACGCGCGCCGACGGAAAGCTGATTTTTACCGGTCGCCGCGCTCGGGAAAGGCGCGCTGTAAAGGAGGCTCCCGGAGAATCCAAACCGAAATTGCGCCCGCCGAGTGGGTTACGCCTTTGTGCGGCCCGTAGGCGTGCGAGATTGCGCGCAGTGCCCCCGGGGATTCACTCGCCGCCTGCCGCTGAGCTCGGGGCCCGGGCGATGGGCAGAATTGACGTCAGCGAGCGCCTGTCCGAGCGCCGTACGTGTCAACAGTGAGTCTCTCATGCCGCTGTCTTAAGCTTATACCGGAGAAAGAGCGAGGGCGGGATAGATTTTAGCCCGCGTACAGTTCCGCGCCCTTACGGCCGTCACCGACCTTCTTCCCCGCTCCTCAGTGCCGCCCTAGGCCAAAGTGAAACGGAGGAAGAAATGGCCTTCTGCGAATCCCTGATCCCTCCCCATCCGCGTGGGTTAGGCAACGGCCCCCTCGGTTAACCCTCACCATGAACTGTTAAACCTGGTTGTAACGAAGTCGACAAAAGTTCGCAATTTTTCGTTACATCCAGCTTTTTGTTACATTTAAAGTTTCAAGTAAAAGCTAGCGGAAACGTAGCAGAAACGAAGCCAAAATGCTAGACATCAGTGAAGGTGAACTCACCCTTCGTAGATTCATTTCACAATGGAAAACTGCGTGAGTTGCGCCTGCTGCTTTCACCCTAGTTTTCGCAGAAGCAAGGTCACTTACCCGCGTATAACATACCGTAATTTAAGTATCACTTATGCCTTTTGACCCTTTTCGGTGCCTTAACGCGTTTCAATGACGAAACGTGCCCTAAAAGGGCGCCATTTTTTTAACTTGATTTTTTTTATCGCACTCAGAACTGTTGAGGGGGTGCTAGCTGGGATACTGTACCAGGAGGCAATTGTCTTCTTTCTCGCCATCTGATACATCATTTAAAATTGTGAGCTTGTATTGAAAGGGCACAACTTTTCGTTTTCTGGAAGCAGAACTCATCAAGAACAAACCGGTACCACAGGTAGCAGTGCAGACGCGCGTATACACGCCGACAGGAGATCCTAGCACCTCAAAATTTTAGCGTCGAACCAAAACCCCTCACACATGGAAACGCACGGTATACTTTGTGGAGCGGGCGATAAAAAAAACCGTTAAGTGTTGTTAATCTTGCAACTCACGCTACACAGGCAAAACCAGAAGAGGATGCTAATTGTTAGCCACGAGATGGCGCTAGCCGCTCTGTTCATCTAAGGCCCCGATTTTAAGGGCCTTATGTTCATCATCCATCATCATGAATAATTTAGTTTTCACGCGGTTCTAGACGTTTTCGTTGCTGCTGGTTCCTCAACTTGAAGAGCAAGTATTCGCTCAATTGGTTCATTTCTCCGGCCAATTTTTCAGTAAAGTTCAAAAAGCAATAAGCTTGCCTGATAAGCTTGCCGACTTCGTTACATCAAGGTTAACCGCCGCAACATTTCGTTACATACATGGGTTTAAATACGGGTGCGAATAAGGAATTAAAAAGCTTCGTTGCACCCAAGAATTCGTTACATAGAGGTTCTTTACATCCAGGTTTAACTGTATATAGAAACATCAACGCCACCGCCTTCAGAGCTGTCTTGAACCTTCAGCAGACAACGGCTTGCCTAGGCCTCGCCCCCGGGCTCCCTTTCTCCGCTACCAACCCCCAAACAGGAGGCGCATTCCCTAACAGAGTCTATGCCGACTCGGTATCTGTAATCGTGACATCATCTCTATATGGGCAGCCCCTAGGCACCTTAATGTAGCAATAACAGTTTCTTACTAAATATACAACTCTAGTAGCAACAGTAGCCCACCCTGCTAAGATCTTGAATAAAGATCGCAGTATTACTAAATAAATAAATAAATAAATAAATAAATAAATAAATAGACACATTCCGGTTTATCTGGCCATGCTTTGTCTTGTCTTAGCCGCAACCAACTCTTTATAGCCTAGATTCCCCCATCGACTTAGGGACAACCATATCTTATTACATCAAAGCCCCGACTGGGGTTGTCCATGGTCCCTGTAAAGTAGCGTGATGGCAGATCGTCCCCCTTACTTCCCCAAATATCCCAAAAGGAGCGTGCCCTTCGTGACCCCACCGGACGACTCTTCCTTATCTCTAGAGTGCCTTTGCCAGCTCTTCTGAACGTGTGTGCGTGTGATACCCACACTGGGGCTGGGGTTTACTACGATACTACGATACAGTGCGTTTTACGCACAACGATTGTCGCGTGGAAAGTGCTCAAAACGCTGCACTGAGGCAGCTTGTCTAGCCTCACCTGCCTTCGTAGCAGAACGGTGGTGCAGCAAACTTCTTACGGCTTTAACGTATGATATAAATTAGACAAAATAAAATTGTACAGAAACTTACAAAAGGGAATATGCGAATAAATGCTTAAGCCACTCGGCTATACCCCGAGAACCTGTAAAGTCTGTTTCACCACAACACATATGCATTGCTGAGAAGTTATTGTTAGAGGCGCCATATAAGTAAGGTTGTTCGTTTCCGGGTAAAACCCAATTTTACCGGATATTTACACCCCGAACATGTTTCAGGAGAATCGGTTTGAACCAGATTTCTCCGCGAATGGACCTTTTCAAAGTAGCGATCTGTACAATCGTGCTCTGGCGGTCCGCCGTTCTCAACCAGTAGTTGCTGAAAGCAAGGCCCACAAGCACAGCTGTCGAACTCATAATATTGGCATGACTTTACTGCTCGCTATCTCAGTCTAGCAAATGCTGTATTGGCATTGTTGTGCCTAGATAATGGGAGCTACGATGTTGAGAAAACTTTCTCCCAGCTGAGGTACGTTCAACGATCTGACAGGTCTCGAACAAGACCGACATGTTGCGCATGCAAATGGTAGTGTATGTAAAGAAAGATGTGTAAAATAATAAATAATCACCTTTTCAGGAATAAAATGTTTCGTTTCTTAGAAGTTATCAGTGGCCTTTAGTGTCATCATTAATCATTCATTTCCAAATAAATGCCAAATTTCGGAGAGTATTTGCTAGAAAACCCTGTTGTCTCCCCGATTACCACCTTGAAACAAACACCAATGTTAACGCGTTAAAGTTAAGGAGCTCGTGATACCTTCTGATAAAATGAACTCGGTGTATTTTATGAAGATTCTAACCCGAAGAATATGTTAAAATTTTAAGATCTATAAAGATTTTAACCCGGAAAAACCCGAGTTTTGGAATGGTTTTACAAAAAGCCTGATTTCTTTCCCATTGTCATCAGGTATGGGAGTGCAAGAAAACACCAGGCCTACAACCAATCTCCAATCCCTCCATTCAACAGTGGACGGCGCGGTTCGCCAGCCAGGACTCTTCGATCCAACTTGACCTGGTAAACAGGGTCCGCGAAGCCAGCCACAGCCAGGGGATCCCGGACTGAGGGATCCCCTCCACCGGGCGGGTGCCCTAACAGCAGCACCTGTTGTTCAATAAAAATTTCATTCATTCATTCATTCATTCATTCATTCATTCATTCATTCATTCATTCATTCATTCCTGATTATCAGCTTGAAAAATACCCCCCCCCCCCAATTTAAAAAAACTACAACCCGAAAACGAACAACTTTACGTATAAGTAGTGTGATGCCAAAAGGAAGGTCCTATCCTACGAATTAGGACCACGCCAAAGTAGTGCCGCCAAGAAGGTCGACCGCCGCAGAAGAACGATGCGTTTATTAAGGCGGCGGCCAAGGTCTCTCGCCGAGGGCAGGCACTCGGCTTCCAGGCTGGAGATCGCTCAGGCTGCGCAGGCAGCGAAAACCCCGCCGGGTGCTGACGCAGAACGTGCCACGGGGACAGCTGCCCGACGAACACTCGGGGACGGCTGCGCAGAGGCGGTACCAGTCATACTTCCGTGGTACTCCTATAGGTGGTATTCATTAAAAAGTTTAACTGTCAATTTCTTCGCTTGGCAAACCTAGAAACTGCCGCGGACATGGCCGCTGCGCCACGGACATGGCGAGGCTTGTGCCACTGCGTCACACGCCGAAGAAAAAAAAAAAAAAAAGAAAAAAACACCGGCGTGCGTCGTCTGCTCTGTTTCAACCCGATTCTAAACGAGTGTCAACAGAGATGTTATTAATCGCACTCACATTGGACTTGAGGCATTACTTTGCGTTCGGTGGGGTAGAGTTTGGACCGTTCAACAGAAATGTGCTTAGCACAGACAAATACCGCCATCTCGCGGAGCCCGACGTAACTAGTGACGGTGCACTCACATGGTGACCTGCATGCGTGCCTCGCCAGTGAATACAAGCTACAGCCACTCAGTCGACAATGCACTCTTCGGCGTCCACAGTGCCAACCCTCGGCATTGAACAAGCGGTAAGAGCTCACATCCCACTTATCTACAGCTGCTGAGCTTGATTAATCACTTCCCCTACATTTCCCACTCAATAGGCCATCTTTACCGGTAAAACTCAAGAACCGCCTCTTGAAGCCCGAAATACAAATGCTTCTGACGCATGCTCTCTTCGGCGTATGCCGCACTGCGCAATCTTGTTTGATAGGAAAAGGGTGTCACCCTGTCATTCACTACCCTAGGATGTTGCTCCCCGATCCCGAATGTTCCCTATCTAATTCGATGGTACTGCAAGGAAGAGCGTTCGAGATAAATGCGTGCTTCGGCTTTGTATGCTTCGGCCAACAGTGAGTTCCCGGCACGCGCTGAGGGGTCAACAGTCATTGTTTTATATTTTTGCTTTGTGGACCCGTGTCCATAAAAACGAGACAAAAATGCCTGTATTTACCCGTTTTGTCCCCAAAATAGCCGTCCATAGTCCGAACTGCGGGTTTCTATAATAACGGGGCACAACTGCATGGCGAAAGACCGGTGGCCGAACATTTCGTCCGTATTGCGGGGTATTAACGGGGTCCATATTAACGAGACATACCGCCATCGTATTACGTTCGAGCGACGGCCGCCCTGATGATTCGTTGTCCACGTGCTCGTGGTCCCTGGCAGCGACAGGTCCTAGTTCTACGCTTGCGACCTCAAAAGTGATGCCATCTGTCAGCACGCCCCACCCCCTGAACGCCGTCCAAATCGACGTAATAGAAACCTCTTACAAACGCCCGGAATTGGGCTCTTAGATTGATTTCACCCGCTTTAACTTCTCCTTACCGGAGGCGACGCAGACTCGTGTGCAGGCACCGGGGCCATTTCTCAGCCGTACGCCAGGCCCCAAGCTGCCGTCGCAAAGCGCTTAGTTCGAAGTATTCGTGGTGCAGGCCCCTCGCGTTCCAATTAAAGGGCTTTTCAATACGTAGGCTTCTATAAAGACTTGGCAGGACCAAATCGTACAGTTTGAATTATCATAAATTTGAACTATCGAAGTTCCAATTAACGACCTTTCGGTGCATTGGTAGTACTTCGGCACACACACACACACACACACAAAGACTTAATGCGCTTGCTTTTTTATTTGTATAATCCTTCTATCTTCCCCTTTTTCTTCCATTACTATGGCCTTTTTGTACCGTGCGGACGCGTAGTGTGAAGGAGGGATTAGAATGCGCGGTACCTCGCTCGCACAGGCGGCCCCTGAAACCGATCTTGCAGTAGCAGACGTCGCTGAGGTCGTCGCGGGTGACGCAGGTTCCCCCGTTCAGGCAGGGACCTTCCTCGCACGACACCTCGCCTGCAGTGCGCGCCGGAAAGCAACAAAAATGGCGACAGGAAGGAGGCGCTACGTGAAGCGTCTACACTGTCGGGTGTTTGTTTTTGAGGGCGTCGGCTGCAACACACGCCACAGCTATCATGTCAATTCGGAAAAGTGGGCCAAGCCTCGCTTTGGCGTGGGCCGCGGCCAAACGAGTACTCACACAGCAGCTTCATGATGTTTGCTACGTGAGCAAGCCAGCGCCCGCCGCACCTTGGCACCCGTCATCCGTTTCCGTGCTTTCCAACATAGAAGCGCGGTTTTGTGTCGTGTGCATCTGTTTCCTATGGCATCGATATAAAGGGGAAAGAAGTCCAAGAACTCCAGCGAAGTCGCACCGAGCGAATGTTGTTGGCGAAAGCAGATGAAGGGACTTTAGGCGTTACGAATAAGCTATACTCGGGAACAAGTTAAGAACGGTAATAGCTCATATACGGTATCACTCCGCCTATAAGCGACGGACCCGGATGTCAACGGCCGCGTGCGTTTTGAACGGAGATGCTATGAATGCGTGATATCGTCTGTCTTTCCTCGTGTAGTGTGTCTGTCGTCGCTGCAGTACTTTATAAGCATATTAAGTACAGAAAATTACGGAAACGGCTCGTGCCATGTTCAAAATATTACTCCTTGCGGGGCGCGGAGTAACATCCGGCTGCGGTGATGAGGCACAGCGGCAACTTCCGTTGCTGTTCTTAAGTTGTAACCGAGTATATCATGTGCCCCCTTCACGTGTCGCAAATTCTAGCATTCGTGTGCAAAGCGATTGGCCGTTCCGCAGCGGCGCCAACCGAGCCTTGCCACCTGCACCAAAAAGCCGGACATTCATGCCTTGCGACATGGCACTCTACAGGGAGCGCATCGTTCGATTGAGGACGTTCTGCGCATGCTCGAGTTGCTCCTGGTGCGTGCAGCGATTGTTTTGTTTCTTCTCATCTCGGTCCAAATTGGCTGGGACAACCTGCAATATTGTGTATGTTGAAAGCGAACACAGCTGAAGGGGGCGAAGAGGTGGCGAGAA
The DNA here is from genome assembly GCF_048455015.1 of Haemaphysalis longicornis. NCBI lineage: Eukaryota > Metazoa > Arthropoda > Arachnida > Ixodida > Ixodidae > Haemaphysalis > Haemaphysalis longicornis. The sequence continues at coordinate 26,113,148 of NW_027526361.1, forward strand.
TACCAAGCTGCTAGCCTAAAAGTGCACGGAAAGGGGATTATATGTATTCGGACATGCGGTCACGTCCATGTCCTGTCATCATGGCAGCTAGTTCATAAGTTGGTGAAGAAGGGTACACGTCTTCAACCACATCTTCACAAACAGAATAAAACCACGTCAACAGCTGTTTAGTCAAAGCTTTTTTTTTTTTTTTTTTTCGAATGAGAAACGAAGTACCACATGTTCCATACATTTCTTCATCGCCTGCCTCTATCAACCTCAAACAATCTAAGATCTCGTCGCGGTACGTGCACTGTCCCGAACGGCAGTCTCGTGTTCGTTTTTCTCGTGTACCCTGCAGTTATTTCTATTCGAGGAGTCTTCTCGCAACATGCAAACTCTAAACGCTTTTCAATGTGCTCAGGGCTCATCCGGGTGCTCATCAACGAATATAAGTGACGCAATATCACAGCAAGGCGGACACGCGCACAATACGGCTGACGGTGTTAGGAATGTGATCCGACGCAGGACCCTCCGTGCAGGCGGCCGATGAAGTGAGTATAAAGTGCACTAGAGTGTGAAGACGGGCTAATTGGTTCATACTCGTGGCAAAAAACAGCGCATGGCAGCAAACCGTCAGTCGACTTGTTGCCGAAGGAGATAGCATTTCTACAATCTCAACTGTATCTTCTTTTTGTGCTCCTTCTGCATTTTCTTATATTGCCTGCACGCAATAAAATTTATTCTGTTGTTAGTCAGCGCCCGTGTTTGTCTCTTTCTCGTCTTCCGTTCAGTTTCTTTGCGCTGTTTTTTGCCATGAGTATAAAGCCCCACCGACTTCAAGCACGCCCACTAGAGTCACATATGGCTGTAGCATTGGGGTTTACTGGGCATTATACTGCCTAAAATACTTAGCACTTCTGGCCTCCGACTTGCAGGAACCGGCCGTATGCGTGCCTTCGGCCACAGCACGCCCGGCCGCATGCTTGTTTACATGCGCGTTCAGTTGTCGTTATTTGCGCCGAGCATCCCTTCTTAATCATGCGCACAACGCTGCACACTGACTCAAGTGAGAGTCTATAAGCAGCTTTTTTTTTTTTTTTTTACATGTCTTGGTGAGCTAGCAGAGCACCGGCCTGCACCCTCTGCTAAGAGCGACGGTCGGCGCCCTGCTAGCTGGACCTTTTGGTCTTAGAGGATAGTCTGTTGTGCATGACAAGCTGGCCTGAGCAGTTGTGAGCCAGGAATAAACGTTTCGCAGAATCCTAACGTCAATCAGCGTACGCTCCTTGGCGAATGGCAGCGAAGTAGGGAGACTGCACTCCCAAATTACGCGACTACGCATTCTTTTCCACCTGGTATCGTTGCTTCCCTTTTGCTGCCCTTTCCTTTTACGCTTCCGAGAAAGGCGTGACCTTTCGCTTAATTACGTACACCCGTTGGTCCTCTCCTATCTCGCAAATTCAAGAATTGAAGAGAGTCCCTGTCCCCCACCTGTGATCAGACGACGGCGAAAGGCGACTTAAGAGGCACACAAGTCACCCTCCTGGGACTGGGAGGCATAGGGTGTAATTTGCATAAATGTGCTCACCCTCGCCAGAACAAGTGTTACCGCGTGTTTGCGTTTATTTACAGCTTACTTCTATCACAGAATATGCCTGTCACCAACGGAAACTACGTTCGTACGCACTCGCACCCGCACAGTCACACGGAACATATCGTCATAGCCATCATCCCCCTCCTCAGAGGTGTACTTCAGAGGCGGGGACTCCCGGGCCCGAAGATCGTTTGTGTTTCAAGCTCTTCGGCAGATTGACTCTCCTTGGCGATGCAGCAGGAAGGGCGACGCAGTACCCGTGCTCTGCGATACGGCAATGCAGGAAACGGCACTCACGCACACACAGGTGTCCCTGTAGCTGGAAGCCCGGCCTGCAGAGGCAGCGAAACGAGCCGTACAGGTTGACGCAGACGCTGAAGCGGCCGCAGGGCCCCGCCAGGCATTCGTCCACGTCGTCCAGGCACTGGGGACCCGAGAAGGCCGCCGGGCACGCGCACTCCATGCTGCCTGCACATCGAGCTAGAAACTTGTGCCAGCCGGAAAGCACAAGCCAGCGGGCATGCACGACGCATATAAGCACGAATCGTGATACGCGCAGGGAGCTCCAGCCTGTCCTACATGTCCTCCGCCCATATCCCGCCGTTGTTTGGGTAGCACCCGATAATGTCCTACACACTGGTCTATACGCAAGGGAGGGAGCAGAAAGTCGAAGACCCTTGATACCTATCAAGTAAAGTGTGCTGATAATTATTTATCTCTTGCAAACTTACGGAGTGATCTTACGCGGCCTAGATGTCTGCTTTCATTCCGACGGTCAACCATTGAGCAGCGCCCGTGAGGAAAAACAATGAATAAGACAAGAGAGAAGTCATGTTAAGTACGCTCCCTGCATGCCTAAGGTTTCTCCATTTATGTTTAATCGATTGCTTCATTGAATTTTTCTTATTTTGTTCTTGTTTTACTTTTTTTCCTCGTTCTCCCTCTCGTTTTTTCTCCGGCGCCCTATCACCCTCCTGGGCACTTGGAAGTAATCGTGGTCGAAAAAGGGGACAGAAAATTGAAAAGGAATTCTTGTCGCAACACAAGAATGCGCAAAAGCTTAGCAGAAATTTTTCAAGAATACTGAAAAATGCCACCTTGGTGACTCATTTCACTATGAAAAAATTCCATGTGGGCTCACGAACTCTTGCTTAGAAATGAGTACCGTCTGATATGCTTGGAGACAATTACCACAAGATGAGTACCTGATCTTGCATGCGTAGAAGAGACGCCTTCACAACATTATGCGGGAAATCTCCCGCCAGCGTTTAAAAATGCAGCATAATCCGTAGTAACACGATAGTAACATGACATTCTTGATGCACAGCGCACAACAGGACGTAAAGAAGGGGCGCGGACGCAGCGCTGCCTATCAACTAAAGGTTTGATTGTTTCATTGGAAAAAGTGAACATATATACTATCAAGACAAACACAAAAACAATACCCTTGAAGTTCCTAATCTTTTCTCACTGACGGCCAGCCAGATATTCTAATTCCTTATCCGATAGCGCCGCAGAAGGCTTGCTAATACATTTGTCTTGAAGCCGATGGATTTCAAAGGCCTCGATAATTGCTCTGGCGGTCTTGTCACAACCGTTACGTATCAGGCTTCACATATGATACAGGACGCAGAAATTTTAAGTTCCTGTGTCCTGGCTCTGACTGACTCCCTGGGTTTCTTACTTTTCACGAGTTTCCTGCTTTCTCTTTTGAGATTCAGCCTTATACTTTGCATCTAATCATCGTATGATCGCTGCTCCGAATCTTGCCTAGCACTTCCACGTCCTGCGCAAAATCTGGGTTGTCACTTAAAATGAAGTGAATTTCTTTTTTTTGGTTTATCGTTGGGACTTTTCTATACCAAGTTCCTATTCTTTCGTTTGCAAAACAATGTGTTCATTGCTCTCACGTTGTTTCTCTCTGCGAGTCCCACCATCTCCTCGACTGCTGCGACGGCCTATTCCAAAGTTTCTTATCCCTTTCTCCCATTTGCTTCTCACCTACTTTTGCTTTAAAATCTCCCATCACAATCGTGAACTGAGTTGTTATTTTCTTCATTGCTGATTAGACGTCCTTGTAAAAGCTGTCTATGGATTCATCATTCATCGTAGCTAGCTGTCGGGCATGGGCTTCGGCTGTCTTTAACCTGTATCACTTGTTTAGCTTGATACCAACGACTGCGACTATTTCGTTAATGGTGAAGAATTCCCCCACGTTCCCTAGCTGCTGTTTCTGTGTGGATTAAAAATTCCCTCTTCTCGTGGTATTTCTTTTCTTGAGGTCTTCGGTAGCGCAGAATATGCCCGCTGGCCAGCTCCATGAAGCCTTCTCCCTTTCTTCTACCCTTCTACCCACGTAACCATCTAATATCCCACTCAATGTCCAAGAGCTCCTCTAATAGTACAGCTAAGCTTCGCTCGCTAGACAGAGTGCGTGCGTTGAGCGTTGCCAAGGTCAAGTTCAATGGCGGCCTGTCCGGACCCAGAGATTCTTGGTTGATTGTGGTTTAACGCGCCGACGCAACGCAGGCGATGAGGCGCGCCGTAGTGGAGGGTTCCGGATTAATTTTGGCAACCCCAGAGATTCTTAGCCCTCTTTGCTGGATTGCTGTTCTGACCACCGCCGTGGACAGGTGCTCTACAGCTGCGGGGGACTGAGGGCCGAGAATTGAGTTGGTTAGTCATGGGAGGTAGCGGCCACCTACTACACCAGGGTGGTCAGATTCTTCTCTGGTGAGGGAGTGCTGTCTGTGTCCCAAAGGGCCTTCCTAGCATGGTTGAACCTCTCTAGTGTAACCCCTTAGTGGTGGTTACTTCCGGAGCAGGCAGCCCTCCAAAGCTGCATGGGTTGTGCTCGGGGAGCCTGGGGAGTATGCATAGTGATGGGGAGTAAACATACGTACATGCATGCATTGTAACTCAAGGACGTTTGCTGTTTTTTTTTTTTTTCTGCTTCTTCCTTTTTAAATTTTGCTGGCGACGGAAACATTGCAGCGAGCGTATACGAGTAGCTTCTGCACGGAAAAAAATACTTTGGAGCCTGACAACGAAGGACTCCAGCTATAAATTATCAGTATGAAGATTGCATGTCGTTCGTCAATAACACGACAGGAGGTGCACCCGCGGTATTGCGACACGCAACCGCCATCGTGGCCCGTTGAGCACTATGCGTCGGCGGCTCCCTTCTTGGCTGAAGTGGCCTTGTTTCGTAAGGTGGCTATGGTTCCCCAGCGTACAAAATTTCGGTACGCTCTAATAGACCCTAGATTGCCTGGATTAATCTTTGCACTATACGGCGCAACTCGTAGCCAAGGTCCAGTAAAACTCCAGAATTAAACGCGATATTTCGTATAATTTCAACAAGCGTGTAAAATCAACTTAATCGGGATGGAGACAGGGATGCAGACCCCAAATATTAGTTAATAGTCAACTCCTGTTTAGTGTCGAAAAAAATTTGACGCCACGGCTGGTGAAGTTAAACTTTGCCGTTTCACAATTTCGAGCCTTTCCTAACATATGTGCTTCAGAAGAAAAGAACCGCACATGAAGAAATACTAAGTTATTTTCTCGTCGCCCTTGTCCAACGAATGAGACCTTCAGAGAGCATCAGTCTCCAAGGCGACTACACCGGCAGCCCGAGTTACCGTTTTCTCCGTGAATGCAGGTGCCGCCGTTGGCGCAGCACTCAGGCGGTGGCGGCCAAGTGTGCATGTAAGGTGCGATGAACCGCACCGCTTCCAGGGGAATGTCATCCGCTCGAACTGGAATGTCTGCGGAGGCAATTAAAAGTAACCGAAATCAATGCCCAACGGGACCCGCGCACATACCAACAAGTGTGCATATCCGTGACCCGTGTATACACTAACTGATCGCGTGTAAATAAGTACATCTGCCTATGCGCTTGATTTGTTCCTAATATATACTCTAGGCTAGAAGAGAGAAAAGAAACTTGAAAGAAGGAATGCAGCGAGGCGTCTTTTTCTGCAGTAATCGGCAAACTAAACTGAGCATTAAAGAGTTGCAGGGGACATCTACGTTTAAGACGCGATAGCTTTACCTCGTACTCAAGGGAGAGCTTCGAACGGAGCTGCGGCATTCGCCATTCATGCTCTCCGAGCGCTGAAGTTTAACCTAACGAAACTAGGACGAGCGGCTTGATGTGGGAGAAGCAGCTTCAGTGCTCAGAAGCGGCAATCGACGAAGCCACGTATCATTTCTGTCTTCTGCACAGCAGTACCACTGTCGACGAGCCTACCGGCCCGCCTTCTCCGTTCCACATTCGGTTTCAAGTAACCACGCCCGATTTCAGCTTCAGACGCGAGCTCTCTGTTGGGTGCGCAGACGTATAACTCCCGCTTGACGGGGACATTGTTTTCCATGGGAGCTTCATGAGCACGGCTAATGGCAGACGGTTAGCCTTTACGGAAAGCCGCCGAAAGAGCCCAGGTATGGTTTCACGTCAACAGTGGCTAATCGGAGCTTGCACCAACGCTGGCAGGACGAACTCACTGCGCAGACGCGGCGAATCCCGCATCATTTCTTTCGTCTCCGCCGAAGCACCATGCATTGCCCTCCTTCCCACCCTCCAGTTAACCTTTGCATTTTGCTGCCTCAGTCGTAGTTTCCGGCTGGCAGTGGTGACGTATTTCCGTGGACACTTGATGAGCACGGCTGATAGCGGACGGCTAGCGGGCACAGCAAAATCGAGAAATGAGCCTAATAACGCTATCGCGTTAAAAACATCCGTGCCCCGGTTCCACGGCGTAATGAAATGCCCTGCCAATCCAAGGGTTTCCTTTTGTGCTCATGTTTGGTGCGAGAAACATTGGCAGCGTACGCATTTGCGTGCTTTGCCGCAAATGGCGTCTGAAGACGATGGCGCCTCTATACCACGTAACGCCAGGGGCCTCCTCCTACATCTCACGCTCTTTCCTCTCCCTCCTCCCATTCGTTTCTCCTCTGTCCTCCCCCTACCCATGACTCAATCGTACTTTTCCGATCGATGAATAGCGCGGAAAAACAGGACGACAGGAGGGCACACAGACGCTGACTTCAAACTCCAGGAACTTAGTCTGACCAGTGCTACGTGCTTGCTCGGTATCCAGACAGGATGAGGCGAGAGATACGGGAAGCGTGGGAAATCCCCACACGGAAAAAGGATTGCGTCAGCGTACCCTCCATTGCCCTCACGGGAAAAAAAAATTATTTTCTTGACGGATAGAAGAGGTAGTGTACTCTGACATGAGGTGTGCTGGCGGCCACAGATTTGTCTCAGCAGTGCGATGACGTACTGTGATATAGTTCCTTATTGTATTGCCCCTTTTCATGTATGTTTGTAATTTGTTCCTATAGAGTCTGAAGCTAGCGCTGTGTCTGTGTGATGTACTGTTTTCCCGTGCAGTTCATCAATCTGCCATGTGCCACGTGGCCCGCCTACAATCCGTCTTGCCTACTTTTCCCTTCCCCTCCGATCCTCCCCATACGCTTCCCCGCTCCCACTTGAATGGACGCCACCTAAAAAAAAGTTTTTTTTTTCCCCTACCTTCTCTAGGTGGCGTTGGTTTGTAAACTGGTGTCCAGGCCACGAGGGGCTGGAGGGTAATCAGGCGGCCAACAGGGCGGCGGGGGACCTGGCGTACAGCGCCCTACACTACCACTCGTTCCACTCCCCACCGGTATGAACGATACGGTGAACAGCTTGCCAAACTCGGGCAGAACAGCCAGACTTTCCCCTCTCTTCACAAGGAGCTCGACACCCACGATTCGCAAACACTCGAAAGAATACAAACCAACACCTTTATTTACAAATCACGCTTAGCACTCGTCTTCAAATCTTCCACGCAACCTGGGAGTGCCGGCCCCAAGCGAATAACACCAACCCCTACTGCCCTACTAGCGACATGGGAGGCAGCTAGCTCTGGCTAGTTGATCCTTAGAGGACCGGTACACTTCGCCTGAAGAGCAAGGCAGCGTGCTGCTGAATCTGGAGCCCTGGATAGAATGCCCCAATTGCAGGTCTCCCTCTAATCTTTCTGACCCTCCCTCCCCCACCCCGTATTTTCTAAAATAAAGTTATTCTACTACTAAAACTCTTCCCTTTCCCTTCGTGCTCTACTCCGGCCGGAGACTCTATTTACCACCTTCTCCTCCCTCTCCACTTATGTACCCTCACCCTTCACTTCATGCCTACACTCCTCTGTTGCTGCCGAGGATGACGCATCCTTTGTTTATGCCTACCATTGTCGCCACATTATCCACGGTAAAACAAAACTACGCAATACAGATTATCAGAGAAATTATCCTGTCCAATGAGCCCACGAGAAACTTAAATATTATCTACGGCTATGCTGAAACCCCTCGCCAGAACAAAGACAAAAGATCACGGGAGTTCACTCCGATTTAGGCTCGAGTAAGTTAGCTGAATTCCCTTTACCACCCCATCTCCCCATTCTTCCTCCCACTCCATCAGGTCTCCTTTGCCGAAAGAAAATAACGTTCGATGTTGGGTTAGTTGGTCGAACATATTTAAGGGGATCGAATGTACGTACGTTTAGCGCTTTGTCATTGTGCACCCTCCTTCGTCCTACGTTGCGCTGTAACATACCCCTTAAATTGCCGAAAGTGCACGTTGGAAAAAGTCGCCGACGCCGGTTTCCGCAAAATGACAGCTAGCGCAAAAAAAAAAAATCAATAAATTCTTACCCAGTGCTTTTGACGCAAGTCTGCTGGCCGGCCTTACTGTTGCTTCATTCGAAAGCGCTGTGGTAAGAACTCCGAATACGAATATGTGGACTGAAATATAACGAGACAGGCCTCAGTCACATTTCGATAAACGTGTTCAGCGTCAAAAAACACTTGCGCCTAATTTCTCATCTTTACGTATTCAATATCACGCATAAAGTACACGATCCCTTTCATCACACCGAGCATTAAAATTTATTCCAGAGGTTGTGAACACCCATACAGATTTCGAGCTCTGAAATAAAGTAAATGCGCAACAGTGGCGTTGCTGGGTAAACTTGCACCCGGGGCCCAGAAAATTTGTCACCCCTCACGTACACAAAACAATTAATAAGAATAAAACTAGTACTATTGTTATTAATATTAATATTATTGTTTTCTGTTGTTACCATATTAAGGTTCATTCACACTTGCGACTGTAGCTACCAGAAGCGATTTGTGTCACTGTGGTCGCGCGACCAGAGCGATTTGTCTGGATCTTTCATTTAGATGCCAACGCACAAAAACTTTTCACAGATGCTGACTGCGTGGGCTTCGAAATGTCAAGAGGCGATGCGAAATGAAGTCACAAGATAATTCATTACGTGTAGTTATTTATAAACAACCGGCAGTATATAACGAAAATAAGCATCGAAGTAAGAAGCCTTGTGTTCTTTATGAAAACTAAACCAAAATACCTACAGGGGCTCCGACTAGTGGGGCGCGAATCACGAATACACGAACACCGGCTTTTCCAATGAAATAGGCATCGATAAAAATCCGAACAGTAAGGAGCACCGTGATGTGTCACTCGTGAGCATGAAAATACCGTTAGCAGCCGAGAAAGAAGTGGCCAAGAGCTACTTGCAGCAGCACAGGATGTAATGCGCCAAACCATGCAGAGTGCGCGGTTAGGGAAAATATTAGCAGCGGCTTAGCTCGGCTACGCCAGGATATACCGTACTTACACGATTCTAACGCGCAACTTTTTTCCCGCAAAAATAGGCCGGAAAATCGCATGCGTGTTAGAATCGGATACGAAACCAAAACTGCCGAAACAGATGAAATTTCGTTCCACCCATCGACATCACCATCTCAAGATGGCGCCAAAGCTTTTAGCAACAATTTTTCGGATCTAGGCGCCTAGGCTTTTCTTTCGGCGTTCACACAAATCGGCAAATTATTCCACTTGCGTGCTTGATGACAGCAACGGCAGCAGCGGCAACGAAGGTGCGCCGCTTCCGCGGCTTACGAGCGGCTCCCACGCGTTCACAACGAGCGGTTGGCTGAAGCGTACGCCTCTAGAGAAGCTCGCGGGATGGGCATGCGAGGCGTGGGCCACGATCCCATCGAACATGGTTGAACGTTCGTTCAGAAGTGCGGCATCGCGAACGCGCTTGACGGCACCAATGACGAGATGTTACGGTCAGCGGAAGGCGACAAGGAGCTCTCGGAGAGCGACGAGGAGTGAGATGAGTGAGATTACTTCGGGGAATAAATCGCCCGTTTCTCTCGCATTCGTTTTTCTTGCTCACAAAGTTAATTGCGCGTTACAAACGGAGGTGCCAGTTTTTTCGGTTTTTTTGCTTGGAAAATCGGGTGCGCGTTAGAATCGGGGGCGCGTTAGAATCGGGTAATTACGGTACGTAGCGTGGGCTAAGGTTCAGCTGGTTATTCTTAGGTTTCGTGGTTGTCTAGGATTAGCTGATTATCATGCTCACTGCTGCTAAAACGATTTCCAACCCAATTCAATCAAATCCAGTCCAGTCCAGTCACTGCTCCACGCGCATGCGCAGCACGGCTCTCCAGAAGCCACGCGAAGCGGCTGTCAAGCGGCTCCTGCGCAGCGTGTTTATGTAATTGTTATGCAGATAATTTTGTTGCCCTGTACTTTTTTATTCATCCGCTACCTTTAAAGATACACCCAACAAAGCAAAATATTTGAGTCATCAGCTTCAAATATTTCTTTACTGAGAAGTGCGTGGGACCCCCACACGAAAACCATGATTAAACAGGGAAATAATAGCGCAAGGCTATCCGCTTTATTTGTGTGCGTAACACAGAAAAACAGACAAATACGTCGTTTATTTTGCTTGTAACGGACAGGAGATGATAAAAAAACGTAGATTTCCCTGATTAACAGTTACGTAAATACAATAATTGCTACATAACTGTTGTATTTCTTGAATAATTTGCTCGACAATCTACTCCTCCATTGTTGTTGTTTGTAGTTTATTACACGGGGCCGCATGGGATACGCCCCTTCCATATATCGCCATCTTTGTGCAATCGCCATGCACTGACTGCGTCGCTGGGCACGATGAACGAAGATCAACTACTTAAAAAAATATGAGCTATCAACACCTGATTTCAGGTCCTTCGCGATTGCCTGGTAAGTGTAACCGATGGAAATCGCGACGGCCCAACTGTCTCACCCATTGTTGGACACCTGAGTTACCCTCCTTCGCCTTGCGCCCCCCTCCCAACGCACACTTAATCAGTATACCTATAGCTCCTGCGCACGAACCTTCATTTCATGTTTCACACATGCTTTCATCTCGTCTTAATTCTTCGTCCCAGCTTCCTCAAGATACCCCCCCCCCCCCCCTGTTTTTTTTGTTCAAGTAAATGTTGCATTGGTTTCCTGAAAATCTCACAAGCGGACCGGAGTACACGGTCTCCGACGCGTCACCGCAAAGACGCAAGAAAATTTGGTAAACATTCACCATGAGCGCTTACAGAACATTTCATGCGCGCAAAAAAAAAAAAAAAGTAAAGCCACGTGGAAAGCCGGAGAGGACACATGACCAGTCTCGTTGGCCATAATGCCTCCCCACCCCGTACTAGTACTGACGTGATGAATGGGCTTTGTTAGCCCCATTGAAAAACAAGCTCCGCGCTTCGAAGTCATAGCGACATCACCCCCACCCCCTTTCCAGGAATAGTTCCTTCTTCGCCTCCGCTCACCCTGCCTGACGCCTCAAGCCGCGCCTAGAGCCACTAGATGAGGTTTTAGTTAGTGGCTCTAGCCGCGCCTATCTTCGACTCCCACGACATTCTTAGATGCCAGAATTCTCCTCGCTTTCTTTCATCATATGTAATAATGAAAGAAAGCACGTAAGCCTGTTCAGCACGTAAGCTGAACAGGCCAAAGCTGCGGTCGCGTTACAGTCGTCTTCCAGTTTTCGACGACCGCATATTGCACATTGGAGGAGCACAAGTGGCACCCCCCTCCCCTTACCGAGGGGCTGGTAACCGGGGCCCTGAAAAAAATTACACCCCACGTGGGAACCCTGAGGGGATGCAAAGTCGTGCAATCTGGACCAGCGACTCGCCGCTGGCGTTTCAAAGCGGCTTCTCGTTCTCGAAGCGGGGAATCCGCTGCTCGACGCTGCCGTTTACGTTCGGCGTCGCGAGCTCTCCTCTGTGCCGCCTTGTCTTCGGAGGTGCTCGCGGTTCTGACAGTGTGCTGGCTGGCGCTAGTTGAAGGTGTGCCAGCCAGTTCGCTGACGGAATCGTTGGCGTCCATTTCCAGTCATCGGACGGCGCTGCACCGAAGAAGCAACTGAGCGGAGCGCAGACCGGGTTTATTTGCAGAGCAGAGGGAGTGGAGAGGAGGAGCAGCGCGCATGCGCGTGAATGGACAGCTAGTGTTCAGAGGGGAGAGGAGGAGGAGTGCGCGTAGCGCACAGGTGGCGTGGAGAGGAGGAGGAGAGAGAGTGGTGTTATCACAGGTGGTGTGGAGAGGAGGGGAGATGCGGACGGAGATGCTTTGCATCGAAAAGGAAGAACCTCGTTCGTCCACGAAGCTCATTTTGTGCTTTTTGTTGAGTTTGTCCTTTTGTCTTAGGTTTCCCTCCTCGCGAAGGAAAAATCAGTTTCGAAAAGACGATAACATATTTGATGTGGCGAACTTGCACGCGTTGTTTTTGTAGGTCACGCTGATAAGCACACGCGCTTACACCACAGCCTCCGGACTCGCCGCTGATAGTCCGCGCCACGGAGGTCCGCGCCATCCGCGCGCAGTCCGTACCATGGCCGCTGGACGAGAGCGCGCCTTTCATCCAGCGGCCGTGTCCGTGCAATCTCCTCTGAAAACGTCTGCAAAACGAACATCGAATCCGCGGAATATCGTCCCGGAAATAACGCGGCGAGTCCGGGACTGGTAATCGAAGAGCCCTTAATACCTTAATACCACTCCTTTCACGGAGACGACGAGGTTGGTTTGACAACGCAATCAGTTCGAAATCATGCTGATAGCGCCAATGGCATTAGAGCACTCACGTCACTCTGCCGCGCACTTTGCTTTCGCCAAGGAGAAAAACCTTTCATAGCGCCTCCTTGCCGCTCCTCCCAGCATCTTCGAGCTCATTTTTCCCTCCAAGGTGCGCTCGGTGCGGACCGCGGTGCTACGATTCCATATGCGGATATCAGGGGGCGCCACGTGCGGGCTCGGTCATTCTCTTCGGGAGCGTGGCGTATTGTACGGGGCTGTTGGCTCACGCTGTAACTCCTTCCTTGCACAATGAAGTTACTTGACTGTGACCACAATTTTTGTGGCATCAAAACAAAGGTCTTCGTTGGGCTCACCGGTGAAGACGTGCCAACAGTAAGCGCCAACCTCAAAGGTGATACTGCTGCTCGTATTTCGCTTGTCGGTCTGGCCTTGGTGACCTAATTGTTAACACAGTTGCCGATTGTCCTTCATCTTATTTTTATTGCTGGATTACGGTCTTACCTCGTCTGGCGGGACTACTAAATGGGAGCCGGAGGCTGTGACTTTAGTCAATGTGATTCGGGAGGTCTCGTTTTGTGAATGACGTAACGCACCTCCATTCATTCATTTCTTCCCGTTTGACACGTGTGGCGTCCACTGATGTCATTTTCCTAGTTGACCGTTAGAAATGTGTTATAAAAGTACTCACGTGAATTCATGTAGGAACTAATGTCTTCTAAGGCCCGTAGAACCCCAGCTTGCCGAAGCGTTTGAAACAGCGCCAACCCGCGAAAATTACGTCACGCTGGCAGCCAAGGAAATTCGCTCGCGCGTGCAGTTTCATGAAACAGCAGTTGCAACGTCGACATCGGTCTATTTACAAAGAATCGTGTCTTGTTTACAGACAAAGTCCTGCCTTACCTAAGTCGCCCGAAGCTACCCGTGCTCAAGCTTGAAGATGGTGCCGCGTTATTTAACGCCAATGCCATTTGCAGGTATATGTGATTTTATTTTAGGGTGTGGATATTGTGGCGGCCGGCATTTTATCGGTCGCTGTTATATTAAGCCAGCATAACCTAACCTAACCCGACCCTACGTTACCCAACGTAATCCAACCTATAAAGGCAGGTCTCGAATAAACAAATAAGACTGAATTCTGCAACAGAACCGAGAGTTTCTGAATAAATAAACACCATGAATAAGGCGAAGAAGATCATTAGGAACAAAGTTCATAATAAAACAAAACAAAGATTTAAGGGGGTTGGACTGAACCAGCGACATTACGATCACAAACCAGAGGCGCAACCACTACACCACACTGTAACCACGGTTGATTAAGCTACCTGCAGAGGCACACATACCAGACACTATAAAGTAAGCCTGAACAACCAATCAGAAGGCAGTGCTGGCAAAATGTCCCTACCAGCTAAAGTGCCAGCTGCTGGCAATATATCCACTTCCTTTCTTTTATTGCAATCATGTAGTCGTGGCTCGCCGATCTACAATGCATTTCTTTTTTAAATTCAGGTTTCTGTGGGAAAAATCAGGAAAAAATGTTCTCGTAGAGGATGAAGAGTGGTGCGAGTGGGAGGCCGTCAAGCTGCAGGTGAGCACACATTAGCTTAGTGCTTGGCATAGTAATGTCATGAATGGTGTTGATCATCAAAAGATTTTTCATGCAGCCTACCGTGGCAGCCGCTCTACTAGAGCATATACAACATGGAAAGGTTGGCGACGCACAGGTTCAACTCAAGGGGCTTTTGAAGCGTGTTGAAGATTGCATATCTGAACATTCCACGTTAAACAAGAGTGCACAGGTAAGGCTTTCATATTAAGGACATCAACTAAACAAATAGCTGGTCACCTTACTTGCGAGGCACTAATGTGATTTTTGTAACATCCGGTTAGTGCATTTGAGTACATCCTGAGGGCAGTTATGTATCAATATTTCTGTTTGATTCATCGCTACCTCAAACCCTTGCAGTTTCTCAGAAAAATGTTTACCTCCTTGAACTAATCACTGATGTAGCACTGTGCTTCTTGATTTCTCAGTGACATTGTACCCTTTTTTACAGGGCATCGCATTTGCCGATGTTATAGTGTGGTCGTCCATACTGCCCCTTCGTACAGTTGACAGCCTTTATTCAGGTAGTAGTTGAACAACTTCATCTTTGATGGCGCCTAATGTCACCTTTCTGTGTGTTGGTTGTTAAAATCTGCTTATTTCGCGCCAGATGTGGTAACCCCGTGCAGAAACGTGTGCAAGTGGATGGCCAAACTTGAAGCCAGTGCAGGCTTTCAAAGAGCAGCAGAGCGAGCTCTTCCTCCAAGAAGTGACATCACAGCGTTCAAGGTATGTGGGGAGCCAGGAAGGAGCTTCTGATTATTTTTCTTGCTCACCAACCAAAGTACAGCCTAGTCGTTGCACTGGCCAGTGACAGACCAGCTGCCCTCCAAGCATGATCTCTGGCATGCGTGCCATTTTAATGAAATACTGCCCGCTGGATTTGTTTCAAGTGCATGGGAAAGGGAGGCAACTAAATATGTGCCATAAAAACTGAATAAGTTAGTGGAGGGTTGTTGAGTCAATAAATTCAGTTTTCCTTCTCAACAGAAATAAAATTGTTTTCTTCTTTGTTTACTCGAAGTTTCCACACTAAGAAAAAGTAGCTGCGTCTGCTGACTATTGTTGCGAGTGCCTGTGGTGCGTTGCATAAAGGTTGGGTAGTTGTTTATCAAAGTGGCTTTCATGCTCCTGTCATAGCGCTGCTTGTCTTTCGGAGCAATCTTCAAAAATATAGTGAGCCCCAAACACAATGTTAATATTATCAAAGACAAGAGCTTACAGATAAGACGAAGATGCTCTTCTTGTACTGTTCACTTGGTAGCGGTTCTGATGCTCAAGTTGTCTGTCTACCTGTTGCCGGTCCTATTTATGACATCGAATTTGACCTGGAATGTTTTCTCTACTAGTTTCTTCCATAATCCATGATGATCAATTCTCTAAGCATTTCACCCGTCCTCATTTGCAGACCCTCATTTATTCACTGTGCTAATGCTCAGCTCACATCCAGAATGCGTGCACTCCACAAATAATTTTTTTGGCTACTGCCAAAATGCTTTTAACCGTAGAGAGTGGTTTTGCGAGGGGAAATTTGTGTTTTCTATTGGTTAAATCATTCTCTTCGAATATTTGCAGTGCGGAGTTAACTAATGTGAACCCTTTCCTTCCAGGAATCTCTGTTAGCCTTTGCTTCACAATGTGCGCCGGTTGTGCTTCCAAAGACGCCCGATGCTCTGTCTGAAAAGCCGCACCTTAACTCCGTTCACTCCATAGGGGTCAGTAACCTTGATGTTGGTATCCCTTTTTGCTTGATGTTGGCCTCTCGTTGTTCCCAGAGCTCATTGCAAACTTCGCCTCTCTCTTTTCAAGGAAGAGAAAGAGCAAGCAATTAGCGCCGATGAAATTGACAAGGCGTTCCACACATGGGCAGATCCCAAGAACAAAGCCACTGAACTCCCGAGCCGTACAGTTCCTATGTAAGTCCTGCTCCTGCATGGTTGCTTAAAAGCACTTGACTATGCTTTACGTGTAAGCTTCAGATCTGTACACTTCCTGCACAATTTGTTGATGCCATAAAGGTCTCTCTATGAACGCCACTGGGCTCCACAGACATTCAAAAATACTTGGTGGATTCTGCATTTGACGTTGCGTTCTTATTCTATACTGATGGCCTACTGGCCAGCCATAGCATGGCAATGCTTCATTTCTTGACCATGCTTTAACACTTTCCGGTGCGGCCCTTTTATCGTTTTGTGAGAAAAAAAGTAAGCGAAATCACAAAATTTGACCTTGAACACCCAAGTCGGGTGTACCCTAACAATGGACTGAAAGGGTTAAGTGTAGAGGTCAACAATAAGATAGGTGGTATTCGTTGAAAAGTTTAGCTGTCAATTTTTTTGCTTGGCAACGCTGGAAACGGCCACAGTCATGGCCGATGCGCCACGGGCATGGCACGGCTTGGGCCACTGCGCCCGCACGCCGAAGAAAAAAAGAACACTGGCGTGCGTCGTCTGCTTCATTTCAACCCAATTCTCCATGGTGGTGTCAACAGAGATGTTATTAATGCACTCACATTGCACTCGAGGCATTACTTTGCATTCGGTGAGGTAAAATTTGGAACGTCCAACACAGATCATGGGCTTAGCACGGACAAAGTACTGCCATTTCGCAAAGCCTGATGTAACCAGTGACGGTGCATTCACATGGTTGCCTACATGCGCGCATCGCCAGTGAATACAAGCTATTTTCATGTAATAGTTACTGCTTTTGGTTCATGTGAAAGGTGTAGCCTGGAAGTGTAATTGAGGGCCCCTTCAGTGAACCCTGTGCAGTTGTGCAGTGCAATCAGTGTTGCAAGGAATGAATCCTTCCTGTGCTTCTTCATTCCAGCCTTCCCAAGAAAGGCGAGAGAAATGTCCTCATCACGAGCGCACTTCCGTACGTCAACAATGTGCCCCACCTGGGAAACATCGTTGGGTCAGTGCTGAGCGCTGACGTCTTTGCCAGGTGAGAATGTGGTGCCCTCGCTGCTGAGGTGGCCGCTGCCCTCCCTGTGTGCATGTGTGCCTGAGTTGTTTTCTGTGGGTGAACAGGTATTGCCGGCTCAGAAACTGGAACACCCTGTATGTGTGTGGCACGGACGAGTACGGCACTGCTACCGAAACCAAGGCCCTTGAATTGGGCATCACGCCCCGGGAAATTTGCGACCGCTTTAACAAGATTCACGCAGACATTTATCGCTGGTTCAACATCTCCTTCGACCACTTCGGGAGGACGACGACGGAGCATCAAACAAAGTAAGCGTGCCAATGCTGTTCCGTGCTGTTCCGCCATAGCTTGCAAATACAGGTACACTCCGAGATGTATATGTGCCTGTACGTAGACATGGAATACATATTGGATTTGTTTTTATGACAGCAAGTAGGGAAAGAAAAAGCAAGCAACACACAAGACAGACCATCCAGCCACATTTTTCGTCATTCGCCGGAACTTGGGAATGCGTGATACAACGCACTGCCGCTTTCACTCAAGCAGTCAGGAGCTGCACACTGTTCTTTGCTTGCCGTGGCAAAAAGGACCTATGAGCATGTAGAAAGTGCATAAAGCACACCTGCAGGTGAAGAAAATGAGGACAAAAAGGAATGGTCGTGGCAGTGCATCGTAATATGACGCATGAAAAGAATAAGCGGGGAGCATGCATATGTGCTTGAAGTGGGGCACTAGTATCAGCATTCTATTATTATTTGTTTAATTGTCATTTTTTTAAGCCTAGATTAATGTTGTTACACTTACATCAAGAGAAAAATAAGAAGTAAGCCATCATTTTGTCTTGTTTTGTTGATACAATGGCATTTACAAAATACTGCAGGCCCAGCCAATCGTGGGGCACTGCACTGGGTTGTCATATCCAGAGGCCTCTGCAGTGACGTAGCTAGTGCTGCATTTGCTTGTGTTTTTAAATTTAAAGATTGAATACCTTTCGTGACCATTATTTTGCATCTATTTCTACATGACATTAAGAACAGACATAGTACTGGAAAAATACTGAAAAAAGTGTTGCGGGGGTCTTTTAAGTGCAATGATTATAATGTGCCATTCGATCTATTGGCTGACCAAATTCAAGACCTGTAATGCCGCAAGAACTGGAAAAATTTTTCCTGTGTGGCCTGGCTAGTGTATCCTCTGCAGTCACTGTTTCTCTCTCTTTTTCTGTTGTTCAGAATAGCCCAAGAGATCTTCCTGGAGCTTCATAAGAACGGCTATTTGTGTGAGGAGGTGGTTGAGCAGCTTTACTGCAACCACTGTGACAGGTGGGTTTTTCAGTGTCCCCGTTTTATCACCTTGTGGTGGGCGGCACACGTGATTACTTAATGGTGATTAAAGTCTATGCTGGAAATATAACCGCTCAGCTAAGCATCTCAGTAAGGATGAGTGTGCGTTCTTCTTGCTGATGTACGTGCAAAACATCTTATGATGAAACTATTCGTGGTTTAACTTGCGTTTGTAGCTATCATTCACGTAACAGGGAGCACAAAATCATGTCTTGCTTTTTTGGTCACTCTAGCTTGTGTCGTGTTCTGGCTAAAACGGTTGCCGGATGAAAAATTATGCTCCTTGGTGCATTCATCTCTTGTGACAACTTTTTAGTTCAGCTTTGCCAGTTGAGATTTCTGCCCATATGAGTTGCCATGTGACATTCTCACTCCATTTATGGGTGCACTAGCCTTCCTTGTGTGCCAATCTGGTGTGCCCTCTTGTTTCCCCAGATTCCTGGCAGACAGGTTTGTGGAAGGCACATGTCCTTTCTGCGGCTATGAAGACGCCCGAGGGGATCAGTGCGACCTCTGCTCGAAGCTGATCAACCCGACGGAGCTCAAGGAGGCCCGTTGCAAGCTGTGCAAGGAGCACCCAGTGCTCAGGAAGTCCGGGCACCTCTTCATCAACCTGCCCAAGGTGTGCTGGCCCTCTTCGTGGCTTTTCTTTGCTGAACGTTTATAAACACGTAACCAAGTGCCTCGCTCTGTAATATTTGTGGTGAGCTTGCCTGTTCCTTTGTAAGGTTTTGGTTCTTCCTTGTTTAGCTGAGGGACAAAGTGGTTATCACTCTTGGGGTGCGTTTATTTTTTTGCATGTTGAAGTCTGTGCACGTAGTATTTGCTCTCGCTTCTGGTTGCCGTGACCTGTCCTTTTCTTTATGTCGGAAGATGAGGAACATCCTCCAGGTAGCTAGTGTGGTGTAAACATTTGTTCAAAGTAATAAAAAATGTAAACACAAGGAAAACGCGAAGCAAGAAGCACTCAAAATGTGCCCCATAATGCTTGTCTTCTCTCTTGTTCTCCTGTAGAGCGCGGTTAATTAAAAAAAAAAAAGCAGCACTATCGCATAGAAGCTTCACAAAAGAAATAATATAGTCCACCAGATGTTGCAAGGGGTCAGAAATCAATTTGGGAGCCTTGCAGTGTGGCTAGCTTGGCATCGGAGAGGTCATTTTATTGATGTGGCAACAGGTAAGTAAGTAAAGGAGAGGCAGAGTTGTTGATGTGGGTGTTTCTTATGGTTTTCTCATAAAAGCCCTCTTAAAGTTGATAGCCACAAAAAAAAAAAAAAAGATCTTGTGCCAGCTTACTGCACGACGCCCAAACCGAATGAGTGACCCAAGCGGTGCCTGCCGACACAGTGAGGCCTCCTCACCCTCCCCCCTTGTGTGGCCCAGCTGGAGCCGGCCTTCGAAGTGTGGTTCAAGAAGAAGACCTCCGCTGACGAGTGGACGCAGACGGCCAAGGTGATCACCAGCGCCTGGCTCAGGGACGGCCTCAAGCCCCGATGCATCACCAGGGACCTCAAGTGGGGCACCCCCGTTCCCCTGCCGGACTACAAGGACAAGGTGAGCGTCCGCGCTTCCAGTGGGAAACTGGACGACGTACTCACATTACATCTGGGCCCCCTTCCCTTACTTGTAGGATTGCCACTTTTCCCCGTGGGGGTATATATAATGAATGTTTAATTTGGGTTGAAAAAAAAAAAAAAAGACGCCATGTTTTTTTTTTTATATATATATATTTCTTCAATAGTGTACATGTCTAACAGGATACCAGGGCTAAAGGCGAAAACCGCCTGACGGGGTCCCGCGGTCCCCTTTCCACGTTAATACATCAATTCACTTCAGCACATTAATGAATACATTAAACAGTTCTATCAGAGTCACTCGGAGCATAATGCAGAAAGGAAAACATTGATACTGTGCACTTATCAGTTTCAACAAAGTAACAGAACATTTCTGCAAATGAAGAAAAAAACATGAACATGGTCATTTATCAGTTTATACATTACGAGCCTTACCCTCACGAATAAATTTTCATTAGCGTGCAAGTAACAAACACAAGAGCAAATACAAAAATGTAAACCATATTGATAAACATACACAACCAAAAAGATAAAATTTGTACTGAGGTTCATTCAGGGCGATGAATTTTGGCAGATATCAAAGTGTTTCAAAGTTGTTTTGATGCCCTTTTTCTAGTCCATAAAACACCCCAAGTACATTGCATAGAGATACAAGTGACCGAGTTATCACAGAAACATTTGTGTTCACTAAAAGCATCCTGCACATCACATGCAGTGCCATTTATTGTAGTGTTTTCTTAAGGAGGAATCAACAAAACGTTTGTACTAAGAGTGATTGAGAGCTTGGTTATTGCTCTGTATGCTCTTCACTGAAAAGTAACCCAATTGCTGACCGTGGCGGCAGCATTTCGTTGTTTTGTTCCTCCCTTGGGTCCCCCTCCACCTCGGGCAGTGCGCTCGCCTGCATATTTTCTCTGCTCGCGTGTCTTTGCACAGCTTGTCGACACATATTTATCATCTTAATTGTTGAGTTCATGCTTATAAAACGCCAGAACGGATATAATCACGGCACGAAGGCCAAAAATCCAGCCAATGATGGCCGGTTTTAGGTATAGACCGGCAACCGGCCCGCTGTTTAAAAAACCAGTCGGGCTGGTTCAATACCGGGCAGGTGGCAACCCTACTTACTTGGAGGGTCTACCTCAAAATGTGCAACCCCCCCCCCCCCCCCCCCCGCTTCCCTCCCCTACCTGATCTGTTCGGTGCTTTAGCATTCAAAGGAACGCGTGCTGGCTTGGCCAATTCACAGCGCACAGTGGGAAATAGTGTTGCAAACACCAAAACTGCAGCCAGTTTACCCCTGGGTGTTTCGTGATGTCAATTTTGGCCCGCCTGTTCCCCCGTGCTGCAGGTGTTCTACGTGTGGTTCGACGCCCCCATCGGCTACCTGTCCATCACGGCCGGCTACACGAGCGACTGGGAGCTCTGGTGGAAGCAGCCCGACCAGGTGAAGCTGTACCAGTTCATGGCCAAGGACAACGTGCCCTTCCACGCCATCGTGTTCCCCATGACCCAGCTGGGCACCCACAGCAGCTACACAACGGTAGATCACCTCGTGGCTGTGGGTGAGGACACTCACGCGTTCTGGCAGAAGCGTTTTCTTTCCGCGTTTTTAGCTGGTCTCTTCTAGCTTGATTAGGCTACTGGCTGAAATTCGTTCAGCATAAATTTTAATGTTCAGAGTCCCAGGTCCCATAGAGGTTCATACTAATTTATATTAGAGGGAAATCTGGCACTGCAATTGTGGGCTGTCGTAGGTTGCCGCCATTGCAGCTAGCGGCGTTCCTCACCACATGGCTTGGCAAGCCACATGGCTTCTTTTTTGTCTCGAAGCCAAAATCAACAAAAAAGGGTAACGTTTTTTTCTTGTTTATCTTGCTTGAAGCTTCTAAATAAGAGCTTCAATTTTGTAATAACAAAACAAACCTGATTAATCTCCTAGAGTAATATTATATTGTTACTTTCTTGCAGCCAGAGCCAACTTTCCAGCCTGTTAATGAGCCATACCAAGGACAAGTGGAACGTGCCTGCCCGGTACATGACAGAACGCTCGCTGAAGTGCAACTCGCCTAGACAGTGGTGCCAGATTTCACTCTAGTATATATTAGTATGAAACTCTATGACAAGCCCAGTTGCTGATTGTGGGCTTGTTTCTCTATGTAGACATAGTTTTTTTTTTTTTTTTGTCAATTCTGAATGTAAAGAGAGGAAAGCTTGCATGCCTACCAGCAGTGCAGAGGCCTTTTCTTTACTTAAGTAAGGGCCTTCTGTCTACGTGAAAGCTTGGCTTTCTTCGGCGACTCTAATTTGGACCTCCCAACCCTTCCTGCCAGAGTATCTCAACTATGAAGACGCCAAGTTTTCAAAAAGCAGAGGCGTCGGTGTGTTCGGGAACGACGCCCAGGACACAGGCATTCCCGCCGACGTTTGGAGGTTTTATCTCATGTATCAGCGACCAGAGAACCAGGTACATTCCCCTCGTTGCGTGTTGTATGTGTTGCAAGCTCAGGGCAACTCTTTTGGTCTCCCATTATTAAAGGAGTACTGACACAAAATTTTTGTGTTACGGTTTTTTCGCTGCTATGGATTCCTACCAGCCCCACTAATCATAGACTGGCACATTAGACGGTCAATCGCAGTGTAAACAATCATTTATGGCGTCGTTTATTCGTGTCAGTTTCGGTTTCGACAAAACGAATGCCGAGCGGCTGCCATGGCAGGATGGCACCTGTGACGTCACCATTCTTGTCGCACCGCTGCCGGTCTTGACGTGCGCGAGCGAGCGCACATGCGCGCCCAGACCAGCCGAGGTCTTACCATCCCCACGCGCCTGGGCAGCATGACGTCAGCCCCAAAACCATGACGGTGATACACACGGCGTTGCAGTGCGAGCCAACCGCAACCAGTACGTCGGCTACATCACGAGAGCCCCAATATCGGCAGTTTGGGGCAAGGAGCAGATGATGTCATACTGGCCCGCTCTGGGCTTTCTCGTGCGGGCAAAGATTAAAATGGATTTAAAATATGTTATACTGAACGGTTATTGTTGAAAATTGCTGGGAGATGTCTCCTGATAAAAAGGAAGCATTTTACATAGTTATCTCAGCTTTGAAATTTCGTGCCACTACTCCTTTAACGTCAAGTGACCACAGGTGCCTCTGGCAAGTCCTTGCCCTTGGCACTTGCAGCCTTGTTACCAGTTGTAGGCCGTAGACTGACCAATGTGCCAAGGATTAAGTCCGCACTTTGCTTTTCCTGATCCAGGACACGAGCTTCTCGTGGAGCGACCTGCAGCTGAAGAACAACTCTGAGCTACTGAACAACCTGGGCAACTTTGTGAACAGGGCGCTGACGTTCCTGTTTAACAACTTTGGTGGCGTCGTGCCCGAACTCCACATCCTGGACGAGGACAAGGTGGTCATTGCTAAGGTGTCAGCGCAACTCGCGCACTACATCAACCTCATGGACAAGGTCAGGTACGGGCTCTTTTAAGTGCAGAGCACTTTAGGGGCTGGCCTTATCGTCGTAGCTCGCTCTAACGCTCAATGTCAAGCAACTGCCAGTATCAGGCGGTGCAGCGAGATAACGGACCCAAGTAGAGCCCGGCATACCGTCATAAGCTGCGTTTACATGAATTCGACAAAATGC
Source organism: Haemaphysalis longicornis (assembly GCF_048455015.1). Classification (NCBI taxonomy): domain Eukaryota; kingdom Metazoa; phylum Arthropoda; class Arachnida; order Ixodida; family Ixodidae; genus Haemaphysalis; species Haemaphysalis longicornis. The sequence goes on from NW_027526361.1 coordinate 26,136,777, forward strand.
GACAGTAGCGCGTCGCATTTCCTAGCCCGTCACGAGTAATGGTATGCGGTAGCGTTTACACATAGCGCATTACCTCGGGTGCGATGGTGGCGCCATACGGTGTCGCACATCGAAGGCAAAGCAGCGTTTCTGGCCCTTTCGGTGCTTCTGGCGCGGCTGTTTCGCGTTTTTTTCTTCTTGAGTCGCATGGTTTGCCGTCTCACACCCGATTAAGATGTTCGTAAATGCAAAGGTGCGTTTGCATGCCTTACTGAAGTTGTCAACATAATCCCTAATGCGATGCGCTCGCGTTTACATGCACTTCGAAAGTCGACTTGCGCGTCTAAATCCACCCTGTCTGGCGTATTATTGCGACGCGCTCTCCTAGCGCATTATCCCCGTTTACATGGATGCAATGCACTAGAAAGTTGAAGCGATGCGATGCGCCATTTGTCGCATTCATGTAAACGCGGCTATTGGGCGTCCCGCAGAGACTTAGAAAACCAAGTGCTTAAATAGGCATAACTGTTCGAAACTTCTGAACCGCTGGCGCTTGTCATACATCTCCACGTTTTTTAGGGCAAACAAAAAAAAAAAAAAAACTGCCGGTACATTTGAGGCAAAATATACGTAATTAACCAGCAGCACCCACGTTCATGTAGTTCAGAACGCTCGTTGGGTTAGTTTTTACGATAGTAAGTGAAAAAAAGTGGCAGTGCAACGCCGGCACGTGCGGGAGGAAAAGCAAGCACAAAAAGAGCAGAACTCCCGCTGGCGCTGTTTCAGGCAGTGGGCGTGCAAGCACTGCGGAGGCAAAAAATTTGAATTGCATTGGTGGTGGCAGTGAGCGGATAACGGTGCTACAGCCCATTATGGCGAATCACTGCTCTGTACTTCCGCCAGCTTTCACGTTGAGTGGAACGGCTTTAATTTTTGTGTCCCCTGCTTCGTGTTCAGAGCCCAAGTTGGTTGTCTTGTTTTGGTTGTGCAGTGCCATCTTCTCTTCCCAGGCTCCGTGACTCGATCCGATGCATCCTGAACATCAGCCGCATAGGCAATCAGTACATCCAGTTCCACAAGCCTTGGGAGCTGGTGAAGGGCACGCCAGAGCAAAAGTAGGTGTTCTCCGGCCATTGTCATGGCACGGATGGAAAACGAGCGACAGTGCTCGAGTGTCCAATATTTTCTGGACACTGTTGTTGCGCCCAGAAAATGAATGGGCACAATGCTGAAGCACAGTGCAGTCCAGCCCACTTATAACGAACACGTTGGGAAATGGAAACCAATTCGTTACATCTGTTTTTCGCAATATCTTAATAAAAAATTTATATATACAAACGGTAGTGGGAAACAAAGAGTTGCTCTGTGTGGCCGGAATTTCATTAAAACCGGGTTTGCTATAAGTGGGCTATACTGTACTGTGTTAACTGTCAGTCACACGGACAGGACACATACAGTCAAACCCGGCTATAACGAACCCGGATAGAGTGAATTATGCTATATATCGAACAAAAATAATTCAGTTTCCGAAATACATGGGAAACTTATTCCTTATAACGAAGTTCACATCCGATATATCGAACTCTGCGCGCCTAGAATGACCGCAGAAATGCACGGCCTCAGAGCAGCGATTGAGATGTGGATTGGCCGCGACCACGGAGCAAGAGCTGCGACTGAGGCAATGCTCCTCGCACGGACGACGTGACGCCACACACCACTTTCCGTAACTGTTTCCGATGCGCGGGACTCGCGTCGAAACCCGCGCAGTCAGCGAGTCCGGACCAAAACAGCAGCATCGGTGAACTGTGGGAAGAGCTCCCCCACGTTCCCGATGATGTCGCGAGTGAAAGCCGTCCGACGCCTATAAAGGAGCGCTTTTAGCAGTCGATGTGCTCCGCCAATGCTTCTTAGATTTTGGAGGACACGGACTTCAACTTTGGAGGACGCGGACTCGAACTGGTGCAAACAATGTTTCGTGTAGAGAATGCTATGCTAGTTGAAGCCGCCTAAACGAAAGTGAAAACAAAAATCACCGCTTTTTTCTTTGCAAAGTAGGCAGTTCAGGAGGAAAGTAGCTTTATTACTTGCAATAATGGACTGTTTTGGGTATAGTAATGGCTACTTTACTGTGTTCGTTTCTGCATTTGGTGATGGTGGAGTGGAGTTGGGCCGGGGGAGGGGGTGGGGTCCCGCAGATTGCGAACTTGTAACAATAAGTTCGTTATAGGCGGGTTCGGCTATATCGAACTATTGGATATATCGAACTAATCGCTATGCATATTGCAATTCGCTATAAATGGGTTTGACTGTACACATTTTGAATGTTTTGCTTGGTCTAAATGATGCCATTGCGTAGATTAGCTAACTGTAAATGCCTAATGTGAACTGCACAATCGCTATAGAACACAGTTTAGCCTCAGAGACACTTAAAGGAACTAAATCCTACCAATACACATGGAACACGCAACTGTAGTACAGTCAAACCCAGCGATAACAAAACCCCACAAGTACAAAATTCCTGCAGCAACGAAATATTTTCGGATCCTCGGCGAATGTTCATAGAAGCCCATGTATTTCATATCTCGTGGCTACGAAATACCTAACGAAATTTGCTGCGAGTCCCGTTGTCAGTTTATCTGCCCATGTAAGGCTTACAGTGTCCAAAAAGTTCTCAAATGCATTTTTCTCGGGCTCAAAGTGTGTAATCTACTACCACAGCGCGCTTTCATGGCCGCAGCCATATTTGTTTACTTAAAAAAGATTGTGCAGCAGGCAGCCGTGGAGGCAGCCTCTCAGCAAAACCACCAAGGGGCGACACATGGTGACTCGTGGCACAGCTTTGGCTTGGGCTACGCTAGCCAGCTACCACTGAACAGCGCACATGCGTTCATTGTGTGTGCTGTGATCGGCACGTTTGCTCTCAGTAAGGTGCCTCCGCCAGCCCAAAAGCGGAAGTTTTTTATCGCTACAAGTTAAGGCAGCCGGCAGCCATCATTGCCCAAGTCAGTGGCCCAAGTGGAGGCAGGGAGGATAGCGCCGACAAGTTTGGAACCACCTGCTGCTCGCTCTGCCACTTTTAAAAGCAAGGACGCCACAAAATGATGCAGTGACAGCTGTGGTCTTTCTGGACGTCAACAAAGCGGTGGTCACTGAGTTGTGTAGACTGCATTGGAACAGTGAGGTGCCAAAAAACTGGACTTTGCTTGCATGCTCTGACATGATCGGTGCCGAGGACCAAGGAGAAAAACGTGCAGAGAAGGCAAACCCGCGGGATGGTTTAGATGCATTTGGCACGGTTCGGTCGTTCTTAGGCGCGCACGACTAGCAATGAAACACTTATAATGCGATAGTTGAGCTGTGAAGTTGCTGCAAGGTAACACACACAAAGTAATATAACTGACTTTCAGAAATAAATTTTCAGTTTGTGGGCGATTTTTCTCTCATTTGTGTTTCATTCTCGTGGCTGCGAAATTCCCACAAAGGCGAATATTTTGGCTTTCCCTGGCGGATTCGTTATTGCTGGGTTCGACTGTACCCTTCAGTACAGTGTATTTTGGCACTGATGGCTCATTGGCATTTTGGCTATTTTGGCCATTTGGATGGCTATTTTGGCACTGATGGCAAAGCTGAGTGGTTTGCATTGGTCAGATGTTAGTCCCGTAGGGAAGTTTGGTTCCTGCAGTGGTAATTTTTCCTTAATTCTTTTTTTAAATTTTTTATACAGTGTAGCCCACTTATAGCGAACCCGGTTTTAACGAAATAGCGGCTATAACGAACAAATCTTCGTTTCCCGTTACCATTGGTATACATAGATTTTCTGTCCAGATATAGCGAAAAGCGGATATAACGAAGTAATTTCGGTTTCCCGTTGTGTTCGTTATAAGCGGGCTCGACTGTACCATGTTTTGCTGACGTCATGACTCAGTATATTTTTTCCAATAATCTGACACATGAGTCTCGATCAGTGTTGAATTGCACGTGGATGCTAATTCAACACTAACGTGTTGAATTTTACGCCACAGTGCCATTGGCAACAATGTAACAAGCAGGCATGAATAGAGGTGCCACCGTAAAAAAAAAAAAAAAAAATGAATAAAGGAGGTTTCAGGCAGGAAACCGTGAAACACTCGCTTTCCATCGGACAGTGACCTCACAGAGACACGATATATTCCCAGTGTTTCCAATCAACAACTTTTCTTTGCATGAGCGAATGGTGAATTTTTTCTGGGTTTTCCTTCACTGATCTCTGATACAAACAGGAGCATCTTAGAAGCCGTTTCAGGGGCCTTAATTTAAATGTGCTTGGATTAATGGGACCCGACTGATCAAACACAGCCTTGTGTATTTGTGTCACATTCGGTTTCACCGAAACCAGCAGCTGGGTGGCTGCCCTGATGCTATGGCCATAGTGATATCGCTGTTTCTGGTTGCGGACGACTGTAGCGCAGTTATCTCTCTCCCCACATACGCCATTTATGCACTTATCTCAGCTGGGCGATTACACCCTTGACACCTGTTCTGATGAAATTGGTGAGGGCACAGTCGAGCCAAGGGAAACAAGTGCATCAAAATGCATTAAGGTGTCCTGTCCAAAGAGGCAGCCCTTTCCAGCTCGCTGTTCGAGAGGACACTTGGGAAAGTGCTGGGTGAAAAGGGAGCACTGCTCTGTCCCTGGGCTTCCCTAAATCCAAGCCTTTGCTCAGCAGATAACTGTGATTGAGTGGCAATAATGAAGAAGAACAAAACGTCGGTGCTCCTTGTCGTACGCGCTTCTGCGTACGAGCTAAGCCTGCGGCAATGTTGCAGGCAGCGGTCGGCGAGCATCATGTCGCTGTGTGCGCACGTGGCGTGCCTGCTGGCGGGCCTTCTGCAGCCATTCATGCCCGAGACCAGCGAGGCCCTGAGACAGCAGCTGAATGTGCCCGTCTTCCAGCTGACACCTCACTTCGCACCACTGCTCAGGCCGGGGCACCAGATGAACAAGGTGAGGCCAAGGGGGCAGGGCTGCTCCACTCGTGCCGTCAGCTGTGTCACTTTGTGGCACAGGCCTTCCTTGGAATAGGCCCCTGTTTACTGCTTGGGACTTTCAAGCGGCCATGCAGACACAACACAAGTTTGGTTATTGAAAGGTGCCTATTGAATCATACTGGCACCACTTTTAACGTAAACTTCGCTCAAATAAGCTATATAATTAGGAAAAGTCCCGGGCCATCTCCACTAACTTGAAACCTGAGGTGGAGCGAAGCATGCAGTGCATAAGTGTATTCTTGGCACCTTGACGTTTTTGCCACCGCAGATGAAACCGTTGGGACGTAGAAGTATACCTTTACTGTAAAGGTCTCTTGTCTCTGAAGCACAGTGCTCTAGCGCAAGGCGTAATATCAAGTTACCTTTTTTTTTTTTTTTTTTTTTTTTTTTAGTCACTCCAGCGTGAGGCGTAAATGGGTGTTCCGGTGTTTTTTTATTATGCATTACGTTTTAGCATGAGGCATAAACGAGTGTACCGGTGTTTTAGTACCGTGACTACTTGAGACGACGATTACGACGACGACGACATGAGACGCCGACAGTCCGAACCCCTAAAAGCTTCACCCTTAAAAAGGGAATAGCCATGCGACTCATCAGCTCATTTCCCGCACTAAAACATATGACGTCATATGCACAGCCTTGCGATTGACTGATGCCGGCAAAAGCAAACGAAAGTTAGGCAAGGCTTACAAGCTTTCAGAACGAGCTGTTTTCTCTTAAATGTAATACACATTCATTTTATAACAGTAAGAATGGTGGGATGAAACAACGGAAGTTATGAAAGTACACGTAATCAGAGAAGTATTAGCGCATACTTCTGTTGGTACTGCGCACACTTATGCTTGCTATACCTTCACAGCAGTCTGGCACTTTTGGGTTGTCTTACACGGCACTGGCCAATTGGTGTAAGCGACATTGTCTTACGTGACCCTGTTTTTTGAGCATACCCACTATTTCACGGAACGATTACTTTCTACCGTAACAAAAACAAGCCAGGTGCAAATATGGTCAAAAACAAAGCACAGGCAAGCAGTGGTCTCGGTGCAGTACGGTGGCTCCATCTAGGAGGAGTAACGGTGAACAAGGCTTTGCAGTCTGCTGCAAAGCCTAACAGCGCACTAACATTCGCTTGAAGACCTGTCCTTGTTACGTCATCACAGATGTCACGAAATACATCATTTGGCGGGAGAATCAAAATTTTAACTTAAAACTGATTAATTTCTCAGTGAATAAAGCATCATTTCCTGCCGAGAAAGTGCTGGGGGCACTATAAAACACCAAAGCTTTCGAATAAAACAAAATTGTATTTTGTCTGCATGGCCCGTTTAAATGTCTTAAGAGACTAAGGCAACGTAAAACTTCACTTCAGTTTGCTGCCGTGGTGGGGTAACACATGTGCCAAGTTTGATGCTACTGGTTAGACTAGGTATTTAGGAAGGACCTAAATAGCGATGCGAGGTCTGGAGACTTTTCCTGCACTCATGGTTGATGTAACCAGTTTATACAGGTTGCCTGATGCTGTGGTGCCATCTCTGTGTGGCGCTTGTAATGCAGTGACATAAAAGTGCCTCTAGTCTACTTTGGCCGCGTGGAGGAGGAATAACTTTATTCATCCAACCAGCCAATTTATGCCAGGAAAAGTCCTTCCCCGTCCCCCTAGCCATCGGCCGGAATTCCTTGTGGCTCAAAAAAAAAAAAAAAGTAGAAAGGTAGCCTGTAGCGGAGCGGCTGGGCAGCATAACAGAGGCTACAAAGAAGCTTCTTTTTATTAGTTAGTCAGTGCCTCCAGCCTAAAGTGACTTCTGGCCCAGCTCACTGGTGGTGGTTACCAGCGCGGCAAAACCTGTCTTGGCAGAGAGGCTGTGTGAGCTAGTTCCTCAAGCTGGCTTGCCTTACATGCCACATTTATTCTGCCTGGGGAAATCTATAATTTTTTTTTCTTTCCCCATTCCAGCCGGCTCCACTCTTCAAGAAAATTGAGCAAGAGACGATAGACACGCTGAAGAAGCGGTTTGAAGGCAAATCACCAAGTCCAGCAAAGGTACGCCATGCTCTGTTCTAAAGCTCGGCAAAAATTTTCCATTCTATTGGTGGCAAGATTGTGTGTGGGGCCATGTTTGGCAGGCAGAGAAAAAATTTCTTCGGAATCTAACTTCGAGATACAGGATGCACAGGCTGTTCTTTCATCTCGGCATTAAGGGGAAACACCTTGCCACTTCTGTCAATTCCTAACCTAACTCATGCACTTGAAACATTCACACCAATTGTGCTTTGGCATGCTGAGAACAAATTCCAACCAATTTGTTTCTATGTAGCGTATGTTTGAAATTGTGCAGTATGTCTTGCCAAATTGTTGCCCCCCACATTTTACCTAATATTGGGCAGAGAGTGTTACTATACCGTAGTTGTTTTCTCCTTGTCATTTGAAAAAGTTATGACCGTATGAAATTTTGTGTTAAAACGTGGATGTTTTGTTCAAATAAGCTGCAGAATATGTTATACCTGTGCATGTGAGTGGTAGCTTTTCATGGTCTCATTGCACTAGTCCAGGGGTTCTCAAGCATATTGGTCCCAGGGAACCCTGCTAAGTTCCGTTAAGTGCCAAGGAACCCCCCCCCCCCCCCCCCCCTCCCGCCATTTTTCATTCCGTTCACGCTACATTAACTTTAACGTGCAATAAATTCAAAAGCAAGCAAGGGTATCGTTTTTTTCCCCGTCGACTTTACGCGAATGCGTACGCTAGCGGCACCTATCTCCAAACAGGAGAAATGCGCATGGGGGTCATATAAGACCGAGATTCAAGTCCAATAGTTTAACAACGTGGCCCGTTTTCGGAGTGTGGCTGGCTACAAGCTGCTGGCGAGATTTATTGCGCAGCTCGCGCGTTTCTGTTATGCGCCGAGATGTGCTTACTGACACTCGGGCGTGAGTAATGGAGGTTCCTTAGATCGATCGCACCTCAAGTTCACCATATAAGACTTTGCGACTACGGAACCAGGGAAAATTTATCAGTGGCTCGCGGAACCCTGAGGAGGGGCCTGCGGAACCCCTAGGTTCCGCGGAACCCACTTTGAGAAACCATGCACTAGTCAATCGATAAACTTTCAATTGCAGCAGTAAATCTGACCATTGCATGCCCAGATGTTGTGCGCAACAGTTGGCCTCATAGCAAGAAAAAGAATTTTGAAAATCTAGATGTTTGGAAATCTAGATGTTTTTGGGAATCTAGATGTTTCCAAACACCTAAAAGGTGTCCGTAAATCTAAACTATTGATTGTGGGGTTTAGCGCGCCGACGCTTCACAGGCGATGGGGCGCGCCGTAGTGGAGGGCTGCGGATTAATTTTGACCACCTGGGAATCTTTTACGTGTGCCGAAATCTTGAACACACGGGCGTTTTTGCTTTTCGCCTCCATCAGAAAGGTGGCCGCCACTGGAAATCTAGACAAAGTGGTCATTTAGGGGACTTTGAAGTGTACTTAAAGTGGGGCTGTAATATTTTGTATTATATTCTTTGGTACCTGTAGGTTACAAATTATTATGGCACCTCATTTTTTTTTTTTCTTTAAGATTTCTAGTTTGAAAGATTACGGTTTTCTACACTTAAAATTGTTGTGCCAATTAGCCTGCTGTCTTCTTCTGTTAGAGAAGTGCAAGGGTTTTCTAACTTTATGCTGCTCTCAGCAAAGGAAATTTATAGTTTCCCTTTTCTGCTCTGTTTTGCATTGACAATAGATGCCTTGCATAAAGATGTTTTAGCCTTGGTGTTTTTGATGTGCATGTTCCTTCCTTTTTTTCTTGTGCAGATGGTCAATGGCCACAAGGAAAATGGTGTGAACACTGCGAACACGCAGGCCTCGGGTGACACAAGCTCGAATCCAGATGAGCTGACAAATCGGGTTCAAGCTCAGGTTAGCTCTTTTTGCGCCGTGCTCGGGGAGTAGCTTTGCCTGCAATTTCACTGTCTGAATTGCAGCCTCCTGGCTAATTTTCACCAAGCTTCAAAGAAAGCAGGAGGGCTCAACTTAGATAGAATCCAACGTACGCAGCTATAGTGGCTTTTTGGTGAACTGCTCAAAGGCACCAAACGGGCACGTTTAAATATACAGTGTAGACCGCTTATAACGTATGTCGCGGGAGCCGTGAAAATCCGCACTATAAGCGGTACCGCACTATAACCAAAACATGCGCGAATCCAACCACATCGTCACCAAACTCTCAAATCATCCTTTATTTATCATCCCTCAAATGCACGGCACTTAAAAGCAAAGGCCTGGTCTTTATATCGTATTTTTTATTTTCATCAGCCGCTACTGCAGGGTCACTGCAAGCGCGGTGTTACAAACAGCGAGCACGGCTTTAACTTCCATTGTGTTTGTGTTTCGGAGGATCGTGGCTGCATTTTTAGCGTCTATGAACAGGTGCCGCGAAACGTGATAAGAATGCCAGCGGGACTTTTTTTTTTACCCCACCTTGTGTTCACGATGCCGAAGGCGGCTGCTTACCAGCGCAGCGTACTGGTAGGGGGAATCTTCGGCTTCGTGCGGCTCGCTTGTACGGAAAGGGAAAGAGTGGTGGCTTATCTGCACAACGTTCTAAAGCGTGAACCGCATGGAGCGATTGCAGTGCATGCATGATACATACGGTGCACGCCGCAGGCGCGGCGACGCGCCGCACAACTGGCGTGGTGTGCGGCGCGTTAAGAGGCGGCAACATGGCATCGGCCCTGGCCGCGAAGGGGTGCAGGCAGCTCCAGCGACCACTTCTGCTCGCTGAAATCCCGCACGAAGCGCAAGCGAGGGTGCTCACACAAGAAAAGAGCTGCTAATATGGGCGAAAAGAGGAATATAAACTGCCATTCACGTTGCTTGTGAAAGCGCCCATCAAAAAACACCGCGGTGGTAGGCCTAAACATCTCTGACGCGGCCAGCCGGCTTGTCGGAGCGTTTCGGATCTCCCGCCATTAGGTGCGCCTCTCCCCATTGGTGCAAGTCGTCAGGCTCCTCCCACTGCCACGCGAAGAAACCAATGCGAGCGCAAAATCCTCGACACGAGCGTGAAAAAAAAAAAAAAAAAGAAAGAAAGAAAGAAAGAAAGAAAAGCACGCGCAACGCCGACGATCACGAATCGTGTGCAAAAACGCGCGCAGGCGGGGACGGGGGTCGCTATCTTCCGAGGTGAGCAAGGTCAGTTCTGGTTACCACGTAGGCGTGAACTAAAGGGTGCCTCTTCTTTTCTTGTGTGTCGAAGTTAGAGGAGAGCAAGGGGTGCGCGCTGCGTCGGATGGCCGATTTCATTCGTTCTTTTTTCTTTTGCTACCCTAAAACGATGCCCCAGCAGCGCCGGTCGACCAGCAGTCCCGCCAAAAAACCGCACTATAAACGCTATTGTGCTTCGGCCAACCGCATCCTAAGCAGTATGCTTATGCATTGAGTTCTATGGGAGGTGAACCGGTGGTCACAAAAACCCGCGTTATATCCGGTCCCGCACTATAAGCGGTTACATTATAAATGGTCTACACTGTACAATAAATGTGCCAGAACAAAGTGGCACCCTACGACAGTAGCATATCGGGAAATGTTTGAAGAAATTTGAAGTTAGCCTTTTGTGAAAACTGATTGTGTGAATGCTGTTGGCACCTTTTTTTGGTGGCATTTCTAGCTCCTCTAGACTAATACCCCTGCTACACTAGTGTCCGAATGTCATTTGAACCAAATGTCATTTGACTCAGATGCGAAGTTGTGCTGCTCAACTGGGTTTTGAAATGCCATTCAGCTCAAATGACATTCGAGCCAAATGAGCACCCAGAGAAACATTTGCGCTCCCAAATGCCATTTCTAGCACTCTCGCGCGCAGCATTCCAAGTCAGCATAAAAAAATACATTACTGGCGTACTTAAAACAAACGAAATATTCGTAATTGTGGGACTTTGTTTATTTCTCGTTCACTTAAATCGTGATATCAAGATGTAATAATTCCGTACTCTCAGCACCAGCACGAGCAAGCGACAAACCAGTGTGGCCAGACAGCACAAAAAAACCTCAAAGCTTATGTTATTGGTAATTTGGTACCATTTTAATGCCAAAGACTTCCGCTAAATTTTATGTTTGCATTATTGTGTAAAAACAGAACCTGACAGCAGCAGCGCCATGCAGCACGACAAGTGATTGTTAAAGCTTTCAAATGCCATCGAAATTGCAGTGGAGCACGGTGGATTCTGAATGGCATTCGAAGCACCCCATTTGAGTCAAATGTCATTTATTAAATGACATTCGAACCCTAGAGTAGCTGGGGTATTACATTTGACACTTTTTTTGCAGTCAAATTTAAAATCTACACAAAGGTAAATACCTGGTATGTTTTCCATTCCCACGACAAGAAAAAAAAAAAAAGATCACAAGTGAACCATTATGAAGAGCTAGGTTTCATACAGTACTCGGGAATGTCCGTGTCATACAAAACGATACTTTTACTGCAGTGGTCTGCAACATCAGCAGGTTCGCAAGCAGGTTATGCCTTTGGCTGCTGGTGCCTCAGCAATGGGGCATGGAGCACTCTAATAACAAAACATGGCTTGAAAGTGCAAGTCACTGAAATGCTGAGGTCCATAGCTTTGCGAACAGGTGCACGGCACTGTAAACTGATATCACTCGGTTGGGCTTAAGTGAAACGGAATCAGATTCCAACATTTAACAGACCCAAGACCTAACTGTACCGCCGTGTCAGCTAAGCAGTGCTCATGCAAAACAACTCGACGGCATCACAGAACAGGGAGGATTTTAGAGAAGCAAAGGTCTAGCTTTGCCTGTAGTGCCAGAAAAAGCGTAGTGGCGGCGTCGTGAACTACCCAGTACGCCCGCTTGATGGCGCTGTAAACACGGCTTTGTAAACATGGCGGATGCTTTTTGCACAGGCCGCTTGAGCTCCTTAATAACATGGCTGCCCTCGCACGGCTGCCGCCGGCTCGCTGCTCCACGGCCGGACTCGACTCTCCTCCTCCCGCGCGCGAAAGGGGCGTCGAGTCCGGCCGTGGCTGCTCCTGCTGGCTGGCACGCTGGTCGCGTGTTTACTTGCGCCGCGCTAGTGAAGTGATGTTACGCCAGGTGACCAGATGGCCTCGACTGGCACAGACCACAGTGAGCAGCAAGTGAGAACAAATCGTTTATTGACATCCGCAAGTTTACAGAGGCCAGGACATCATTTCATTTCGATCGCTGCAATTGTACGTCGCTTTCATGACAACATTTTTTTTTGCCATAACAACTCGTTCACTTGCGCTAAGATTTCGAACGAAGGGCACGAATGAAGTATTGACGGCGACAACGGTTTCCTTTGCACCGTCTTTCTAGCGGAGTGCATAACACTCACCTTCTGTTGGAAGAATCGAATATTCTGGCCTCGACAGCTGCCTTCCGATGCGGAATTTCCCACATTTGTCATTCCACAAGCACTCAATTCCCGTGTTTTGCCAGTCCTCTCAACAACTGATGGACGCAAAAGCACATAACAGCAATAACAGTCACGAAACCGGTGCTCCGCGCACATTGAAACGGTCGGCCGTTGCAGCGGTTTCAATTTGAATTGGCGGCTTTGTGGTTGCGAATTCAGAAACGAGGTGGTGCACCAGTCGGCTGTTCGTAAAAAGTTGCGTACATTTTTGCTCAACGGATGTTTGATGCGGAACTTGTTAATAGTATTTTTAAATAACACATTGTAAGCGAAATGTGTGGGCTCTTTGAGTCACGGAATGAATGTTTTGTATTCTATACCAAAAGTAACATTTTGCCTGCGCCGTCTGGTGGGCTTGATGGTCGAAAACAGCGCTTTAGGTTGGTCACGTGGGGCGTCGATTTTTACGCCGCCTATAGGGAAGACAGGGAACGTCCAAGCTTGAGAGGCCTGACGGCATCCAGATAAGACTGTGCGTCACCCCTTTGCCAGCCTGTGTTTCCCCAGAAAATGGTAAATTTTAAAAGTTGAGCGTTAAAGGAGTACTGACACGAAATTTTTGTGTTTTGTTTTTCTCGCAGCTATGGGTGCCTACGAGCCCACTAATAATAGAATGGCACATGAGATTGTCGACCGCAGCTTAAATAATTACTTACAGCTCTGTTTTTTCGTGCCAGTTTCGGTTTCGGTGAAGTGAACTTTGAGGCAGCCGCCATGACGGGAATGTGCACTAAGACTCACCTTTACATATGAAATGCGATAGCGTTATCATACTTATCAATGATAGCATTATCGTACTTGCTATAGTGCATATAATGCTATCGTATGATAGCATTATCACGCTTAGCAGTGACTCTGTAGTACTACACTAATTCATAGCTGACGAACAGAACACTTTTTGCTCTCTGTCTAATCACCAAAGTAGAAAAAAATAGGACGGTGCTGCTTAATTAAGCTTCACCTTTATATATGAAATGCGATAGCGTTATCAATGATACCATTATCGTACTTGCTATAATGTATATAATGCTATCGTACAATAGCATTATCGTGCTTAGCAATTACTCTGTAGTACACTCGGCACAGATATATAGCAGTGCATTCATCGCACTTATATCAAGACCGGATGCGCGCTACAGTGCATTACAGTCTGAAGCAGCGTGTGCTGGGCTGTGGTGGTCAAGGTCTGCGCTGTCAGGTTCGTCACGTCACAGTGGCATGAAAGCCGACCCCTTCATGCTTCAACACATTCGACACAGCAAGCTGCACTGCACTGCCTTGATACGTGCGCAAATTATACCAAGTTACGGTTTCCCGCGCGACAGGAAACAGCGAGCTAGCCTCAGCCTGCAGCAGACATCGCATTGATGCGCAGACACAGTGCATTCCGGGTGATGGGACCAGCATCACTGGCACAAAATGCAGCCTGTCGTATCTCGCGCTGGCTGCTGCTGGGACACGCCACTTGCTCGCATACCATCTGTTGGGGCGGTGCCTTACGATACCGGGGTTGTCAGAGGGTGCACAAGTAGCACTATAGGTTTTCTTGCTCACAGCGCCACTGCTGATGCCGGCTTTTCTGCGCTGCAGGGGCCTCAAAGGAGTACTGACATAAAATTTCAAAGTTCAGATGACTATGTAAAAAGCTTCCTTTGTATATAAAGATACCCCCTCGGAAGTTCAAACCGCAACTGTTCAGTAAAACATATTTTAAATCAATTTTAATCCTTGTGTGCGCGATAAAAGCTCAAACGCACCATCGAGCGAGCTCATGATGTCATCTGCGATTCGACCCAAATGGCTGACGTCAGGGCTCCCGTGACGTATCGAGGCAGCCGCGGTGCTTTCCGCTGTGTGCATGCGTCAGTTTTTGGGACTGACATCACGTGCGACTACGGCCGGTCGGGCTGGTCTGGCGCGCATGCCCGCGCCTGGGCCGGAATTGGCTGAAGTGCGCCGAGAACAGTGACATTAATTAAGCCAGAGCCACAATAATTCCTTTTTCCGACCTGTTATGTTCACAGCCCCAAATAATTTGCTACCCCGAAAGCTGCAAATTTGTGATCAGCTTAGAGAACTTTACGTTATCGCAAAACCAATTTTTTGACTGCTGAAACAACGCGATGATCGCAACACGAGCATGCAGCCAAGTCACAAAAGTTTCAATGTTGTTTTTCTTTGCTGCCAATGGTGCACCCCACCCTGCCCCTTTCATTATGCCTGTTTGCACTGTGCTCATTTGGTAAATGTTGCCAATGGGTGTTAAGGGTGAGAACTTTCAACCACTCTCTTGCCTGCAATGGCCAGTTGGCCAAGCACGTCTTTCTAATGCCTTCTAGATAAATCCTCTGCACTATGCTGATTCTTAGTCTGATGAACAGAACACTTGTTGCTGTCTGTCTAATCACCAAAGTGGGAAAAAATAGGGCGGTGCTAAATTAACCCTTTCAGGGTCACGGACGTACATATACGTCCTCTGCAAACACCTTCAAAGTGGTCAATAATGTATATGTACATCATTGCTTGTATGCTTAAAAAGCGCGCATTTTTTGCCAACTTCTCTTGCTTGGCATATGCTGCCACACTGCAGAAATACGTCAAATTAATTTTCTTATGCCAATGGCTGTTCTCTCTTTTTTTTTTTTTTATGATTTACTTCAGTGGCGCGCCGGCTATCGCTTGCGCATCCGGTAACGAGGGGGCGCGCTGGGTATCGCCCCCCTCCCCGGGCACCTCTCACTTCTTGCGCCTGCCACAGACCAAGGGCGCCTGCCTCTTTTTTTAATAGGAGCGGTGTGCCGTCTATCGCTCGAGCATCTGGCCGCGCTTGCGCGCGCAGCAGCTGATTTCGGTACTGTCCTCTGGGCGCTTGCCGCTTTTTGCGCCTGCGAAACTGAGGCCTATCTGATTTCGATGCATCGATGCACAATGCATCATTTTGTAAAAGTAGTATAAGGTTTTTATTTAGAATTTTTCTTGTGTTACTCATGAATAAACCACATTATGTAACAAACACAAACGATTTTTTTGTGACTTTATGGTCACCCTAAAAAAAATACGATAATTTTTTCTCGAAATAGATTCATCTGAAGAATTTCAATCAGCAATAACAAAAATCGACCCTGGGGGATTGCATATGGCAAAAAAAATCGACCCTCAAAGGGTTAACTTCTATGGCTTTGTCAAAGCCTAGCATGTAAATGGGTTGGCGTTGTTCTGAACGGCCACCTGTGAGCTCACTGTGCACGGCAACTTTTACTTGCAGGGCAACAAGGTCCGTGAACTGAAGGCTGCCAAGGCAGACAAAGCCACCATCGACAAAGAGGTGGCGTGCCTCCTGGACCTAAAGAAACAGCTGGCACTGGCGCTTGGACAGGACTTGCCAGCTCCCCCTGCCCAGAAACGCGGCGGCGGCCAGAAAAAGAAGAAATAACCACCCGGGGTGCCTGGCTCACATATGGGCCACTTATTTATTTAATAACAATAAAATAAGGAAAACAGACACAGGTGACAGGATGAGAAATAGGAGCCCCCTATTTCAAAGACAATAAAAAAGCAACCCCTCTTTGCATAGGCATTCATTCATTTGGAAAGTTCAGTGCATTAGTGCACTGCAATGTGTACTAACAGTGCACTAACGGCTCAACGGTACTAACGAAATACAAATGAAGTGGGAACTTTTACTCTTCGTACCATTTACTTTGTGCCTATCATTCGTCTTCGAGCAATGGCCACACAACCTGGCCACTAGGAGTGCACGCTATTTAGAACTTTTTGATATTGAAGCAAATAATACATTTGATTCTGAATCAAGTCTCAGTATGAAATCATTTTCAAGTGTTTCGAAGTTTGGAAAAATAAACATGCTAAAATTCTGTCACTAAGCTAAACCCAATTTCAACAAACTCGCATGTAGGGAATAACCCGTATTAATCTTGTAAACCACTCTGCTAGCACACTTGCAGTGCCTTCTTTATAATAAACTTCAAACTCTTACAACCACTGCTCAAATGTGCCAGCTGCCCAATCACCAAGGTGAAGGGGAATTTCAAGCAGTCTCCTCACATTGGGCCAACAGCATGCACCAATAATATAATCATTCACATGTAGTCGTGGTGAACAACCGCTAGGTGATAATGTCTACAAAATGCTTCGTAAAACCACCATTTCACGTTCACGTTAAATGACGGACAACTTTCATCATTTCTCTAGGATGCTTAGAAAGATAACCTTGTGAAAGCTGGCACTTCTGTGATGCCATGAAAAATCTTTCTTGTTATTCAAGTGTTGACACTGCTGCAAAGAGGGAATGCTGTTTTATCACATAACAGACTGAATAATAATTTGCCCTTGTGCATTACATGTCCTAGCCCAAACACACCCTGAAATTTAGACATGAAATGCCTTTTGTAGAATCTGTCCTGAACTAGTGAAGCCTGAAATGTTGGTATCGAAATATTGGGCACGAATTTGTCCCTTCAGTAGATTCCATCCTCATCGCATATGTGCCTAAACTCCATTCAGTGACCAGGCTCTGCCTTAGCCTTAGATGGGAGTTTTCCCCATTCCATGAAATCATGGCTCGGATATTCGAATATCTAAGGCCAGCAAATATTAACAACGCATCGCGTTTTTTTCTTCCAGAAACCGTTTACCGTATTTACACAGATGTAGGTATACTCGTATGTAAGTCGACGCCCCACGTCGCACATCAAAAAACAAAACACTCGAGCGCATTCCATCACCAAAATATATTGGTCACCTGACCAAAGCTCATCCTCGCTAGTGTCACCGTCTTCACTAGTGCTGCTGCTGCTGTCCCAGCTGCTGCGGTGCCACAGTACTTCGTTGTCCAGTGTGAGCCTGCAGTTTGCAAAAGACCGCATCGCAGCATCGCGCGGAACAGCCAACAATGCGGAAAGCACCCACCACCCACTTGCACACAGTAGTCAGGTAGACCGGCTGATGCGAGTTCTTGACTGTCCGCTGACAGCTATTCATTGTATTTGCTGCACAAAAGGTCCTTGAAGGACTTATTTGTGCCCTTGTCAAGCAGCTAAAGTTGCCTTGTCATACCACAGGGGATCACCACCGTCACCACGAGACGGCCAATGGAAGGTGCCACATGTATTACCGTCAGCCCAGTGAGAACCTCTTTTTCTAATGTCGAAATCACCACTTTTTCTAATGTGGAATGCCCCGATAATTTCCCTAGTTAGCCGATTGCCATGAATCATGGGTGGTATCTTCAAACAGCAGAACGCACGTGTTAGAACAATGCCTAGTGATATGTGAATACGTCTTATGTTCAAGCGAGTACAGTTAAACCTGGATGTAACGAATTCCTGGATTTAACGAAGTTTTGCAATTCCCCATTTCCAGCCCCATCGAAACCCATGTATTTGTGACCTCTATGTAACGAACGCACTGCGAGAGTTAACCTTGATGAAACAAATTAGCTACTCCAATGAGCCATTGTTTTTTGCCTTTTTTCTGACAAATCGGCTGGAGAAATTCATTAACTTAGCGAACATCACCCGCACAGCAAACTACCGCACGTTTCCACCACGTGTGAGTGCGGTATCTGTTAGGCGCTAGACCTGCCTGTCGTCATGTACTCGCGCGTCTCCACTGCCATCTGTGGTATCGGTTCATCGTTGACGAGTTCTGCTGCCAGAAAACAAAAAGTTTTGTCTTTTCATGACAAGTTCGTAATTTTAAATGCAGTCTCCACCGGTGAGAACGATGTGTGTGTGCATATTATTATACCAGACAGAATGAAGTTTTAGCCCTCAGACGGTCCATTGGGTCCTGGAAGCAGGCAAACTACAGAACAGGCTCCACTACATTGGTAGGAGCACTTTCAAGCTATTAGGTTTCGTGTTTGTGTCTGCTATTAAGTATAAAGAGTGTCAACTGCATTCTGTGGTAGCCTGCCCACAATGTACCTCATGCAGCTTTCAATTTCCCATGAAGACCAAGATTGTCATTGTTGGCACACAAAGCTTCACAACTTTTGAATGCTAGCGAGAAATCTGCAGCAATAAAGACTGCTCCAGTGCAGAAGACATTCCCTTGCAAATGAGGTTTCGGGAGCTTCCCATGTTCTAGCATTTATGGAGCCAAATGGCCTACCTACTTCAAACGTTCCTCAAATCATAATTTATGTGGACACAACAGCACAATTTAAACTTGGTCTCTGAAGCACCACTGCTTTTCGCCGTATTGCAAATGCTACCAATTTTCAGACCTGCAGCATACACACATTTAGTGCTAACCACTTTGGAATCAGTGTTAGCAGGTGATGGTTAAAAAATTTTTAAAAATCAGCATTATTTCTTTTTGCCCAAAATGCTGCTCATTAAAAACTTACCATAGCTCCAAGACCCATTGAAAAAAAGTAAAGTACTCTTATTGGGTTCACATGTGTGTCCCAATGCATAAATTTAGTTTGTAATATTTAGGACTATCAGCTCAAATGTAATGATGCTGTGAAAAAAAAAAAACCTGCATACCATAAGTGCACAATTCCTTTATTAAGCTCTCAGCATTCAATCTGCTTTGTAAGAAATGATTGTGAAGATCTCACATTTAGATTTTAATTTAAAAACAAAATTTGTGTTAACAATCACAACCGCTTCCCCAAGAGCACCAGAGCCTTAACTAAAGTTTACAATTTCACACACCAAAATTCGATGGTTGACAGCAGAAAAACACATTGCATCACAATCAGTGTAAAAATGGCTACTGTAAGAGCTGCAGTGATAATAATGCACAACCACATCCAGAAAATAAGATGGGACGCAAGGCAAAATTGTGAAAATGGGCAGAATATGGGATGTTGTTTAATGCTACAACATTCGTTTTTTTATAGCACAAATTGGGTCGTTTGCGTGCAAGTTTTCTATTGCTATAGAAGTGCAGCAAGTCTATGCAGTTTTATACCATGTTGAAAAATGTCCCAAGGCTGGCACTGCATGTAGAACAAAACAGGTAGACCTTGTAAAATAATAATAAAGGGAAGGGGGGGGGGGGGGCAATCAAGATCATTTGCACACATTAATCAATACGAAAGAATGTACAGTGAGATTTCGCTCAGACTTGCTGTGCTTTAGAACAGTCACATCAGCAGGCAGTTGCTTGGGAGATCAGAATGATAGCACGGTAGTTCTAGCAAATAGGTCAGCACTTCAAACAGTTACAGTCTGAACCGCTGAAATAAAATCTTGATATGCAGTGCTTTCGACCACATAAACTGGTACACCTTATGTTGTACAAGGCAAAGTAGACTTCAAAAGCTATAAAACTAGGCTTGGCGGCCCAACAGATATGTTACAGATGCTACAATAACTTTTAGATTACATCAGAAAGAGAAGGAGGGGGGAAGGTGCACTGAAGCCAGACAACAAAAAGCTGCTTCCACATTTGCGATCCAGAAAAACCTTTGGAGTCCATTTGCATAGCTCTTCCATTTGTGGCAAAATAATAACTATATTATGCATATATGAAGACATTTGAAAAGCAACAAACAAGTTCTTGAAGCACAAATAAAGCGGCAATTCATGGCCTGAAGAACTTTCTTTTAAACTACAAGTATAAACATATCAACTCTGCTGAAAATTCGGATAAAATATATACACTTCCCATCTCCATGCTACCACTTGCTCTACCGAGTACCCAAAAAGTGGCAGCGCCTGACAAAGAAATAAAGGAAGCATAACTTGCTGTAAAGTGCCCCAAAAGCTCATTTGGCCTGGAACCTGCTGCAAGTAATTTACTTACAGTGGCTGAACTGTCGTGTAAGCTGAAACTAAAATTTGATGACTACAGAGTGCACCTCCTTAGCCTTTCTCACAGACTGAGCTGCGAAGAAGTCTCAAAAAAGATAGTCAGATAAATGAGCCTCTCGACAATGTGCTTAGCACTGCATCAACTGAAGGAGTGCCTGTCGGTAATGAATTTTCCCTTAGCTGCACACTTAAGTGCACTTACGAGTGCAAGTTCACACAGAACACAGAGTTAAGCAGTCAACAGCGTCTCATTTGTGTAGCTCACGGAATGACTTGCTCTCACAACTAAAAGCTCTCGAAGGTTAAGCACTTTTCCTTGGCCATGCCCAGTTTGCAATCACCAACTTCTAGAAACCAAGTTCAAGAGTCCCTGATGGAAAGCAGAAGGCAACAGCACGTAAGAAAATATATCACATACCACCCTGTAGGCAGGGACAGCTGCCAGCACAACGAGAGTATCTTGAACACAAAAAGCAAATCTCGTGAGTGTGCAATCAATAAGCTCACCGCAGGCTCAAAATGGGAGGAGGAAAAAATAAAATCCTGTGCACACAGAACCAAATCAAGTGTAATAATGCAAGGCGTATCTTGCTCTTGTAGTAAGGACGCTTGGCCTGTGTTGGGTAGCAAGTGACAAATACAATGGGCGTCTTGCTTGCTTGTGCAGCTCGTTTGTGAAGAACAGCATAAGTTTGATTACAGTAGTATGATGCAGTGTTCAAAAATAAATAATCATAAATTAAAAAAAGAAAAAGTGAGAATGACACAGGATTGTGACGCGCGTTACAAGACTGCCGGGCACATAGCATATTGGAATGTGGTTCATTTGCACCGAAACATGTACATCGCTCAAAGATGGTCGCTAAGACAGCACTGAAAGAGCCGCACTCCAGAATACGCGCTCGCACAGAAAGGCATCCAAAATACAGAGTTAGGCAATGTTTCCTGCGCTCCACAAAGGGGACAGTACTACCATTACGAGAGGACTTTGACTGGTTGAACTTGTGGGAATCGTTGCGCTGCTGCAGTACATTCGACTGAACCCAGCGTCAAGCCCAGGAACTCTCAATGCTCACAGCTTCATTGGCACATTAAACTGTCAAACCACAAATGCTGCAGTCCATTGTTCAAACAGGAGAGCCGGGTGGAGAAGCCAATAGCCACTACGAAGACACATTTCCTTTCCTACAAGACTACAGGCAAGAATCAGAGAGAGCTCAAGCATCTCTGCTGACCGATTCCGCCCTGTATATTACAAACAAACTGTTTGTTCATCTTCGTTGCCCGGATAAAATTAAGTCCGTGTGGCCCATAAATTAAAGGTAAATTACACGGCGAGTCCCAACAGGCAGGAGTGTGTGACTGCCGCTGCTGCGCGCCTGTCGGAGTTAGAACAATAAATAAGTGATACAATTATGCTGTGCTCTGCTCCTAAGTTTCGGCTGTCACGAACGGGGTTGTAAAGTTGAGTCCACGAGGTGTGGTGCACAATAGGTGCAAAGGCTGCCACCCTGGAAGCAACCGGCCAGCGGTGAGAAAGGGCCTAGCCATCCACTTCCTCCATCCTGCAGTGAATGGCCGTGTCCACAACTTCCAGGCTGGCATAGTCCAGCTCCTTGATGAGACACAGCACGGCAGAAAGTATGTTCGCATTCTGAGTGAGAAGAAACAGAGAAAACCAGGGTTAACTGCCGCCGCTCCAAAGGGATCCAGAACGTGACAGCAGGTGCACACCGGCACACACAAACAAACCGCCGCTGAACCACTCTCCCCCAATTGTGACGGGCAGAATGCCCCCACCGAGCAGTAGGACGCAGTGATCCCACTCCTCCTTCCTTGCCGTGCTGAGCGATGATAATGATGATGAAGACTGGATTGTGAAGTATGCGCAGACAAATTTTTGCTCAGGCCAAACATGCTTAACATCGTCGACAACAAAATAATAAAGAAACAAAAGAGTCAGTGAAACGGCTATACGTTAAATAAATAAATACCATATTTACCCGCATGATGAACCCACACCCCACTCTTATTCTCGAAAACTCACTTTTGTGTTACCTTGCGTAAAAAAACACAGGTTATAAATGTGGCGTGAATAGAGATGGTACTGTTGAATAGTTTATCTCGGCACGATTGCTGAAGCCATTGATGATTGCAGTAACTGGATATCACGCCACAGTACCGGCAGAGACGCTGAAAGAGCGTTCTAACAAAACAAAACAAAACAAAAATCTGAACACTAGCCGGCGACGAGAGCAGGAATGCCGCGACTCACAAGATAAAAATTGCGCGCTTGCGGAGAGTCATCTGTTGAACACAAAACAAACCTTCTGGCATATAGCCCCACAGAAGCTCGGCGGCATGCGAACAAAACAGCAAATGTACTCTGCATTTCTTCCCTGATTTGTGCCAACGCCTCTTGTGCTCACGGATGTGCTGATCTGTGACCTCGCCATTTTGTTCACGTTTTTGTGCTCCGATCTTTTCTGTGCTCCTGGTGCGGGGTGTATGATGGGCCAGTACGCGAGCTACGCAGCAGGTTTTAAACTGGAGGTGGTGGAGCCGATGTTCTGTGGATGGATCCTCGAGGCATGAAACGCGATTCTCTCTGAGCTCATCACTCATAGCCTCAAAAAGACAGGAATTTCCAACAGTCTTCATGCCACGGTAGGTGATGCGCCGTGGGCCAACGATGACCAGAAAGCCACAAGCGACTTCAGTGAGAAGACAGCTCCGACGGCGAGTAAGAGGACCGACCAACTCGCCAGTAGGGGGTGGGGGGCACTACACCATGTTGTAAATAAAAAGAAATTGGGTTACATAATTTCATACGCGTTTTTATTGAAAAGGTAAGGCTTCGATAGCGCTTCTGTTGTCATCTTTATTGTATGAAATCTCAAGTTTTTAAAAATCTGTTGCAACTTTTTCCCACACAATGAAGCCCTTTCCAAGTTCACGCTAAATCTTGTGAGAAAAAAAAAAGTGGGTTCATTATGCGGTTAAATACAATACTCAGCCTGCTGGCACCCATCACACTTTTCTCACAGGTTTTATAGCAATCAGTCACAAAAGGAACCTCTGTGTCACAATGCACTTCACAACAATTATGCATCCGGTATTAATTTGATGTTTTATTTGATAGAACTAGCCCACTCACTCAATACCATTCCCACTCCAAAAGACGTCACGACCAAAAACAATGATAAATACTGGAAAGCTTTAAATTTCGTGCTGCACTTACTCAGCAGTGACACAATAGGGGAAATACTAAAAAAAGAGTTACCAGTGTGTTAACTCCACATTAGCGTTCAAGTTTTCCTCTAGTTGCCACTGCTAGCAACAATGGCAACTCTTAGGGCCCAGTCAGGCGACTATTACAGTGGCGCCTTTTGCCTCGGCACCTTGGCAATTTCTGATTGTCGAAAGTTCAATTAATAATAATAGTAATAAAAAGACCTGGCAGCCAGCCACCATGAGCTTTGTTACCGAGTTCTGCAGTGGTCACATTCTGTAGCAGCCCCAATACATAGTTTGGCTGAGCAATAAGCTTGATTGATTGATTGATTGATTGTGGGGTTTAACGCGCCGACGCAATGCAGGCGATGAGGCGCGCCGTAGTGGAGGGCTCCGGATGAATTTTGACCACCTGGGGATCTTTATCGTGCGCCGAAATCTCGTACACACGGGCGTTTTTGCTTTTCGCCTCCATCAGAAAAGCGGCCGCCGCGGCCGGGAATCGAACCCGCGACCTCGTGCTCAGCAGCGCAACGCCTTAGCCACTGAGCCACCACGGCGGGTTGAGCAATAAGCGATCAAGTCACTGAAGAGACAGCATGAGCATACTACCACGGTTGTGGAAAAAGTAAAATGGTCTAAAATGTAACGACTCTTTATCATCAATATTGTGGTCCACTGAATTTGCAGCACTCAACAGTTTCCGCAGTTAATATAACCACACAAAACTCCCTTGACACTTCACATGACTAAGTGAAAAGAAGCTTTTCCTGTTTCATCAGCCACATTGCCAGAATCGAAAAAAAAAAAAAAACAGAAAACTGGTGGCTAACACAGGTCTAATGTGCAAATGTATTTCACACATTGCACAGCACGTATAAGGAAGAACCTCGCTACAATGCACAGAAATCAAAATTGTATTAAATGCACAAAGCAAGATTTGTTTGAAGAGGACTTGTTGCTCTTTTTTTTTTTTTTTTTTTTTTCATGCCTCCCCAGATTCTGGCAAAACCAATAATATAGCCTCTGCATGATTGCACAAACTAGGGGTAGCACATAGTTCCCGAAAATTTTAAGTGAACGATTCAAATCTAACTGCCAAAGATTTAGTAGTCTCTGTATGACTGCACAAGCTCTAAGTGTAGCCACGCAGTTCCTGAAAATTTGATGTGGAGGATTCTAATGTAACTGCCAATGCAGTAAAGGATAAAAAGTATAGGCCAAATTGAAGGTCAGCCTTCTTTCTTCCCTGACAGCAGAACTTGTGCTCAGAAGACTCTCTGCAAGATACGGACTGCATGCGTCAGGAAAAGATGCCAATAAGCAGCATCTTCCAGTTGGCCAGTAGATACGGGAGATGCACTCAAGCAGTGCCCCAGCTCCCCTCTGATGGCTCCTGCCAGCACTGACCCTGTTCTTGCCTCCCTTGGGCAGCAGGCGGGTTGGGGAGCCCTTCTCGGGCTTGTGCGAGGACCGGTGCTGCACCTCGCCATATGCAGAGCATCGGCCGCTGCCCCCGTCTTCTGGAGGCGGCGGCGGAGACATCAGGGCGTCCGATTCCAGGGAGTGCGTGTGCAGGTACTCCACCGAGGAAAACCTGCACAGCAGCAGCCCCTGCTCAAGAGGCACTCCAAAACTGGGCCCCGTATCTGGGTGCCGCCCCAAGAGGCCCCCATTCAGTCACAGCCTGACAAGAATTGCAGCAAGGGCCATTGGAAGGAGAAAGCTCGACCATGAACAGCACAGCGCAACTGTAGAACTTTGCAAATGCAGCCGTGCAATGAGCTCCAGGGCAGTGGCATGCGCGCATGTCGTGTTAAATGGCCACGGTCCAACTTGCCTAGAAGACCCTACTTTAGAAAGGGTATGAAGACGATACCTATGTTAGATAACCTAAATCTGCATGCCCCATTTTAGGCTACATAAATATGCAGCGTTCTAGACAAAGCAATCATTTTTGCAGGTCAGCATACATGCGTGGTACATGGCAATGGTAGTTATACACCACAAAAAAAGGAACAAACACTCACAACAACAATGCTCGACATGGATAGTGATTAACGATGTTAACACGTATCCCTGCTCCTCCCAACCCAGGAACCTTCCTTCATCCCATCGCACCCTTTTAAGCACGGTGCATGCGCTGCTATCACCCATGTTGCTGCCACATCACTCGGGATGGGCCCCTTTGCCCCACAATCAGGTGCCGAGGGTAGGCCCATTCGGCCTACCTCGCTAGTGGCCCACGTGTAACCTCAGCCATCTAGGGAGCTGGTCACGAAGGCACACGGTGGCATATCTTTGCCCAGTTGGTGCAATCACTGTGCACTGTACCACTTGGCCAATAAAGCTCCTGGTTTACCCTGGCCCTCTGGAGCCGGTCATCATTTTGTTGGTGTGTCGAACCCGTCATGGTGTCTTGTAAAGACGTCAACCACTTAGGAACTGTTTATTTCAGGAAAAGATCTATAGATGCTTCTCCAATGAGCTTTCACCGTTTCCCACTGGCACTGCAGAGACACCCTTTATGCCCACATTGGCATCCATGGGTGTAGTCTAACCTCTCTAACCTCACATGGTAGAGCAAGTAACATGCTGTGAAACAGTCTACTGCTCTCAGGAATCTAATATCTGTGTACAAGTGACTACAGAACTTTAAAGGGACACTAAAGGCTCAATGAAATTGTTTTAACTGAAAGATCATACGTTTCGTAGCTCTCTCGCTTTTGTTTGACGATCAACGATGCTTATTTGCTGAGAAATAAGCAAACAAAGCCAGCGTTTCTCTCACCCGCTTCCCGTTCATTTTTACGTCACAAGTTAGGAGCGAAGCACAGGCACAATTGTAAACACTGGCAATGGTACTCTGAGCCATGGCGGACTACGGCCTGTTTCTCTAGCCACGGGGGCTGGCTTGGACGTTTGTGATTTTTCAGCAATGGAAACAGAAATGCGAGTGGCAGGTGTGCCTGCCTACTCAGAATTTACGCACACATTCAGCCGGCTGCCAGCGAAGCCTCTTCAAAACAGCAAGCGCCGTTTCGAATATCAAGCGCGGCATCCAGGGCTCCCCCGGCTGGCGCATGAAAGAAGGCGACTTCATTTCACCCCGTCTGGCGTTCACAGCCATCTCATATTATCTGCTCTCATGAAACAAACACTCTTCACGGCCGCCGTGTCGGCACTTGGCCATTGTAGAAGCTCGCATTGCCCCTGGCTCAAACATAGTAAGGCCAGATCGACGCACGCTTTACAAATTATCAACGGCGGCTCGAGGTGAACAGGCGGATCAATCACCTAACCAGTCGCAGTAAGTTCGTTTCACGGGCGATTATGTTTGAACCCGGCACGTTTTACTGATACCAACATTTTAAATAAAGTGTTACTCCTCCTCCCACTCCTCCTCCTCCATGCGCACAAAACAGGAGATTGGAAACTCGGGTGGCACACCGCGCCACCTGCAGTGCACCTTGTTCCTTTGGCCCGTTCTAATGAAGGCACTTTAGCTGCTTCCTGCTAAACATGTTGCCTGCAGAAGGTCGGGTGCTCACCACTGTAGGTTATTGACTTTGATTTACCTTTATTTCACGTGCTCAACCACTTGGGAACTGTTTATTTCAGGAAAAACTCTACAGATGCTCCTTCAATGAGCTCTCGCCGTTCACTACTTTTGTGACGTCACAAACCAGAGTACCCAAATGCGCACCGGGCGTCGCCTCCCGTTTTCACATTTCTGCCTTATTAAACGAGCTCTAGTTGCGAGAATGGCGTATTTAGATTCTCGCCACCTTAATCCACTGATAATTTTCTCCACCCTTTTAGTGTCCCTTTAAAGGAGACTGTACAACACGACCACTCAAGCAGCACTTTGCTGCGCAATCACCTCGAGCCGGTGATTTATAACTAAAAATATGATAGGAACTACCTTTTCAACACACAATTATTTGGAAACAAGTTCTTTTGGGCTCATGATGATGTTGTAGGGATAGGTTGATCATGACAATGCAGTTGTTTTCAGTTGAACAAATAAATAGTTTGGCCTCCTTTTTGTAGGAAAAACCAGCCCAGGTGATTGTTGGTTGGAGGAGAGGGGGGGGAAGGGGGGTAGAAAGCCCTCCCCACAACACCCGCCGTTACTGCCTTTTAAACACCGAGTGAAATGCCTTCCAGTGAAACTCACCGCCGTGCATCGCCTAGCTGAGCACCGGCCTGCCTAGCCGAGACAGGGTCGTCGCCTTCGAAGATCGCTACCGGGTCACAGTTGATTTCTGCACTCTTGCGCATCCTGCAGCAACGGCAAAATAAGAAGGCACGTACGCTGTAATCTATGGCACTCCAGCTCAGAAAGAAGAATAGCAGTTTAAGTTCGACAAGAAACAGCAACATGCTGCACCCAAAAAGTTGGTCGGAATTCTAGGAATGCACGGCTGGGAGGCAATGGTTGCACAGAACGGCTCAATCAGCTTGGGAAGTTGGAGTCCACGTAATTTAGAGAATCAGTAACCAAGCAGCAGGAGCCAAAGCAGATGCGTTCAAAATACTGCCTAGAGCTGTCCTTCAGTAGTATGCTCTGACACAGGGCACCCCTAACAGGCCCAGGCAGGCAGAGGAACTGCTGAACTCCCACTCATCACCAGGATGATGTGAACCGGACAGGAAGGCTGTGCTGCTCGCACTGTTACCGCCATACAGGATGCAGGAGGCGTACACTGCAGCAGTGATAGAAGCGTGGGAAGACAAGCTGGCAGTCAACCACCGCTCAATTGTTGTCCAACAAAGCAGCTCGGAACAGGGTGGCAGCGCAGTCCACATTGCCATGGGACCTTGGCAGCAACACGGCCGGACTGGCCACAGAACGCCGGAACGCAAAAGACACCAAAAAGCATGGGCACACGACAGAACCAGTGTCCACACACACCCAGACCTGTCCTCCTGACGATCAGGAATGCCGTGCTAACCAACGTCCCAACCTCCAGCACCAAATCGCTACGTTGTCAGGCAGCCGAGAAACAGCCCACACACTGGGCCAAGCACCCCGAAAAGGAACCACTGGTGTTGAACTCGAAAAACCTAATCACTAGGAGGGTGTGCAGTGTACTGTGCACCAGGACGCTGTGCCAACTGACATTATAACATGGAGGCACCCAACCTGGCGAGCAAGGTTGTCAGCAACGGCTCTCGCCCTGCCTCACTACGTACACCCTAACCTTTGACTTCAACACACGAGTTGTGCATGCTGAAGTGCTACAGTGCAAACAGACGAAGAACAAAGAAAGAAAGCACAGGACAGCGCCGTCCTGTGCTATCTTCCTCTGTGATTCATTTGTTTGCACTGTACCGCTTCAACATGAATATCCACCGACTCGCCCAGCTATCCTTTGTGAGTTGTGTACCATGCACAAGCCCAAAAAGTATTTCAAGAGGGCATACCAAGCAATGACCACCCTCTACCACCAGGTCTGCCTGGAAGCCTTCAGGCACTCGTAATGCTCAGGGCTAGAACAGGAGCAACACTCACACCACACATTCTCCCCAAGCGGACAACAAATGTATCCGAGAAAGAAGGACCAGCAAAGCTAATTTGCGTGGATAACAGTCAGGTCCTTGGCCTGTCTCGTGTGTTGAGGTCAATATGCACAGGCAATATGCACGATGAGGGCAATATGCACAGGGATGTCATGCATGCTAGGCATAGCAACTGCTGCATGTTCCTACGGAGAGAGAGAGACAGAGAGAGAAAGAAAGCTCTTTACTGAAAAAGCAGCAGAGAGTTTTGCTGTCATTTACAGTAACCTACATGCTTCTCTGCTGAGGATTGGAGATGTGGGGAAAAAAGACTTTGGAGAGAGGTGGGCAGAAAAAAAAGAATTAAAGAAACTGGCGGGGCTTGACGGACTATTTTTTAAATTGCGTCGCCGAATTCACAATTCTGAAATGTGACCAATGTCCTCCAAATAGGAAAACCAACTTTTCAGAGTCTGACGCTGCTTTGAGGTGCGAGTCCATGGTCTTTGAACAGCCTTCAGAGTTACTGGCCCTTGTTCTCTAGGCATTCAATAGCTTAAAAAAGATTTAAAAAAAATTTGATCTTGGTTCTAAGTGGACCACACCTTCTAGTAAAATATGTTCAACTGTTTCCACAGAACAGCAGTTGTCCCAGTAGGGGTTGGTCGTCAGTCCAAGACGGAAATGGTAACTGTTCAAGCAAGCCGAGTTGTGTTGTAGGCGATGGTATAATTATTCTAGGCTACCGGGGAGCTGGGAGCTGTCTTGGAAGTCTTGATTTCCACTCCGGGTCAATTGCGTGAAAAAAGCAGTGGAGAGTGTGGTAGCTGCACAGGATGCACACAGGATGCCAGTACGGAGAGCAGGTTAGCATACCGTAACCGAGTTCCAGCTTACAAGGCTTTATCTCCTTGTGTTTGTGCAGCACACTGCCCCTACCACCTTCATCATCTTACAATGGTTTCAGAGAACAGACTGGTCAAGCACTTTGACAGATGTCGATGCTCAGTATCACACTTTATAAGCTCAACAGCAGCACAAACAATGCCAAGTTCAAAGTGTGTGGGTAGTTCACCTGAAAGTGCTCAACAAACACACTTTGAACTTGAGTTGGCGTTGAACAAACACACCAAAGTGGTAGCTAAACAAATGATTTAAATAAAGAAAAAGGAAATGCAAGATAGCCAGGAATAACCATGGGTCACTCCCCCTGTTAAAGTACCACAACCCGCAATTAATCACATTAGCGAAACAACTTTCTATATTCTTTTTAATATTGGCTCACACGAGCATCTGTTCACACGTCTCCGACCCACTCTTGTGACATTACGCGCTCATAACTGAAATCCCCAGCAATCTCAGTGCCTGCATTGAAACTCTGAAGCACTGGCGACACTTGGCAGCACTAGACGTCCTGGAAGTGGCACAAGGGACCCCTTGAGCAAGGCCACTGACCTGCGGCCCGAGTGGTCCATGAGGGTCTGGACGCGCGCGTGGAAGGCGTGCTGCTCAGCTGGCGACATGCCCTGGCACGCATGGCTGTCCTGGGGCAGACTGGCCACCACGGGGGAGCAGGCCGCCTCAGCCACCATGCGCACAGGGGGCGGTGGCTCCCTGCCACACGGGGTGCTGCACAAGAGGGCGCGGGAGGCGTCTCGTCTGTGAGGTGAGAACCACCGCTTTGTCTGTGCGCCACTAGATGGAGAGCGCTCCACATGTGGATCGGGTATGTCCATGGAGGAGGAGTGTAGCGAGTCTAAATGCTGAGAATGCCCAATCTCACCTCTCTTCTGCTGCAGCAGCAATGTGATCCTAGGCCTTAACTCTTTCGCTACCGCGCCTATCAAAATCGATCAATTTGATCGATAATTTTGGGAGCGCGTTTTCATAGCGTTCCAGGCGTTGCTCGAACAAGTAAAGCTGTTTGGAGTTAGATCAGATTATGGCCTTTGAAAATCAGTTTTGTTTTCATTTTTGCAACGAAAACGTGATTTTTGACACGCGTTTGAACTACCTGGGTGTGGAAAAGGGGCGTGGTCATCTCGCGTCACTGCTACCAGCGAAGAATGCGGGCCACTCGTAATTACTCTGCACCAGCGTTTGTTTTTTGCTATCAGGGCGTGAACGGTGAACCAGCAAACGATTTTCAATCGTCAGGTTCGCACTCTGACTGTAATAATCCCAGAAATCGGCTGAAAATGTCAAGCAGTGCCTGGTTGCTAAGCTACTTTATGATTTTAGGCAGTTTTATTGCCTTTGCGCACGTTGTTCTAAGTTCTGTGGTAATTCTACTTACCCCAGGACCATTCGCGAACAGTTTACAACAGTTTCGGTTTCGTTTCTGCATCGCGAAATTCATATTTAGCGCTACTACGCAGTTACCCATCTTCAAGGCTACCTGCCATGGCGCCTGGAGCGTCCGCGACTGATCCTCGAACAAAGCACGCTGCTCCTGACTTCCCCCCACCCTAACCCGATTTCTGCGATAAGAACTTCAGATGCAAGTCAAAAGATCACACCCAGTCGCCAGATATCTGTTCCACCGAGGACAGCGCTTCAAACCGGCCTTACACTGCCAGCTGTTTGCCTTCCAGTTTCGTTTCCATGCGAGGGTATATCCGGGTGTCTAATGTTGCTGCTTAGTTGAACTGTCTATTCGGACGGAGTCTCCGATAAGTTTTTGTACTGTTTCATTTGAAAAATGTTAGGTGGCGCTGCAATAGAGGAGGCTCGTCGTGCTGATCTTTTTCAGCGCGTAACTGCTACTCGGCCAAAGATCGCAAGGCACGATTCTAGTTTATCGTACCTCATTTTTGCGAGCAAGGCTACAATTGCGAGTAAGAAGAGGATAATAAAGCTCAGCTTTGTGTTTTGAGAGATAACTGACCGCGAACGACAACAAGCATCAGCCACGGCGTTCCGTTTCCAACTTCATGCATGTTTTTTTCCGCATCGCGTGCTTGTCCCAAATATTGTGCTCGCTGTAAATGCAAAGTCAGCCATTGACAAGATGTTCTTACGTTATGTGGGGGCAAATTGGTGCCTCTGATAATGACAAACCGCCAGATTTATTCCAGGAAACCACCCGAAATTGCACATTTTGAATTGGAGGTTGGGCTTCACTGCATGACACGAGCACCGTGCATGCTAACATTTTTTTTTATATCTGACAAACTGTTCCGCGCAAGTCGACATTTTTTCTAGGGTGTGTTGTTGAAATGTTTTCCTACAAAATGTATATTCTAATTTTTTTCTCTACTACCGGTGGTTTGATATACACAACTCATTTTTTATCAGTTTTTTTGACAACTTGACAAAAATTTTGATTTTGATATTTTTTTTACAACTATGATATATAAAAACCTTCAAAAAACTGGTGTTATTGGAAAGGCCGTTAAATATTCTGCATTTTGTGTTCCTGCAATCAGTGCCTAACCAATTTTTTAGCAGGAAAAAAAATGTTTTCTTCGACCCATAAAATTACTCAATTTTCCGGCGGTAGCAAAAGAGTTAAAAGGATAAAAGCATAGGTGGATGGAAAGTATTTACGGATCCAGCCTGGTTTTCGTGTTTGTGCTACAACGCAAGGACATGTGCTTTGTGGCCAGGACAACTTTGATTCACAGTAATAGCATCCGTAACTTTCTAATAAACAGAAGTTGTCAACTGTTCAAACAGCAAGTGTGAGTTGCGAATTAAATCAAACAGCACGCACTACTATTCTCAAATCAATAAGGCTTTGAATGTTAACAAGCCACCGCTTCTTCGATCACACCAGGAAGGATCAGTGAAATGGGGTTGGGGTTGCAAATGTCGGCAAATTGCAACACTCGAGTGGGAGAAGGTGTGGACAGGAGGCCGATTTCACCACACCTGGTCACAGGAGGGCTCTGGAAGGGCGCTGACCAGGTCGATGAGTTAGAGTCCACGAAAGGCGCCTGCACTTCCAGCTCCCTCGGACGGGGAGCGTTTGCGAATCTGGGGTGCACCTCCTCGGAGCCATTCTGGTGCGTGCTTTGCGGTGGGCTTGGCTTGGCCGCAGGTTGGCTGCCGGGCTGCTGCCGGTGAGTGTTGTGGTTGCCAGTGGGAGGCGGTTCTTCCTCCGCAGGGCCCAAAGTGGGGAGCACCAGCACAGCCCCCTGCACTTGTGCCCGCTCCACCTCGTGGCTTTGGACAGCTGGAAGCGGAAACAGGGCTGCTCTCACTTGTGAAAGCACACCTGTGGTGTTGCGTTGAACACCCGACAAGTACACTGCATCCGACACATTGAACACTGCAACGACAGACAACACAAACGAGAGGGATAGGGGAAACGCTTGTTCCACCTATACCTTCCCTGCAGCCCGTGCCCTTTGTGCGACTATTAATAAAGACGATAAATTTATCCCCTTAACATACGAAGTCACGACACATCTCACCAGATTGAGCAGTATAGCCCGCTTACAGCGAAGCCGGTTTTAGCGAAATCCCAGCTATGAAGAACAAAGCTTTGTTTCCCGTTACCATTTGTATTCATATATACTGTATAAATATATATTTGTATACACATATACATTTGTATTGGTATACATATACATATATATACTGTATATTGTATACTGTACCATTTTCGCGTACTAATTTTGGAAACCAATCGATTCGACACACTTTGCCTTCCTTGTTAAGGGGGGACGTGGGGATCGGAGTGAACTTTTTTGTTTTTTGGCGTAGAGTGATGAAATTCGGCAAGCACATTGGAAAGCACTCCAAATGGTGAAATTTAAAATTCCATGATGATACCTGCAGTAGTTCTTGTGTTACAGAGGTTTACATGTTGCCCGCTCGTGGAAAGCCTAGCAAGGTATTGACACATGCTAGGAAGTTCTGAATACTTCTCAATTATAGTCAAAAGAACACTACAGGGCAAGACAGTCTTCAATTTTTTTTTTACGCCCTTCATTTTTTTAGAGAAAAGAATAATTTCACTTGTAACCTATAGGACATGATTGACCTAGCCATAAATTCCACATTAAAAAATAACGAGGCCCTAAAATGAAAATCCAAGACTGTCTCGCCCTGCAGAACTCTTCAAGGATCGAAATAAAACAGACAGGGTCAAAATCTGCCCAGTGATTGCCATGCTATCCTTTCCACGAGCAACGAAGAACTCGTAAAATGCACTTTTGAGAAAACGGCTCTTAAAGTTTACGATGATGTCACAATTTTCAAACTGCACCAGCAGCATAGTCCTTGCTGTCGTTGCTTGGGGACAACCTCGCATACCTTTGCCCTTTGATTTGGTGCATCTGGGATGCCTTCCTGGCTCATTGGAGGTTTCTATGTGTAGGCCTTTAGATGGCAGAAGCACCAGTTTTACGCAGACTGTACCAAAAAGTTTACTATGGGCTACTAGGGTACCTATATTTTACTTCATGTATGCCTAATGCATAGCTGTCTCCAAAATGAAGAGTAAGGCATGGTTTTTTTTTTATTAATGTGCCAGCAGACTTTCAGCTTATTTCTGGGTGTCATAACCTTGATGAAGCTACAGCTTAGTACATGAGGCTATTCAGTGTCAAAAATTATATCAGGGCATCACACGCATAAGATGAGCTATTTGAAGACAGAATATACATTCGTTTTACATAATTACAACATTAATATTATAAGAATACCATGCTCTTCTTCAGGCGAAAAAAGCATTGCAAAATGGACATTATAATTGCAAACATTGCAAAAATAGAAAAAATAGTGACATTAAATTTTTTTTAAACGCTGTAACATTACGGCATCTTCTCTAATTAATTTAATACTGAAAATATAATTTTGTAATCCCAGACTTCGTTGTACGAACTAGTTTAGAGCCACGGAAAAAGTTTCTCAAATAAGCTGGGTGACGGTTCATTGCACCCCCCCCCCTTCCCTACAATCCCCGACGCGCACGTTCACCACGATCGTAATTTAGGTAACCTTACTATGTTTAGCAACTTTACTTTTGCCATTAAATTACACTTTGCGTACATCAATTATTACTACTCGCGCGCAATAGCAACCGATCCCGCTATCGGCCGCTGCCCGAACACGTCGCGCCAATGCAGCGCGCGCCGCAACTTCTGGCGAGCCGGTCATTCCATTCCTGAAGCTCGCGAGCTCGCTGTGAAACACAGCAATAACTAAGCGTTTTATAACACGGCAATGCGTCCAAAAGTTCACTTCACGAACACCAATTGTACACGGACGCACAGAGTTTCCCACTCCAGGACGCACCACGGCGATGTCGCGGGCACGTTTTCGATGCGTCTTTCGAGCCGCGCACTTCCCTATCTGGCGCACGATCTCAAGCATTATCGCCGCGATAACGATAGCGTCACTGCACGGAATCGCAAAGCATGAAACCACTGAACGGGAACCGAGCCGACCGCGAAACCGAGGAAAACATTAGCGACACGGAGTGCGTGCGAACTGCGCGTCAGCCGAATCGCCCGGCGGCCATCTTGTTGTGGCCATGGCGGCACCCAATCCGGAGAGCCGTCTTAGCTAACGCGGCCGGAGAGCCAATCGCGTGTTAGATTTTATCGGTTGCTTCGTTTCACCCGTGGTTTCACCGTCTCTCATTTTCCGCCGTTTGTGCGTTTGTGAGTGAGCGACAATGAAAGCAGCGACAGGAAATCGGAAGTTGAAGACTCTGCCGATCTAACGCGACCAACATGGCGGCGCCCGGTGCCGTCGTTCCGGAGATACAGCGCTGCGAAAATTGCCGTTTTTTTCGTCATTTTGCGGAAATAATTTGTCACCTCAGCTGACGTAAATATTTTTCTTTGGCACTTCGCGATCGTTTTCGACGGGGAAACTTTGTAGACGCATAGAATATAAAACGTGCTATCCGAAAATGTGACTTCCGAAAAAACGATTTTTTCGTCACTTTTCGCCATCTGATCCCCGCGTCCCCCCTTAAACCACCTTGTCGCCAATGCGATTACTACTCAGCATGCAAACACTGTTGTATTAAAAAATTTCTTCGTTAAAGCAGAATGTTTCTGAAAAACGGTGTATAATGATGCCACAAAAACGATTTTCTCTTAAAAGGTGTACTTTGTGAAGCCCATTGCTGTCTGTAACTGGGGCTTGGACTTTATCAAGTGAATTAATTTCACTTTTTTCCAAGCCTCCCGCTTGTCGGAAATAAAGTTTTATCTTATCGTATCTTATCTTATGTTCAGATATAGCAAAAAATGTATATAACAAACTGATTTCCGTTTCCCGTCATGTTCGTTACAAGCGGGCCACACTGTACCTGCTTTCTATCATACAGCCTTCATGTAAATGGGAAAAAACATTAAAGGAGAGGTAAATGCCCCTTGAAAAACCCACATGAGGGTGAAAGGTGTTGCACAGAAAAGAAGCAAGCAATAGTGCAGTGGTGGCACTGCAGCCCTCCCTCCAGTGGCTGTTTCATCCTTACAAAGAAGGAAAAGACAGCCCCTTGTATGGTGGCTTGTTAGGTGCAGCAACACAACTCAGGAGCTCTATTGTGTGCTCAAAGATACACTAACGCATAAAAACAATTAATGCCCTTCCATACAGTGAAGATGGATGACCTGCGAAGCTGGATGCAGTCGACAGAGCGCATGAAACAAACCACATTTGTGTGTAACTTTCGATTGAGCATACTTTCTAGCCATTTAGGTGAATGAAACTTGAAAGGACTCGAGCTTTATTTCAGCGAACAAACATGGAGCTCTCCATTTCCCAACCGCGTCCTAGGCATCTTACTGTATGCGTAACGCACCAACCCAATCCACTCGACCAATGAAGACACCAGACAAGTCGCATTTGGCTGTTTGACGTCCACATGTAAGCCTCCCACCAGCACAGCAGAGACGTCTTTAATGAGGGCATGAAACCTATAGCCGGTATTCAT
The DNA here is from genome assembly GCF_048455015.1 of Haemaphysalis longicornis. Lineage (NCBI taxonomy): Eukaryota > Metazoa > Arthropoda > Arachnida > Ixodida > Ixodidae > Haemaphysalis > Haemaphysalis longicornis. Next base: position 26,173,661 of record NW_027526361.1, read on the forward strand.
TGAAAAGTTTGGCTGTCAATTTCTTCATTTGGCAACACTGAAATGGCCACGGACATGGCCGAAGCGCCACAAACATGGCGCGGCTTATGCCACTGCGGCCGCACGCCGAAGAACAAAAATAACACCAGCGTGCGTCGTCTGCTCCGATTCAACCAGATTCTCAACGGTGGTGCCAACAGAGTTGTTATTTATCGCACGCACATTTGAGTCGAGGCATTAATTTGCGTTCGGCAGGCTAGAGGTTGGAATGTCCAAACCATATCATGCGCTTAGCACGGACAAGGACAAGTACCGCCATCTCACGGAGCCCGATGTAACCAGTGACGGCGCGCATTCACATGGTTGCCTGCATGTGCGCCTCGCTATTGAATACCGGCCATAGCTTCACGGGCACGCCCCCCTTCCTCCCTCCAGTCCCCGCACGTGCATGCATAAACCGGCAACCACACATGTGCACATGCTGAAACGTGAAAGACACCAGCAAATAACAGTTGTGAAAGAGGGGTCGCCAGCAGTGGCAAAAAGGAACACCGGAGCAGCGCAAAGTAAAGCAGCTTTACCGGAATGAAAACTGGGGGGGTCCGACATATACCGCTTCGCAGCAAAATCCTTGACTGATGCAGTCAGTGAATGTAATGCACTCTTTCTAATGGGAAAGCAGGAGGAATAAATTTACTGAGCAAACGGAGTGGTTGGAGCCGTTTCCCCTGTGGGTGGAGAACCTCAGTCCAGGTGCCCCTGGGAGGTCCTGACCACTGCGCACAGGCTCAAGAGACCAGAGTCTTCTGGTCTCCAGCTGGGATCTGGTCAGTGTCCCTCCCACTGCTCAGTGATGGGCTGTTTGTGCATGTGGGATAAGGTGGCTGGTGTGGGGCAGCAGGCGCATGTGGAGTAACACTGAGTCGTGTGCTACGAGGGAAAGTGTTCGTATGCAGTGTAAGGTGCTCTTCTTCCATGGTGAGACTGGGGTACGGTGAGAGGTAGTAATGGTGTAGGATGTCATGAGAGCGCGTGGGGATAGGTCGCAGCACCCAGTCCGGGCTATCAGGATATCAGTCCGGATATCCCCGGAGTATGATCGTGCAGGTGGTGGCGTGAGCCACCTCATTCCCCTCCAAGCGCTTGTGTCCAGGCATTCAGACAGTGTGATGCCTTTTAAGGGAATGAATAGCCTTGACAATGCGGAGGGTGGGTTAAAATACATGGCCTTGGAGGATATGACAGCAGGTGGTTTGAGACTTTGTGATGGCTGACAGGTATTCCATGCCTGTAGTCGCTTTATGGCAATGGCTGTTTCTTCGGCTGTTGTGACAGAGAGGTGACGGTTTCGCGCCGTGAGTTAACGAGAGCGAGGATGCAGGCTTTGTGGGGGGGGGGGGGGGCAACAGCTGGCGTCGGTGTAGCAAGTGTCGGGTCTTTCGTCCTATTCAATGTGGAGGGCATTGCCTCTTGCAATGCCCTCCACACCTTTGCTGCAGCTTGGGTGCATAACAGCCCAGACATAACTCTTGTCATGTGCTCTGAAGAAAATTGGGAATTAAATCTTGTAACGTTAACTGTAGAAAGCTTTAAAGCTCGTGCCAACCAACCTGTCCCTTCTGTCTACTTTTGTAATTACTAACTTGACTGAGTGCTGTCTTTTTTCGCCTAGTTTCTGTGCCCCTAAAAAAATGGGCCAGCCTTTATGGTGTTCAAATGGCAGAGTAAAAATGTGGAACATTGGTTGGTATGAGGTTGGCCCAAAGTTGGTCAAGTATCTTTGCTGAGGTGTAGACAGGATTTTGTATGCAGTAATAGTGAGTGCAGCTTTCATACGCGGGAGCATAGATATCCTCACACAGAAACACCACAGAACCGCATGGAACTTTGCAGCTTTTGTGAAGTACAATAGAATACTATTCATAATCAGGACGCACGGCGCCCTGCATGCAAATAAGTTTCACACAAAAACAGAGCAGAATAAATACAGAATGGTAATGGCTTACTTTGATTGTCCAATTTCTGCAGATTCGGAAGATGTCTCAGCACTGTCATCCTGTAATTGTCACCTTCTGCACAAGGGTTGTCTGCTAACCAGAGATTTTTAAGCCTGGGGAGATCCTTAAGGTATAGCACTTCGTTCAAGTCGTGGATGTTATTTTTCCGTATGTAAAGTTCCTGGAGATTCTTGCAGCAGGCGAAGTCGGCTAGGGTGCTGATATTGTTAACGCTGCAAGGAAAGAACCACGGGAAATCACAACACGGAAAGCGTCCAATTTAAAGTAGGCCACGATCGGCCAAGTTTAGGGGAAGCGCACCTTAATGAGAGCACCTCGACGTGAGACATCTTCCGCACGATGCTGACGTCTTCCAACTCGCTTCCCCTGAAGCAAATAAAGTGCTTGAACCAACGGGGAGATTTCTCAGCACGTGTAAGTAAGCGAACAATGCAGTAGGACCTACCAGCAGTTTAGTTTTCGAACGCTTTTCAAGTCTTGCGCGCGCGTTCGAGAGAGGACGCAGTTTTCGGTGAGCACGCTCATCGCAGGCTGGTCCGTACGCAACTCCTAAGCGGGAAAACAAATACGGCACCTTAAACCGCAGCGTTCGGCGGGAAATGGCAGCAGCGTGCTTTCTTACCTTCAAACGAGCAAGACGAGAAGCGCCGAAAAAGCTGATCCTTCCCAGTCGCGTTCGCGCTAATCGCCACGAGAACCCTCTGAATTCACGAGGAACCCTTCGAATGCACAACCCTACGCCTCGCGCGGTACCACGTTCGCAGCAGCGCGGCAATTCTCCGTTGATGGCCTTGTGTGTACCATGTTAGGCAACGAACTAGAGCACGCTGGACGGCCGGCAGTCATTCTGCACTTACGGCTGACTTTACACTGTGCAGTCATCGCTTCAAGAATCGGCAGGCCAACGTTCGCAAGGCCAACGCAGGGGTAAACAAAACGCGGTTATTGTATACATTGCCTTGACAACATGCTCACGCCGCTCAACGTCCACTACACGGCTACAGCCCACGTAAACACTGCTCACACCTCCCCGACTCCGCCATTTACGGCATACACCTGTTGGAAAGCACCGTAATCTCGGTTGGACTCTTTAACTGCGTGCGCACGCCGAGTTCCCACGCACATCCGCGTCGTAATAAGGCACGCTCCAAAATGGGTAATGCACCTCTTACAGAGCCCCACTTTGAGGGTTTATAGTGTATTATATTTTCATAGAGAAATAGTGTAAACTTTTGGCCGAGTGGTATGAATTCGTGCAAGCAAATGTCTGTTACCTTGCGTGCAGACATTTGACGCAGAGCATGCATGCCCCTTTACGTCAGACCGCGGAGTAACACAGGCACCGGACAGCGCCCAGAGGGCGACACAAGTGTATGGTGCCTAGCTAGCATGGTGACTAGAATATACTATTCAATGGCATATTCTAGTTATATACTATTCTAGTATAATCTAGACACTACACCGACACGAAGCCCACGACATCCAACGCTACTGGCGCTATCTTCGGCAGACATGTGGCACACTGAGTCGGTCGCCGCACTAGGGGCCTGCCGCACGCCAGCACGTTCGTGCCTTGAGCGCGCCAACGTTTGAGCGCGCTTTCTTTTGCGGCAGCAGATAAAGCATATTAGTATCACCATTAGGTTTAAAATTAATTACGCGATTGTACAGTAATTCTGCCCCAGAGTGCAGGTGACCGAAGATGGGTTTATTCGGTTGAACTCGCGTACGGGAAGGAAGCATTGGCGGATCCAGAGGGGGGGTGAGGATGTCCTTAGCCCAACCCAACGTTACTAGATAACGTTGGCCCAACCCTTCTCAAGTTCTCCCGCCCATAGGAAGACGACCCGTAGGAAGTACCCGTAGGAAGACGACCCCTCAGGTCATATAAAAGTGTCTAGTCGATTTTTTCTATTTCCTGTATTCTTGGTTTTCCGAAATTTTGTCTGTACAAATATTTACGCCATTATAACAATTCCATGTTACTTCCGCCAATTATGCGTGTTTGTGGAAATGCAAGACGTTGCACTGTTCGCTCATTTTCGGTATTTTTTTTATCGCATTCGAAGTGTTCTTTTCCGAGCTTTTTTATTTCAGGCTTCGTTTTTGGGAGGAGAGAGATGCATATTTTTAATTTCATCTGTACATTTTTGTTAAAACTCTGCTTTTCTATTTTTTATTTTTTTGTTCTCTCTAAATTTTGTCTGAAATTATCTCTGTTTACACAATATATATATACCGACCAAGCGACGCCAATTCTGTATTTTTGGGCAAATGCAAGGCCCAATTACTACACGGGCCAGGGTGTGGGGTGTACACTCGGCAAAGAATGTGTGGCGACGACTGCATTGGTATTTCTCAAAGGAAGCGCCGGCGTCGAGAACAAGAGCGCATATCCCGCCATCTCGGGTAACCGAATGCGCGAAGAAGCGGCAGCGCGTGGGAAAGAAAACTTTGATCAGCGCGAGCGCGCGAAACAGCATATATCTGCCAGAGATGTCTCTGTACAGGCCCCGCAAGGGGCATTAGCTGAAAAATTCCCATTCAAGTGCGAGCAGCGCGTGTCGGACGTCGAAAAGAGTTGAGAGAAGAACCTAAACTTTGCTAGCACTATCGCATGGCGTAAGCTCAATAATCCCCGCTGTTGTTTCTATAGAAAATCAAGTTCTTTTTGAAAGAACTTAATTGCACATCCTGAAAAGCATCGTGGAAACAGTTCTCCTTTGTGTCAGGCAAACTATCACTCTTTGAAGCCAGCGCGACGACTTGTCGGGCGATTCCGCAAACAAGGATGCACGATCATTTGCTGAAGCTGCATCTCGAAGAAGTGCCACGCAATGCTACGCTAACGTCTAAGGATACTCAAAATGAGATGGTCAGCATAACGAAAGATCTGATTCAAGAAAAAGTTGCAGCGCAAATTCGAAATGGTCAGAGTTTTAGATGCGACGCAGCTCTTGCTCTGAGGCATGTCCCTCCTGCGTCGTCGTCGCGCCGTCCGTCCGCACCCCTCCTCCGTTCTTCTCTCCCACAGCTGTGTGCAACACTCTCACTCCGGCTCATTAGCATACCACAGCTGGCGCGCTTGTTTGGGCGCGCTTCGCTGCGTAACGCTGCATTAACAACTGCTCCGGCGCGCGCAAGAGCACGCATGCGCGACTCTCCTCCATAGTCTCCTCTCCTTCAAGCGCTGTGAATATAAAGCGGGTATCGCGCTGCGGCGGTTCAGTCAAGCGCTCGCTCTCGCACTTGACGTGACCTTGCTTGACTACTTCGTGCTTGACTTGATTCTTCCGATGAAGACGTGATGGAAGCGACGGTCCCTTCAGCGAGTGGGCAGACACAATCCAATACCAGCGTCAGCGCAAACGCTCAAGGCAACGTTAGACCAATTGAACCCCCCGATGCGTCGCATCACATCAGGGTTCCCTCGCGGGAAGATGAGCGTAATTTTTTTCTATCATGGCGGACGAGGTCACAGAGCCCTATACTCCAATCGTGGATTTCTCGCAGCTTTCAATTGCTTGCGGTTCGTAGATTCCTGGGATGGCGTTAGAGAGGTTCTTTTTTACGTTGCTGAGTTGCAACGCACAACTGGAGCGGTCACATCGGTTGGCGGTCAATCGTATGACGGAGCATCTTCATACGCAGCATCGATGTCTTCAGCGCGCGCCGGCACGCATGCGGCGCATCCAATAGAAGTTCCATTTGCCACTGTACGCGCATTTTCACTCTCATCAACTTAATTGTGTGTTGCTCCAGCGCTACCCTTGACACTATTAACGATGGTGTTCCTATTTTTTGACGCTTTGCCGAAACGGACCGCCTTCTTGGAGTTCATGATTTCCTATTCTGGCAACGAAGTAACAAACAAGGGGGTTAAAGGGATTTGAAAAACACGATAGGTGGAACAGCATACTGCTCTCGAAGCCTTTCCTTCGCTTTTCTTGCCTCTCGTGGACTGCCCTCACGCGATGGCATGCAACACCAGAGGCTTAAATTTGACAGGGACGTCTGGCGGTTCGACTCCAGCTCAGCTTCCAAAGCTTCGGGGTGATCTTGCAGGTTGCAAACGTCCGAAATGATCGTGACTTTTACAATCCTCAGGAATGTATTGGACTTCATTCGACCGATTGCAACAAAACTTCAGAAATGGACGCCTAGAATACGACCGACGCAACCATCGTTCGTCTCAAGTCGGTGGGCAAACAAATCGACATTGAGTTCTACAGCTGGTTTCAGATGGCCGAAGAGCTTGCTAACTCTGTCGGCATAGCTCACATACTAAAGGCCCAACCACATGCAGCGTACTTTCAGCGTCTTCGCGCGCCGACGTCGTTCCGCGTCGACGGGCGTCAGCGCGCGTCGCCAAAAATGCTAGGCGACGCGAGCTGACCAACTCACAGCAATTGGCCGCTCACGCGCACCCATCCGCGAGAACGCATCGCAAAGCGGCAGGCACCGTCCGGGTTTCCTGTTGTGGTTTGGGGTCAATCCTTTCAGCAGAAAACAATCAATTTATTTTTAACTTGCGGTAATCAATTGCCTTGAGACAAATTGCAAGCTATTTCTGTTCGAAAAGGTTCATTCATTAAGGCTTGTTTGGCTTTTATCGGGGAGATCGGGGATTTGCGATAGCTTTTTGTGAGTTAAATAAGGGAGCTCGGGCTACATCGCTTGAAGTATTAGCAAAATGTGGCTTGTCTGCAAGACCGGCGCGTGACGAGCAAGCGTTATAAACGCCAGAATTCTAGCGGCGCATTCCATGGTACCGTGACTTGCGTAGGGGAAACCGGGGATGTGCAATAGCTTTTCTTGAATCAAATAAGGGAGCTGTGGTTACATGGCTTGTAGTACTAGCATAATTGTCCACGGTTCCAAGATCGGTGCGCAAGAAACATCTCTCAAATGCAACCAAAACAAAGCAAAGCACACCCGACATTCGTGGGTTGGGTGCTGGGTTTCTGTTTTGAAAGTCCATGGCTCGAATCCTTGCAAAACCCTTTTTTCTTTGCGGCGAGGGATTGATTAGCTTGTTTTTACACGATTAATAAGGGTGCATGCAATTAGAGTACCTTGCCTTTTAACCTACAAATGACGTTCGATGGTACCCTCAGTATCAAGGCAGCACTGAAATTTGTTTTGATTACATTTTGAAGTCATGAACCTGCAGTCAGTACATAACAGGAAGGTTAAATCAAGTAGCAAGCAAAGAAGTTGTGCGAAGTGCCTTTTCGTTTATCATCCTATCTTGTTTTGTCCAGATTTGACGGTGATGACTTGAAATACATTTACTTAGCAACGAATAAACACGGCCAAGAATCGAGTTTTATTTTTTTGGTAATGCTAGGGTTTTGATAACTGCAGTTCAACAATCGACAATAACTACTCATAAGCGACCTCAACAGGATGGCACGGTTAATATAAACGTGTCCGAGTAATATAAGCGGTTACTCGCCCTCTCCTGCGTGTCCGAGCGATGCCGCGGAACGACGGCGGCGCTCGCGCGACGCTTGATTTCGCGTCCATGTGAAAGGGAGTTTCTGTGACCCTCTTCGGGGGGTATCTACTCGCCCCAGAATTGACTCTTCGACCCCTTTACGCTGCAGTCACGCAACTCTTATTGAAAGGGGGTCACGCGGACCCCATTACACTAGAGTCACAGTAGAGTATGGGTGACTATCTTTTTAGAGTAAGCAGTTACTACCACGACCCTAATCTAATGACTCCTTCCGAGGTTCGGCGCCACTCACAAGAGTTGTGAGGACGCTCCTTTTATGAAGACTCCCGTTATGCTTATGGCGAAAGAGTCGTGGAAGTGTACGGGTGACCCTCCAAGAGATGGTAAGTACTAGAGCCACAAGCGTAGCTTATTTAGTGGCTCTAGTAAGTACTACTGCCAGTGGAATCATTGCGGTATATGTGCAACTCTGACGGAGGTAAATGGTCAACACGCGCCCCCAGATACCCAAGAAAGTCAAAGGATTCTTGCTTCATGACCACTGTCCCCGCCTTGAGTAGGTACGAATCTCACGGCAGCCAGCCAAGTATGTCCGTCACTTCGTCAAACGTAGTCATTGTAATTATGAAGAGACTTCTCAGGTGCGTGTGGGAAACAAACTTAGCTCACATCACTGCAATTTTAGCCCACATGCATGCAGCTTCGTGAGCCTTTTCATGCAAGTACACCAAAGCAAACCAAAAGTACTTGAAAATTATTTTATTAAAGACGAATGTGATACACATTTGAATAAAAAGCCTACTTATAGTTATCACCGCTGTTTTAAATTACAAAAGAAACAACAAATAGCTTAAAAATAATACAGATACAGAAAACATGTTTCATTGTTTGCTATGGCTTGTCACAACAGAGGTTTGCTACACTAAAACACGAATGAAAATAAATCACAGCAACTTTCGTGAAGGCCAGCCTTGCATACCTGCTGTTGCAAGGTTAAACTGATGTGAAAATAAATTGCAATAATTTTTTAAATGCTTATTTCCTGCTTGCTGTTCTTCTATGGCAGACTTCTTACATAAACAAAAAGTTCACGAAGTCAATCCAAAAATCTTCACAGACCGCGCACACGCTGCCAGGTGTCCTCGGGTCCTCCCCAGTCTACAGTAATGTCCGTTTTGTGAACGCTTTGTCTCGGACCTCACCGAAATATCAATGAAGATTAAACAATAAGACAAAAGTAAAGTTAAATCGTAGCCAGCATCATCAACTACAGGCTAACTGCTATAGTGTGACAAAAAAGAGGGCGAGGAACACGCTTCTTGCCTTCACATTTCCTTGTGTCCCCATTCTCACTTTGTTATGAAACGTTTTGCATGGGGGAACATATGTATAATGTATCAAGTTACACATGGACACCCCAAAAACGCAAAGGCTTCAAAAATTATTGTTAAGAGGATCTTACAGCCCCAGAGAGGGAGACTAAGAATTTAGGAGTGCGAAAGGCTGCTACTCCCCACTTCTGATGGTATGAAAACATGTAATGCTCAAAAGCAGCACGAGTAACAAAGCAGTAAGTGTGCTGACACGTACACTTGCAGCACAAGGGGTATGCTTCATACTGCAAAACACAGGAGGGGTACAAAGTCTAACGCTCAACTTGTTCAGTAAAAAGCATTGGGAAAGTTGGTGCATAGTTCTTAAAAAGCCAAGTCCAAAGCACACGACAAAGAAGATATGATAGGACAAGCGCTTGCTTGCAACTAAGTTTATTGAACGCACTGTCTCAAATAAACACCCTTTAATAGTGGGCTGCGCAATGGTAACAAAGGAATCATAGCGAAGTTTCTCAATATTCAAGTTCATTGCCACACAGGAGCACATATTCACTGTGTGCCCGTTTTCTTGATATAAAAACAACCAAGAGCTACCAAACCAGTGCTTTTGCTTCTTTAAGTTAAACGTGGGCCAAGCAAGGCTTGTACTTACATGATTCGCAATGAGTGGGTACATGCCAAAAGCCTTATTGCCAAGAGAAATTCTAAGGATATCGACTTCTCCAGATGAGAACGGCGCATCATAGATCAGCCCCCAATCCCTGGGCACAAACTGCTTAGTGTGCTCCTTCTTGAACTTATCTTTTGCTTTTAGGCTTGATAGAAATTTGCCTGTAGCTTCAATCCACGGTTCACTGAGTTACTTTCAAACTTTTTTAAGTTAGTCAACAAGACTGACTATATTTTCTACTCTGCACGCAATGTCTGCACTCCTTATAGCTTTTTCCTTCGATATTTTTTAGAAAAGTGGCACACCTGTGAGGTCGATTAGAGGAAGAAACACGCGGACATGAATGGGAAAAAATGCATACAAGGCAGGCAGCTAATAAAAAAACTGTCCAAAAATCAGGAGTCCAATTCTGTGAAAAGTCAAATTGGAGAAATGAATAGTCTTACAGCTAGGAAATGATGTTCGGGAGGGCACAGATCAGTCGCTAGGCTGGAGCTTCTTTGGGCATGCCGGTGGTACAGGCTGGAACATGGTCGGGGAGCATGGCGCTGGTCCGTGCTGTCCTTCCCCTGGTCGTTATCTTTTAGGACATTGCAGGGGAACCACAGCCGTGCACCAGGTAGTGGGAACAGCGGCGTGCGTAAAGACTGCAGACTGACCTCTGGCTGTCTCACGACCACCGTAGAGCAATGGTGGAACACCCTGTCTTTCCACCCAGCCGGAATTTCCCCTTTAGCTTCCTCTTTTCCTCCCATGGGACACATTGCCACACAGGAGTGATTGGCCATCTTCTCTCGGACTACTGTCTACACGACACTGCTGGCACTTCATCACGAGCCTACCACAGAGACTACATTTCCTGGCATCTCAGCAATATAAATGGCTGAATGCTGAAAGATACGCTTGTGGACTTGAGGCAACAGGGGCCCTAAACAAGGCTCCAAAGGCTGCAATTTGTGTGACCTAGCCCAAGGAGTCCGCAGAGGCCCAATATAACCCCATTTTATTTGAAAGATGGCCTTTGGTAGTTCACTTATCCCCACTTCAGACCCGAACAACGCAGTTTTTACAAAAAAGAGGAGAAGGAAACGTCTACAAACTTTTAAGTAGTTCATTTTCATGGTCTCTTTAGAGTACAGTCAAGCCCACTTATAACGATGCCATTTATAACAATATATCAGATACAACGAACAGCTATGGCCCCGTCCACTTTTGTACGCGTTCTATGGTAAACTGCTTACTATACTTACTATACTATACTAGTAAACTGCTTACTACAATGCTCCAGTGTGGCGATATCAGATATTGAGTCCAGTTACAGCGTGCACCAAAAATGCAAGCGGCCCACCGGCTCTCTACGCCGACAGCACGCACCGTGATGCGCCTCGCATCCCTTTCACCCCTCAGAAAACGAGTCAACTGCGCCGCTTATGAGCGGAGGAGATCGATTTTCCGACTGCACCCCCCCTCCCAGTGCCGCCGCGAATAGCTCAGCCGCTATTCGCTTGCGCGTTCACATAGAGGATGCGTGTTTGTCTGAAATGCCACGTGCATGCCATTTTGAATTTAACTGGGTGCCTTTTCAACTGCCTCTGCTTTTATGTGGAAGGGGTGTCCCGGCCCATGCTTTGGAAACGTCCGAGTGCCTCACTGAACAGGCGCTCGTTGTGTGGATACATGCTGCGGACAGCGGAGACAGTTCCGACGATGCGGTTGCACAGGCTACTCGGGTAGTGTCTTCGCAGGAGGCCAACACATGATACAGTCCCCAAGGGATTTCGTTTCTGCCAAGGACCTTTCGCTCAGCTAGGTGAAGCACCAATAGACGATCTTCAAAAATATGTGCGCCAGCTTTGCGTGAAGCGAACAATGCTGACCGACTATGGCATCTTTTCTGCCAATAAGTAGTAGCACGACCTTGCTTGCATGCGAATAAAATATTTTTGGTCTCTGTTTCGTCTTTTTTTGCACCCCGCTTATAGCAATTATCAGTTGTAACGATGGAATTTTCTTGGCACTCATATATTGCTATAAGTGGACTCGACTATACTCACTTTTGAGCTTGTATTTTGCCTTGCATACGATCTTGTGCAGTTGCCTTGCCGATATGCTTGTACTAATCACTGTTACGCCTACTGCTGCTTCGTGAAAATTGTTTTTGCTGCCAAGGTTGGGGCTCTGCTCTACTCTTTTGCAGTGTTACCACAGAGAGGCTGGCGTCAAACCATCAGAGTGGATTTTTGTGGCAGATTGCGGCAATGACCAGCAGCAGAAATCACCAAAACAAAACTGCACTCATTGCATGGCATTTTTCTTTTATTAGATCTAAATGTGTAAGCCGTTATTCGAAATGTGTGGGCCATTCCACGTAGGGTTAAAAGAGGTAAAAACTAGAGCGCAATGTACAAAAACCGAGGGCTCCTCAGGAGGCCCTGCTGTGCACAGGCAGGCCGTAGACGACAGGCGCGGCGCCCACCAGGTAGCGGAGCTTGCAGCTGTGGCGGCCCCGGCCCAGGGCCGCCGTGATGTCCGCCACGTGCGGCTGGCAGCCCATGTCGGGGACCCAGTGCTTCAGGAAGGTCTCGGTGAACCGGTCGATATCCTTGTCCGTCACGTCCCACAGGTTGGCCACCACACAGGGGCTGCACAAGGTTTTGAAGGTTGCCTCGGCAGAAAAGACCCACCCCTCCCCGCCAGTGCGAGGATGACGGGCTGCTTTTCCTTCCCAGCACGAGCGATCAGGACATCGCTCTGCAACCCGCTAAACAACACCAGGAGCGGTATTCTCGTGTTTTGTCCGTTTCAAAAGTGTCCGTTTTGAGCAAGCCCTGATTGGCCAAGAGTGAATACCCACATTTGACGCCATGCAAACATGGCGGAGCTATGAGCCACGGCTTCTCGGAGCAGACTATTTGGAGCGGATGATTTTTAGTCGCCTTGTTGTTGGTTCGCTGGCGGAACAATAAACACACACACAAAAATTAGTTTGAAATAGGTTTAGTCCTTTAAAATGTGTTTACAAGAACAGTTGCGCAAAATTCAATCCAAAATCCGCCTACAACTGGAAGTAGGTCATAATAAAACGGGCCCAAAATGGACGTTTTCAAAATGGACGTTTTCAAAACGGACAAACACGAGACCACTGCTCCAGACTATACCATACCAGACCACACCAGACATATTAGAATATACCAGACAGGTGCAACCATACTAGGCAAGGCATTCTGGGACACGAAACAGCATTTTTTCACCAGAACTGGATTTTCAGAAGTGTTCCATGCAAAATGTGGAAAGAGCAGGTAGGGAGGTTATGGGCAGGAAAATTTGGAATAGGCGCTCATAACCGAGGCAAAATGCCGGTTGGCTTTGCAGAAAAGAGGCACATTTGAATAATGAATACATTTTTCTGTAAAAGAAACAGCCGGAAAGGGACATGGGAACGCCCCAAATGGTGGGTACGTGTCCCAACACTTGTGGCTTCCCTCGGGTTTCATTGGTTGTAGCTACACTTTTGGCGCGACAATACTCCCCATTGATGCTGTTTTTAGAAGCGATGCTCTCTCGAAGTCACTTAGCACATTGACGCTGGGTGCTTTTTGTTCTATGCCTGCAAACCACAGATGTGTTAGAGGTACCCCCCTCCACTATACTACAGGTGTGAGTACTTAACCTCGCCAAATCATAGAGACTAGCCCAGATAGGTGCCACCACTGTGGCAAGGACGATGCATCTCCTCAGGAGAGGGACCAAGTTGGGCTGCTCTGCCCATCTGTCACAGTGTTCTAAGGTGGCAAAAATGGCTGATGCTGCAGAGGCCCTCAATGCATCATGGTCCACAGCAGCCGGCCACCTGGCCCCATAAAAGGATTCCGCAACACAATTCGGGCACTGCAGCGTGCACATTGCAACAATTTGTGTGAACTCATCAAAGCTTCCCATCAGAATGTGGGGCGTGAAGCAATAATGTGGTGCTCCAGCTGGAATCCACACAACAGCGGAAGGAAGCGGTGTACGAAGTGCACTGCACTGACCTGCCCCCGATCCAGTACTGGAGGACCACGCCAAAGGGCTCGACCTTGGGGCCAAAGGTCTTGAGGCGGCCACTGCTGCAGCCCATCAGGACGGGACAGGCGTGGCACAGCATGTGCTCGATCACGTCGCTCACCAGGTACTCACGGCCCGAACCGTGCCCACAATAGCTGCACACAGAATGAGGGTACAGTGTTGGTGTATGGGCCCTAGGGTGAGCCAGCTTGTTCAGCTGGGATACGTAGTCTTCACTCTGCCCCTTGCAGTCATGCTGTCCCCCTGCCTAAGTAACTTACTTCAAATTCGAACGTCGGGGGTTGTACTGGGCTGTGGAGGCCTCCAGATTAATTTGGACCCCCTGGGTACAGTGGACTAGAAAAGAGAAGTGTGTCGTTCGAGCCGATCAGGGGGGCCCCTTTTGCGAGGAAAATTTCTGCTGAGGAACGCCTGTTGTAAGCAGCGCCCCTCGTGGCCACCGCTTGCCAGTTGGTTTCAAACTTTATTTATTGCCATAAATAGCCTTATTTCTTTATTTCGTGATATAAAGTTTTATAAAATCCGTAAAATAACTGTTTAGTTTGATTAAAAACATAAGTGGCACTGGCTGCAACAGGAGTCCTCTGGGGAACACCTGCGCTCCATACAATTTTTTCATCGCAAAAGGGACCCGTGCTCTTCATTGGTTTTTCCCTCGCACAACACACCGCTACCTGCTAGTACACTGGACCCTGGGATCTTGACACACAGACATTTTCATTTTATGCCTCTATCAGAAAAGCAAAAAATGAACCTGCATCCTTTGACACAGCAGCCCACCTTAGCCACTGAGCCACCGCGAGGGGTCCCCTGCCCAAGTGATTTACAGCAGGTGGTGACCCCCTGAGCACTACAACACGGCAACCTACTTGCACTGCAAACAGTGCTTACAGTGTGTAACCGAGTGAGCTTCCAAATATGGCCAGGTCAGAAAATTTCAGCAACAGAAAAATGCTTAAAGGAGCACTGACACCAATGTTCGGCGTTAATATTATTGCACAGTCCGCTTCCTTCACTCAACAGAATACCCTGGCTGAAATATGAGCGGCCTGCGACGCGAAGAATTGGGTCTCATTTATCGCGCCGATGGAGCAGCGCGCGGAGCGGCACTCAGCAAATGGACATCAGCGTGACATCACTCCAGGAGAGGAAAAAGAAGAGACGCGGCAGCGCTCGTCAAAAACTCGTGACGTCACTTCGCACACGCGGCCCCATGAGCGGCGAGCGGGCGCAACACCCTCTCAAGCAGGCGCCGGTGACGTCCGCACAAAGTGATGAGGTCAGGCCGGGATTGTCATATGCGCCGTTCGGGATGAAAGCGCGGGAATTTGAAACAAACGATTTTCAGGCCGTTCAATGTAATTAACGATCACCCGCTGAAGTATTTGAAGTGCTGTATGAGGTTCGCCAGACCATTAAGCATCGATAAAAGCAATAAAAGTGTAGCATAAAATTTTCGCGTCAGTGCTCCTTTAAAACATACTTCATTAGTCCCTTCTACACTCTTCGTGATTTGCAAAACCACAAACTATTGCACGGAAAAATGTATGGGGTGGCAAAATCCAGTCACACTTTTGGAATTCTCATTAATAACTGTTGCTACCGCAGGCAGTATATGTTCATATTCATGGCAGCGTAATCTACCAATAAAGGCCGACCTTGTTTTTGCACCTTATGGTCCCTTTAAACAAAACAGCTATTGTGACACAGCGTTTAAATACTTTATGAACCATTAGACATTGCCCTGCGAGTATAACCTGGTTGTGAAAAGGCATTTAGTCAGAGCAACGTTCATGAGACTAAAAAGCAAATGCAGCAGTGTCTGCACAATTACTGCTAGAAGTGAAATAAATTTATGATCACTAAAAAACAAACCAAACAAAAACTTTTTTGTTCAGCTACACATGTGGTGCACTTGCTCGCTTAAACTAAAGGAGAAGTAGAAGAAAGAAGTGCTGGAAGTGAGGAGCTTACACAATGAGATCCTTGCCAGCAAGCGCAGCTTGGAACTCCTCCTTTTTCGGGTGCTTGCCGATGACTCCCTGCCAGCCCAGACTGAAGGGAAAGAATAAAATGGCCACGTGAGGAAAAGGGCACACATTACAGCCAGAGGAAAGAACAGCCAGCCTGGGTGTGAAGTTTAGTTTGTTGCAACAACCCACAGGGACCCAGTCTCCATCCTGAATGGATTTCTGATGTTCCCCAGCACAGGCGTTCTTTCTGTGTGTGGCTGTGACACCAGTGCCACTGCCTTGGGGTCTTCCTGAGCATAGCATCAGCTGCGGGGCATCAGAGCGGGGCTGGTACGTTCATGGTGCAGGATGTAAACGACACAGAGGACGGAGTGGACGCCAGTAAAAGCCCCCTTGCTGCCACCTGCCTGGTGAAGGTGTCCTGGAAGTGCGCCTGCGTGCGGGGGATGTCGTTGCTGGGGTTGAGGATGAAGTAGGCCTTGCGGGTGTCCACCTGCTGTGAGTAGACGTTTTCCGGCAGCAGGCGGTAGTGCAGCAGCTGCGCCCGCAGGTAGCTCAGCGAGGGAACCCGGCTCACGCTGTTCTTCAGCAGGATCGGGGTGCTCTCCCAGGGCAGCGCCTGCACCGCCTGCAGCAGCGACAGTGACAGAGAGCGCTCATGTCGCTGGAGAGGCAGCAGACAACAGAGGAAAACAGGGCGAAAGGGTGACCACTTGCTGAACAGATGCAAGCAAGCAGGCAAGAGTTAACCTTTGGCAGCTCCACACACCAGAAGAAGGCCCAACCACGAGAAGTCAAAGTCCAGGTAGCTGGCTGACAACGAATTTGAGGCTCTCATCAATCCGACGAACACGAAAACACATACAATGGAACCCCACATACGATGACCGAACACCCACTTTCCTCGCCCACTCAATCCAGGTTTCTTCCTTTCACGACTCTGTCCCCCTCTCTCTGCTTATCAGTGTCTTTCAAAGCCGCCTTGTCACTCTGTTCCATTCTTTCCCGCTCTTTTTCAGTCGGCGCCTCATACTATAATTTGTTTCGTTTGGTCCTGCCACCCTCACCTTTTCCCCTCTCAATTTTCTCAGCCACGTCGGCCTTCCCAGCTTATCTCTTGAGCACGAGGTGCAGGGCTGGCAGGCTAGCGCAGACGCAGTGGAGCGTAGGGGGGCACAAAAAAGGGATTTTTTTTGTTTTTAAACTTGAGATTTTTGCTAAGGCTAGCAAATTACATGAAAACGCGCTAAATTAGCCCACCTGTCGTACGAGACCGTCTATCAGGCCAGCATTTACCTGTATCTCGATCATGCGACTTCCCGGTCATACGGTGCCTCCACGCGGTACTTTGAAAGTTGTATTATTGGGGTTCCACTGTATTTATCCTTGTCAAAAATTCAAACCTACCTGCTTTGGGCATCTTGAAAAATTGGCTATTGCCCTGTGTACCCCAGGGCTTTTTGCACTGATAACACATCTGCTTCCACGGAAAGTCAGACAAAGGTCTAGATCAACGTCAATGTTTTGGTGCTGTGCTTATTCAATGTCAACTTGAAGGCAGCTAAGACGAGCAGGAATCGTCCCTCTTGGGTTACCACACTGACTACGTGAAAACCACGTGCACTTTCTCTTTTTTCCCCCCTGCAGAAACATACTTCTAAGCACCTGCTCTTCCCAGGCACAAGAACCGCTTTCAACACAGCGTTGAATGCAAGGGTAAGCACTTTTAGAAGTACCCTTCGTTGGCCTGTAGTGCAGCAACACAGGCTTGATCCCGCATAAAATGTGATATTTCTCTTGATGAGCCTCTTGTACTATTCAAGTGTAACAATCGGCAAAATACACCTGCAATATTGCTGCACCTGCTTTCCACACGTGATGACTGAGAATGAAGAGTTTGTATTCTTGCGAATGAATGGAGGGCGAAAATGCATGAGCAATTATGAGGTTCACAGTACGTGAAAGATCCAAATAGTACTGAGCACGCCATATGGTCAAACCGTTGAGATTTTTTTGGGGGGTTCAGTTGCAGTTAAGGTTCAGTGTGCTAAAAAAATAATGGTTTGAGTTGGCAGAATGAAAAAGTAAAATGCTTAGGGTGAAGCAGGCACTCAACTCCACCACAATGCTCACTGTATCCAAGCATCATTAGCAGAGGCTCCTAGGATGGCTACATCGACGTAAAGGCAGCGAGGGCCGCAATGCAAGGAACAAGGAGCTGCGTACAATGGAAACAAATTCTGCCATTCTGAAAAGTCCCAAGTTCAAATTTGGCTTGCGCACCCCTCGTATTCTTACTGATAGGTGGTACAAATAAAGGGGGAAAAAAATAAAAATGTTTCCTGAATGCACAGGTACCTGGCAAAAACGGAAGAGTCCAGGAGGAGGAGGAAACGTGGCCCTCACCTTGTCTAGGATGAGGATAACCGGATGCCGATCAGTGTCTGGGCTCGCCTTCGATGAAATGAGGCCGGTCAAGATGCTGTGGCAGGGGTGAGAGCTGGGAATGCCGAACAGCTGGCACACGGCCACTGACAGCTGGTAGCTGCTCAAGTCTGCCGCTGAGTCAATGACAGCCTGCACAGGCACATGGAAGCGCCACAGGCCCCACTTCAGCTCAACGGCAGCTGGAGACCCAGGTTCAGTGCCCATATGAACCAAATGTATTTTTTACAAACTCTTTACAGCATCGCCCATTCTCTGTGCCAAACGGCTACAACAACAGTGGCAACGGTTTTTCGCACACTGGGGCCCTTGAGGCTTTCACCTTAAGAAGGCAGCTTTAAGCCCTGAATGCAAATTTCTCAAAATATGACTGGAGCAAAGCAACGGGGCCGTACTTCCTATGTAGCACTACCACCACGGGTACATGAACATCGTTTCAAAACTACGCTTTCACACATACTGAAGAACTTTGTGTGAACACCGCATCAGATTTTTGTAGATGGTAGAGTGCTTCAAACAGTTAGAATACAGAACCTTGGGCGAACGATGCTCTGAAGTTATTTTTTGTCAATTGGAAATCATGACTTCCACACCTAACAGCAGCACAAAGCACAAAACGAAAAAAAAAAAAAAAAAAAAAGTAAACAAGAATGTTGCTGAGCTTGCTTGTGCGATTAATTCTGTCACCGCACTCCCTACTCAATTTGCATTCATCAAAGTCCCACGCGTACGGCTTCAGACCCTTCAATAGTAACAATCACAGAGCTAAGCGACTCGAGCACAAACAAGTATCGCACAGTGCTGGATGCAGTGCTTTCACACTGAATACGGCTTGTAAGAAGGTTAGCACATGTGCGGGCCCTGCATAGATTAGTGCTAATATCGTATGCCAGACTTGTCCGGGAAGAATTGAAAAATTTTAAATTTTCTACGTTCTGACACCATTAACAAATGGGCGCTTCAAAAGTCAGTGAATCCATCAGCTTTCAGTGAAACCCTCAACTATGCATTTATTGATGTTGTTAGTCAACGTGAAAATGGTGCCATTCTGGCTTCCCCCAAGTTGCACGCACTCCCAAGCCAGCTTTCCCACACGACCCAGAAGCTGGAGCAGAAAGATGCAAACACGAACGCCCACAGCTCTAGTGAAGTGTGTGAGGAAACTGCTCAGGCCCTGTTCCACACACCCCCATCCTTGGTAGGGAAGGAGGCCCACCTCGAGTAGCCGGTTGCTGCAGCACTCCAGCCTGTGCTTCTTGGCCTGGGCTGTCACCTGGCCCACAGCGTCCCGAAGAGACTTGTAGGCTGCCGCATCGACCACCTTGCCGTGGAAGACGCCTTTCCAGCAGCCCATCCACGCATTTTCCACGCCCTCCAGCACATCCTGCGGATGCATTCATCTTCTTGCAAGACATCTCACACCAACCAGAGTTTTTAGCATTACCAACAGTGAAGGTTAGGCTGTTTTTTTCCTCGTCAAAAATAGTGACACATGTTGAAAAAAGAAATCAGGAGAAATTCAGAGAATTTCTACTAATGCACAACATTCTTATGCCGCTTACCTCGAGTGAGAGTTCTTCACAGTCAAATTTTTGGGTTTTTCTAAATCCTGTCCGGCCAATTATCTCCTTTTACGCTTTTTTTACGCTTACAGAAGGAACTTCAGCAAAATCTGCATTATCGTGGAAATGCAGGGCGTTACGAGGTTCACATTTTCCGTAATTTCTTTAATATTTTTCTTATTTCTTGGTTTTTCAAAATTTTGTTCAACCAATTAGCAGAGTTTCTTTTTGAACCAGCGGGGTCCGACTGTACCTAGTATGTGGTACTTAGAGATAAGCGAACCACTAAGCAATGTAATTTGCAGGTCCTACACCACCAAAATATAGCACAACCAGCAATCGAAACGCTCAATTTTACTTTCTCCTTGCCACAGCTTGTCATTTTGAAAAAAACACGATTACTTCAGGCGTTTTTGAAGCACAGGCACATCAAGGGGCCCCATTTTTCGAGAAGTGTGTGAATTGAAATTGACTTTTATAAATACGCGATACCGCTTGGTTCCAAAATGCTGTTACGTTTTTTTTTCTTCCTTTGCTGCCCCATTTCATTTAGGGCAGAATTTTGAGGGCCTTTGATGCGCATAATAACACTTTTGACATTATAACACACCCTTTCTGCTGAAAAAGTGCGTAAATTGGCTCATAATCACCAAACATTGTCTGTGTGCTCTACATTTTAACCTCAAGGAAGCTATTATAGGATGTTTATAAGTCTCTTCAGTATTTCATACAGGGGTGGAACAGGGTACACGGGTTTTGGAGCAGTCCTGGGAGCAGGCAAAAGCATCTTTTGTAGCAGGCTTGGAGTAGATTTGGAGTAGCCAGAAATGCCATTTGAAGCCAATGTAACACTATTTCTCAGCAATATGGTGCCTCCCTAATCTCCCTACGTGCCGCTATGCAAGTCCCCTGCCAAGTATACCTTTTATCTGTCCACTACCTCATGCGTTGTACCATGCACCGGAACCTACTCTGAACTAGGAATGCAGTTCTTGTACTATATCTATAGGTTTACAAAATGCGGAGTCATCCACCCTCGGCCCTAGTGAGGGTGCCGTGTTATTACCATTCGAAGGCCAAACCTCATGCGCAGAGTAGAAAGAGATCAGATAACAGGACTTCGTGTCTGGTAAACGACAGTTTTTATGAGAACCCACGGCGGCATTCCGTAAAACAAGGTTTTTGCTTGCATTTTTTTCTATCGAACAGCAGTTTCAGTGCATGCGGAGCTGAACATAGCTTTGTCCCCCATCACAGGGTTTCGAGAGCCAACAAACTTATGCCACGAGTATATCAGAAGGCACAAGTTGAATTGAAGTATACTTGTTCTTTTCCAAGTACAGAAAAACGGAAGGAAGGCAGATGGCGACGAGCCTTCCCTACGGTTCACAGGGCGTTAATTTCAAGTTTAAAATTCATTTCCGTTTCAAGTTCACCGGCAAAAATGAGTAATTACTTTAGAACAAATGCGCACCGAGAATGCGCATGCGAGGGCAACGTGTCCAAGACCCTGTTAGTTCAACACATGCAGCAACGGAAAGTTGCGGGCAGCACAGCTAGGATCGCCAGAAATGAGCGACTAAATTGATGTTCACTTTCAATAAATTACAACCTTCCATGCGGATATTACTTTTTCTGTTTGCGATGAGACACAAAAATATTTTACTTTTGGTCATTTTCCATTGATTGTGTTGCAGCGGCCAACACTGGCAAACAACCCTGCAAATGAAACACAGAAATTCGAACAAATGATGCCTGCGGGCTTACGGTTAAGCCAAAGCAGAGTTCCATAGCTGCTCATAGCCTTGATGAAACCGAAACCATAAACTCGGTGATAAAACTGCAAACACAATGTTTCAGCCAAGTTTTCAGGAGCTGGGCTTCATGGTGGTCGCATCTAGTGGCTCAATTCATGCACTCCGGCATAGGACGGCGCTGAGAAACGAGTTCGGTGCAACCGGGGCGGTTCGGCGCAGGATGGCGCAGGTAAAAAATTTTGGCGCTCAATGGCACAAATGGTGCAGCTGTTCCACCCCTGTTCATACATTGTGGTAGCATGGCACAAATATTTGTTCACACAACAAGCACAGAAATTCTAAGGAAATGGGAAAAACTTTGCCTTGAGACGGAATTAAGTTAGTGAATAACAATCTGCAGGTGCTTAAAACTAGAAGAAACAGGTGGTTAACGAAATGCATGCTGGTTACCTTCATTCGCTGGTCTAGTGAATGTCTCACAGACCACCAAATAGGTGGCTCGGTCATCTTCATGGTTGCCGTGCTTTCATCTAGGATGCTTTTGAATTCCTTGAACAGGATTCGGTGGAACTGCAAAGAAGCAGCACAGCAACACTTCACCGCAAGTTTAAACGAGAAATGCAAAGAAAGAAGAGGAAGAAGAAGAATGATGAAAAAAAAAAAAAAAAAAGGTAAGTGAAAAAGTTACGCAGAAACGGAGTGGGAATAGTCAGGTTCTTTCTTTCCAGGTGCAAAACTCCGCACATACAGATCAACGTAAATTTGCCTTGGAGGCTGGGGCCCAGGGCCCATGCCTCCAAGAGAGCATCATGTCATGCATTATGGACAGATTTCTGAGGGGATTTGCCTAAGGATGTGCATTAAACAGTGCTTAGGCAGGATGTGAAGGCAGTGCTTTAGGCAATGGAGATACCAACAGCTCGTCTTCTTTTTGGAAACTGCACTTCATTCAATGCCAGCTTCCTGGACATAAACACAAAGCTTGAGACAGCAGGTAGGCAACGAGGCTTACTATGTTGCCTTGAACAAAGCCACAACAAAAAAGAAAACATTGCACAGTGCATGGAAATGAACAAATGTCTCAGTGAGTGAGCAAAAAGGCTGTGGGAATTGGGGAAGCCCACAATCCCGACTCGGTACGCGGTTAGCGTTCCGAGGCCCGTGCAGCTGTTCGGCGACGGTGCAGCAAGCTTGCGCAATAGGATGGAAACTACAGGGGGATTTGCTTGCGCTTCTTTAGATGGCGCCACCGTTTCGGCTCCGGCGAGTGTGGAGCACTGGGGGTTGTGCCTTGGGCAACGGCGTTCATCGCAGCCGGTTGGCTGTGGCGAGCGAGGCCTTTGGCAGCGGCGCTGGGCGCAACCAGGTGGATTGCGCCGAGTGGGGACATGACAGCGTGCGTCGGCGAAGCTTAGGCGGAGTGACCTGGCAACTCCCCCTGCAGCCTGGGCCGACCATCATCGACCAGTAGCACCGCTCATGTAACGCAGGACCCGTCGATGACAAAGAGGACATGAGCGCTAAAGGGGGGTGGGGGTTGGGAATAAACCCACTTTGAGGTTGGCGATGGTTGCCTTTGTGTTTTGCCTGCCTCCCAAGCAGGCACCGTCTACACGGCAGCTGCGTGCGGACTATCGTCCGAATCGGACCCAAACCCACAAGGCTTAGTGTCGACCTT
This sequence comes from Haemaphysalis longicornis, assembly GCF_048455015.1. Lineage (NCBI taxonomy): Eukaryota > Metazoa > Arthropoda > Arachnida > Ixodida > Ixodidae > Haemaphysalis > Haemaphysalis longicornis. The sequence goes on from NW_027526361.1 coordinate 26,196,603, forward strand.
ACGTAGGCATCCTTTTTCTGCCCCACTTTCTCTCAGAGAGGGAGGTTGAAAGTATTCCAGTGGAAAGCTAGGTACTGTATTCACTCTATTACAGTGCACCCTTCATTCTAATGCGCACCAATCTTTGTGAGGAAAAAAAAAAAAAGAAAGAAGAAAACCCTGAATTTTTGCACAGGCCAAGCTGTCTGCGGCTTTATTTACAATTTCTCCAGGACATCTGTTGAACAACAACATGCTGCATGCACTACCCGCACAGGGCCGCACCTCTCAACATGGGTCATGAAAATACTGAAGAATGAAAGAATTTAGCAAAAGTGTCCCAAATCGGCAATCCTTTTATAAACGGAGAAAGGCGCACACTGCACAGCGCTATGTCAACAGCTCTTTCCACAAAACAGTGCCACTAAATAAAGGCTTGGGAAAAGCAGGCGCGCCAACTATCTGCAAGAACTTTTTAAAACCTTGGTTCGCTTCATGTACCCCTTACGGGTAATGCGTCCGCACCCAGTGGCACGTATTGCCCCCTGTGTTGGCATTGCGTGGAATACTGTGTAGTAGCTGCTTTAATTTTGCATGAAAAGGTCAAGTGATTTTGTTCTGTGTGCGCTGGCACTGCCGTAGGGTGCGTAACCTTACAGCTTTTCTCGTACAAACATGCGACAATGGTTGCCTTCGCCGCGTGAATAATGACTAGCGCAGTCTTGGCTGGTATTCGATTTTAACGTGCATGCAATTTCTGGATGTACTTTCCCTGAAGAATGAAGTGCACTTGAATCGAGTGATTACGGTATGTTTTAATATTAAGAATATCTGTGGACCCCACACACTTGTTTCCCACCAAGCCTGTGTATGGGGGTGTTCAGGCTATGTGCATTCCCCATTATTCTGTTTGCAGGGCAAGATTTTGGCTGCAGTGCGCAACTGCAGACACACATGCTGCTGCATGTATGTCTGCCTCTCCCAACGCATGGCCACAGAAGGGAACGCACACAGTGAACGCTTCCTGCCCAGATTTGTCCCATTGCCAGTGCAGAGTGCAACTACCAGTGCAACCAAGTGCCCTTCTATGGCCTGTAACCCTCCACATGATGTTTTTAAGTGCAGAGCACTTTAGGGGCTCGCCTTGTCGTAGTAGCTCGCTCTCTGGACCCAAGTAGAGCCACATGGTGTTCCGTCATAGCGGCTGTCATCGCGACGTAACCCAGAGGCTTCGAAAGCCAAGCGGTTTGTATAGTCATAAGCGTTCGAAACTCGTGAACCGCTGGCGCTTGTCATACATCTCCCTGTTGTTTAGCGCAAAGAAAACTAGGTACATTTGAGGCAAAATATACGTTAATTACCGGCAGCTCCCCGGTTTGTTTAGTTAGGAACATTCGTTGGGTTGGTTTTTACGATAGTAAGCGAAAAGAAAAAGTGTCGGTGCAACGCTGGCACGTGCGGGAGGAAAAGCAAGCACAAAAAGAACAGAACTCCCGCTGGTGCAGTTTTAGGCAGGGGGCGTGCAAGCACTGTGAAGGCGGGAAATTTGAATTGCATTGGGTGGTAGCCGTGAGCGAATAATGGTACTACAGCCCATTATGGCGAATCACTGCTCTGCACTTGCCACAGCTTTCACATCGAGTGGAACGGCTTTAATGTTCTGTTTGAGCCCCGCACCCGCCATCGGTTTCCAGGTGGGCTTCTGGAAGAGACGACAATACAGTGGCAGGCACACCCACCTGGTCATCTGCGGAGCCGCTGAGCTTGACCATGATCGGAGTCCGGCCCTTCCGGCACTGGCAGACAAACAGGTCTGGCGTGAGGGTGATGCCGTTGGGACCCTTGGCAGGTGGCTCCACGGCAGTCAGGTGCACCACCGTCCAATCTGAACACCCACAAGAGAAGAAAAAAAGCTCAGGGCCAATACCTCCCCCTCTCCTTGGGGGATCAGCGAGGACAGAACAAGACAAGTGGTGGGTGTGTGCAGGACACGTTACCCCGCTGCCTCACGCTTGGCTGGGAGCCCTCAGCCCACACAACACTGGGTTGAAAATCGCAGCTAGGAAAGTGAGCAGGAGCCACACCAAGGGTACCAACTTGGCGTCCGTTGGCCACATACTAGGCAACACCCACGGGCACACTTGTTCGAGCCTGTCAATGCACACGGTGTCATTCTCATCACACAATCCAAGTAAGTGATGTCAACACTCGGAGACCTTTTCTGTGAACTGCAGTCGTGTGTGGCTGTCTGCAGCAAGCGGCTCCAGACTACACAAACAACATCGTCTACCTGCACCTGCACAGAGCTGCCCGCTAGAATGTACTGGATGATGGACTGGTGGTGAACTATACATGTTGCTGCTTTCTCAATGGACAATCTCACGCTAGGTGCTCGACACCATGGTGGACGCATCTGGCTTGGGCAGCAAACAATCAGCTCGGGGTGTGCTCAAATGACACACCCACATTTCCTCTATTTCCTGTTAAAGCCGAACAGCCCCGCCCATGTGCTCCAGGAAACGTCTGTGTTGTGCTTGCCTGCAGGTAGGAGCTCGTAGAGCTCAGAAAGCTGTGTAGTCTTGAGTTCGTGGAAAAGCCTGAACCCTAGAGCCTCGGCCTTGCTCAGGTCTGCCTCGCTGAGGTTCCCAGCTGGTGCCCCGTCCCGAACAGCAGCGCTCTTCGACTTCCTTGAGAGAGAAAGCAAGAGAGGAGAAAAAAAAAAGCAAATCGGTCAGGAAATCCTCTACGTAAGCCACATTTACCGTACTTGCTTTCGTAATGATAGCATTTTTTTCCCCCAGAAAATTTGATGCAAATTTAGAGGTGCGTTCATTACGCGGGGTAAATTTTTCGTGAAAATTTTTTGAGCACAGAAAACGCAAGCAAGTTGTGGGTCAACATTTTTACAATAGGTCTCGTGAACATAATAAAAATAATACCGTATTTACTCGCGTAATCCTCGCACTCGCGTAATCCTCGCACCCCTAATGTGAGCCACCAAAACTTGAATTTTTTGGTTCCTCGCATAATCCTCGCACCCCCAACTTTGCAGCGGCGAAAGTTGCCTGCTCGCGAAACCCGCATGGTGCACGCGCTCTCCAACGCGCGCCCTCCCCCGCCGCCTCTCCGTTCGGCGGAGAGCGCTGTGTATCCAAGGCCATCCAGGCGCCCTAACAACCTGCATGGCTACTCCCTAACAGGCGCCCTAACATGCTACTCACACTGTTCTTGAGCCGGTTTCACGCATGTTTTGCGTGCGCGCAACTAGACGGTGTTCGCGCAGCCCGCTGTCGTGTCGTCGTGTCGCCGTCGTGGTCCCGCCGTTGAGCGGCAGCAATCAGTGAGTCACTCGCGTCAGTGGTGGATAGCTCGCTGCCGTTTTGAGAACTTTTTGATCTAATTGTTTTGTGCTTGGTGCCGCTTCGCCATGGGGAGGAACGCCAGCTACACTGCCGCTTTCAAATTGAAAGCGAAAGGGTACGCGATCGAACACGGCAACCGTGCCGCAGGCAGGCGCTTCGGCGTCACCGACTTCAACGTGCGTAACTGGAGTAGGGCACGCACATACGACAACGAGATAAGGCGCGCGCCAGAAAGCAAAGGCGGCAATTTCATGATCGCTGATCGACGGGAGAATGTTTACGTTGTAAATAATAAAATAAAAAGAAATAGCCGCTGTTGGCAACACTGAGCTTACCTAAACAAAAAACGACCGCTACATTTAGCGGGATTGGCATAAGGCAAAGTGGCAACACTGTGCACCGGATTTTTTTTTTCCCCGCATAATTCTCGCACCTCTAACTTTGCATTGACTTTTCCGAAAAAAAAAAGTGCGAGGATTATGCGAGTAAATACGGTAAATGAAAACATAATAAAACCTCCACACACTGCCACCAGCTGCTTTGCAAAGTGACGCAAAATGCAGTGTTTCCATGAATTGGGGCACACGCTGCAACGATATTGCTGTGAGAGAACAACAGTTCGATGAATAAGTGGCTGCCACTGTCGCAGTGCGGGACATCAAAACAGACTGGCTGCCAATGCAGCAACGTCCGCGCATTTTTTTCTCTTTGTTTTGCGAGTACATTATGTGAATTTGGTGGGAGTCTCTTCCCCATCAATACTGAACGCGTGCTTGCCGATATCGCCAATACAGTCTACGCTCGTTACAGCGGATCCGGCAACAACGGACTTTCGGTTACAACAGACCATTTCTGTTGGTTTGTCTGGTCCCCATGCATTTTAAGGGGGGACGCGGCTTTCAACTTCGGAAAAATGACCAAAACATCGTTTTTTTGAAACCCACATATTCGGCTTCTATGTTTCCTATTCTGTGCGTCTGCAAAGTTTTTACGCTGAAAAGCGTCGCAAAGTGGCATAAAAAAATACTTTTGTCAGGCGCGGTGACAAACTATCAGCGCAAAAGGGCGAAAAAACGGCAATTTTCGGAGCGCTCTATCTCCGCAACGGTGCCACCGGGCGCGGCCATTTTGATATGGTTAGATCGGCCGAGCGATCGTCTTTCCGGTTCTGCTCGTCTCTTTTATCTTCGTTCATTCACAAACGCACAAACGGCAGAAAAGAAACGACGCACAAACGAAACTAGAAATAGATGCTGAAGCGCTATTGGTCCCCGGTCGGGGCACAGAACGACGACCCTCCTGATTGGATGTTGCGGGCGCAACGCAAGATGGCGGCCGCCTGAGCTGCGTAGCGAGCGGATTGAGTTCATTTTCGCCGCTGCGCTCGGCCGAGTTTCTGTTCAATCTGTGGTATTCAACACGGACGTTATCGCGATGGGAATGCCAGAGATAACGAGCCGGATTACGGGAAGTTGTGTGGCTCGAAAGGCGGAGGTCATCGAACGCTTCGTGGTGCGCGTGACTCTACCGTCGCCAGACCCCGGAGGGTGACGCGGTGTGCGCGCTTGCGATAGCGGTTCGTGAAGTGAACTTTTAGTCGGATTTGCGATGTTTACACGCTTAGTTATTGCTGTGTTTTGAATGTGGGCTCGCTAGCCTTGAAAAAGAAACGGTCGACGCGTCAAACGCTGCGGCGCGCACGGCATAGCCGACGCGCATTGGATCATCACATGACTGGGCAACCGGTTACGATTGAACGCCAGTAGTTGTAATTAATGCCTGCGACGTTAGATTTAATCTTAAAAGCGACCTGACCAGCCATATCAGGTATAATCAAAGTTCGATATGTCGCGGTAAGCGTGCGCTGCGATGCGCGCGAGCCATATCGCCTTTCTTGCGCAACGTTTCCCGTGCACTTGTAATGTAATTTTCATGCAAACAGGTTTGAGTTAGTAATATAGGAATAAAAATATGCTCTCTGCGTTAAAAATGTACGTTACTGTGGCAGCATTTAACAGTGATTTTTTTAGGGAAATTATTGATACCATTGCTCAGGGCATACTGGCTGTGCTGCGAGAAATATTGGGTGCCTTGAATGTCAAAAGTAGTAAAAAAATATGCTCTTGCATTGAAGTTGGTAGTTATGCAGAATACTCAACCAAGCTTCAAAGTAGCTCATTTTCATCTTTATGGTATGCAAACTTTTGGCACTGAGCACCTGCACATGAGTACTAAGTTGCTGTGCCAGGCAAGATAAAACGTAAAAAAAGCCAAAAATGTTCAAATTTAAGTCAAAAAAATGCTTAACTTGTTGCCATGGTGACAACACTGCAAAAGGAGGTTGTCCAGTGCGATACAGCCAACCAACTAACCTACTTTGCATTGAAAGCCCATTGAAACCCATCTCCCCTCCGTTTGGTTTGCAAAGGGGGGTATGTACTCTTCACGGAGGAGCTGAAAATGATGTTTTCTGGAAAGAGAAAGGCTGTAAAAGGCACTCCAATTTCAAGGCAAGGCCTTCCAGAAGCCCCATGTTCAAAAGGACATGAAAGGCTACAACCGTGACGACTTCTGATATGTGAAACCCATGTTGCAACTTCGGAAGCCGTTTTCTCAAAACAGTTTTTTTTGCCACCTGTGTCGCTTGTACCAGGGATTTCTTCATGACCGCTGGGTCTATTTTGATTCCGTTTCTTGCATTACATTCCTTGATGAACTGTTCAGGTCGTGACACTTTTGGTTTTCCAGATTTGTTTTTTTGTGATTTTTTATTCAAATAATCATTCACAGTTGACATGCCTGTTGCACATTAACCTCTAAAAAAATGAAAACTAAAAAACATTGTGTTGTAAAAAAAAAATTCTAAAACTGTCACGACCTCCTCCATTCATTTGGGAATGCAAAGCACTTCGAAAGAGTTTTCTATCATGTTTTATAAGCCGCTCAAGCTCGGTACAAGCGGAACAAAAAGAAAATTTCATACATAAAAAAGTTTTCAAAATATTACTTTGAAATTTTTATAGTGTTATCACAGAAGCATTTCCAGTTGCTGTGCCAATTTTCATCAAAATCCACAAAGAAATAAAAAAGTTGATTTTGAAAGCCACGTCCTTAAATGGAGTCCACTCCGCTCACAACGGACCCGGCTAGAGCAGACTATCGGCTACAACAGACTAAATTTTAGGCGAAAATTGATTCGACTGAAAGTTTATAGTGGACTTCCGCGATGCCGGCACCCGATGTGCTTTTTCTTTGTTTATTTTTGCAAGAAAACTGTTATGTGTGGCAACATTGCTGGCAGCCGGGTCATTGGCGCAGCCAAGCCAAGCCAGTGCCAGTGGCTTTTTTTGTGCGACTAGCGGCATGAGCGGCAGGGTAGCTGATTTCACTGTCGGATAAATTAAGCGTAATTAATGCTGTTGAACATGGGGAAAAACAGGCCGACATCGCCAGAAGTACAGGCCTGTCTAAGCAGACAGTCAGCTCTACCATCAAGAACAAGGCCGCTACAGATAAACACGACTCCAGTGAGATTGAAAACAGGGCTATCGAATACTCGAAGTGGTGCACTCAGAAAAGAGTCTGCCCTCGTAAGTTTTTTTTATGTAATAAAAAACTCGGGTTCAATGAAGTTCGGCTTTTATTATTCCCACGCATGCATCGTTCCCATTCCATTCGGTGAAAAAGGTAAATGCCTCAAGTAGGGGGGTTGTTTCCCATCCATTGTGTGCAATCTGCCGGTAACCGTGCGCAGTCCAACTGGTCTAACTTTCGATTTTACGGCTGACTGTCATCAGATTATTTCATTACAGCTGTTTCAATGACCAGACTAAAATCGCTAAAAATGTGGAAGCTGCCTTGAGGGAACGTCAGGCAGCAATCAGATTTGTTTGACGAACGGTTTCGGGAAAACCTGCCTCGTCGTGAGGGGATTTAAAAGAGCCTAGCTAATGTCGATGGCCACGACTGATGTTTTATAGCTGGTTAATAATTGCGCCTTGTTATATTTTTGCTTTATTTGCTCAGCTTATCATGCGTCTTTACACTCTTGACCGCATGCGCTAGGCCTTCTCCAAGTGCCCGGGCTAAGCTTTAGAAACGGTGTTTAGGTGTTTACTCGACTCTTTGTCCTCACGCGAACACTGTGCAGAGGTGTTGCAGGTGTTTAGAAAGACCAAAGTGTATGTACTATGCATATGCAATGTCGACCAAAGTACCCACTTTAGGGCTCATACGCCCCCCCCCCCACCCCCCCCCACCTCTCGTCGGATACTGCATACTTCGGCTACATATGCAATGTCGACCAAAGTACCCACTTTAGGGCTCATACACCCCCCCCCCACCTCTCGTCGGATACTGCATACTTTGGCTACAGCAGACGTTTCTTTCTGGATTCAGAGGGCCCGTTGTAACGGGCGTAGACTGTATCGGCAAGCCTGTCGCAATAACGTAGCCATGTCCTCTTTGAAAGGGGACCATCATCCATCATCAGCTAGACCATCATCAGCTAGACTTGGTACACATACGACATGTTTCTGCGGCAAGCTCAGGGCGCGTTCATTGCGCAGGAAATTAATAAATTCGGACTTTGACGAGAAACTTCAGGGGTGTAATCATTACGCGACTGCGATCATTACGTGAGTAAATACGGTACACACCCTGTCCAAGGGAACATTAAAGGGAACATTAAAGCAAAAAAACTAGCCATAAAGTTAGCAAACAACCCTCCTGTTAAGTTAAATGAGCCTTCACTCCGGTAAACTTTAAATGAATTTTTCACACGGTCACTGCGCTAGCGTTGGGTGATTGTCCCCACTTTGGGGTGGCAGGGCACTCTGTCAGGAATGACACAAACGCCTGGTCAGGCCCCTCACTTGAGCTTCCGGTGGAGGTACGTGAGCCCAATGTGCTGCAGCGTGACAGAAGCGGTTTGACTGAGGTACCACAGGGACGCATCCTTGTGGTCCTTGGCGTGCTTCTCCTGTGGACACAACACCACACGACAGCATAAGTACACCTCACACAACTGCAAAGCATCGCATTTGCTCAAAGCAATGCAAACAGCACAGAAAAAAGAGAGCTAGAGTCAACTACAGTCGATTTTAAATAAGCAGTCAATCATGATGCAGCAAAACAGAGTTAACGAACAACTTGCTTGAATTAGAATAGCCTGTTCCCTTGTCTATTTTTTGAGATTCAGCACAACATTGTGCAATAAATTCATCACAAACATGCTCCGCTGACAGAATTCCAACAGTAAATAGGTCAAAATAAACAAGGTCAGAAACAAGAAAAGTAGTCGAATCGCTGTCGAATCATTTGAGAACAGACAAGATAGCAGTTTCAGAAAACAATCCCCCAACGGTTTATCTCATCTTCTCATCTGCATTACACAGCAGGTTGCCGCTACTGCCGCACTCTCCCCACACTGCCACATGAAATTCGACATCCGATCAATGACATTAAAATATGGCAAGCCACATGCTGGGAAAACGGCTGACCCTTCAAGTATGCTTAGCACCCCAGACTGTTTTAGATAATGCTCAACTCCCTCATTCCACACCAAAATCACAGCAGCTAACCGTCTTCATAGAAGGCAGTACACATCATCCTATCTACACCCACTGCATGGCAAAGGCCTCTCCCGTCGATTTCCAATTTTCCCAGTCCTGTGCTAACTGTGACCAATTGTGCTAACTGTGACTAACTGCTAACTGCAGTACACATATACTGCTCAAAATAACCGCCAGACTTCTCCTACAGCAGAGGCTTCTCCAAATGAACACCTTCCAATTCCATCTTAGCTGTGCCAGCCAAATCACTCCTTTCCCTCAAGATTCCTCCACCTCATCATCCCCCTAGTCTACCTCTGCTTCTAATGCCACCATCCAGTGGCATTCTGTTACTGGAACGGTTCAAGCATTTTTTATTTTTTCTGCGCATAACATCTCCTTTCCGATGTGGAATTGGGCAGGTCCAGTGATTGAAAACGAAGAGGAGGACATAAATATTCCCTTTTCTTTTACTCCCATCCTTACATTCATGATGCTTGCTTCGTGCTGCCATATAACACGTTTCTAGACACGTGCCGAAAACCAGAGTATACTTGATATAGGAGTCGCGAAACTCCATAGGCCCATGCATCAAAAAACGGCCCTACGACTGGTCCACTGCTTTGGATTTTCCGTACAGTGGCGCCATCTGTTGGTGACAAAATAAACTATACTATGTGCTTCGCCACTCGACGACCCGGGCAAAAAATGGTGTTTCAGTGCTAACAGAACTTTGTTGTGCTGAAGAAGCCCAATGTGTTCAACCATGCAAGTGTTTTGTATGCCTTCGAAGTAAGAAGAGTGGAAAAAAAAAAAAGCGACCGTGTAATCACCGAGATGCGTCGTCGCTTACGCATTGTTGTCTGTGGCGCATAATCTGCGGTCTTCCGGTGGCAAAAAACGGTTAAAGATTTTTCTTCTATGGCTTTATGCAAGCTTGAAAGGATTATTTAGAGCCACTTGATCAGCTACTGGATTAGTTTTGGCATACAGTGTGCTGTAGGTCACGCGACAACTGCAAATTTAGTACTTCAGGTCAGGCCTATGTTGCGCGCGAGTGCCTGCACAAGCAGAAATTGATCTGGGACACAAAAAAAATTGCAACATAATAACCGGAGTTAAGAAAGCAATGAATAACTTATTAAAGTACAAAAATGAATTATGAAACTTTATTTTTAAAATAAAATTATAATGTTAAATTGTCAGTTTGAATAAGTAGTGTGTTTTTTGGATAGTGCGTGCGGTGGCCACGGTGGTGCTAGCATGCACACGATTCAACGTTGGGGGGGGTCCAGGTGAGGGCTGTTTTTTGAGATGGAGTTCCACAACTGCCTACATCGAAGAGCTCTGCCGAAAACATCCGCACCAGACAAGCACTTGGCTGGCGAGAGCAGAAACTTCTGCCCCAGCAGCGAGCTCAGCCCGTGTCCTGGACCAACAAAATAAACAGATGGGCGAGGGTGCCAGCTCTTGCCTGGTGGTCGAGAAGGCGCACCATGGTCCTGCTCATCTCAGCGTACAGTGGGCACGGGGGGAAGTGGATGATCAGCTCAAAGGCGTGATTGAGTAGCGTGATCATTTCGTCGAACGCTGGAACAGAGCAGAACAAGCACTGCACTGGTGCACAGCCAAGGAAAGCGTGAAAGTATGCACACTTAGAAAAGTACACCACATGCCAGTGTGTAGGCTATACATGCAGACCACACAGCTGCACTAGTTAGAAAGTTTGTTAGCTCTGTCACGCCTCGCAGGGGTGGAACAGGGTACAGGCGTTTGGAAACAGTCCTGGGAGCAGGCAAAATTGCCTTTTGGAGCAGGTTTGGAGCAGCCGGAAAGGCCGTTTGTCAGGGGGTCGGCACAGGCTACTGTGCCAGCCCCCACCAATCGGGCTTGATCTATTTACCTACTATATTAACTCTTTCGTTACCACGCCTATTCAAATCGATCACCGGTGATCGATGATTTATAATGCCTATTTCAACATGTTGTAATCGTTTCTCGTACACCTAATGCGGCCAGTGGTTAGTCTAGGCACTGCCCTTTTAGAATCAGTTTAAATTTTCCCGCTCCGGCGACATTGAGGTTTTCGGCGGCGTTTTTTGTGAGCTGAGGTGCGTGTGTTTTTGAGGAAGGGGGCGTGGCTGCTGCACTTGAGAAAAAAGGATGCAGGTCGTGGTTAGGCTGCATTACCATAATATTTTTTTTTGTCAAAAGGCTCCTGGCAAGTCAAATACCAAATAATGGGGTCAGCTTTGTAATCCGACAGCATTGAGAGGTGATAATTACTTGAAAATGGCCCCAGCTATTCACTAATGATCTTTGGTTCGGACAAAGGGCAGCTTTGTTCTCCCAAAGCTTATTTCTGATGGTCCCCCGCATGTCTAGCAAGTGTGCCTGACATTTTAAACCAGTTTCCAGCAGTTTCGGTTTCGTTTTCGCATTGCAAAATTCATATTTGGCGCTACTACGCAGTTACTCAACTACAAGCTCATTTGCCATGGCGCTTCCGTTGCCCGCTACTGCTCCTCAAAACAAGCATGCCTCTCGCGCTTACACTTTATGCCTTGCTTCTGCGATAAGAGCTTCCGCTGAAAGTCAAACGATAACACCAAGTCGTCGGGTATCAGTTCAGACGTGGAGAACGCTTCCAATTGGCCTTGAACACTGCCAGCTGTTCACCGGCCAGTTTCGGTTTCATACGAGGGTATTTCCGGAGGTCTCGTGTCGCTTCTTAGTAGTACTGTCTATTCTGACAAAGTCTCCAACAGCCTTGTATTTGTTTCTTTTCAAAATTGTTAGGTAGCGCTGCAATGTAGTAGGCTCGTAGTGCTGAACTCGCTTCACAGCCCGACGGCGGCATGGTGAAAGCTTGCTGGGCATGATTCTAGCGCATCGTACCTTATTCCTGCAAGCCGGGCTACCATAGTGAGTCAGAACATGATAATAAACCGAAAGGGAAATTCTGACTGATAAGTGATCATCAGAACGTCAACAAGCATCCACCAAAGAGTTTGGTTCTCAACTCCCAGCGGATTTTTTCACATCGCTTGCTTGCCTTCAATATTGTGCCGGTCATAATCATAGACAAGGTGTTTTTACATCATGTGGAGGCTAATTTGGGCCTTTAATAATGTTAAACCACCAGATTTCTTCTAGAGAACTATCCAAAATAGCAAAACTTGAAATAGAGGTTGGGCTTCACCACATGGCACGGGCACCACGTGGGCTAACATTTTCTTTTATATCCGACAAATTGTACTGCGCAACTCAATTTTTTTTTCTAGAACGAGTTTTTGAAATGTCTACCTACAAAATGTATATTCTAAATTTTTTCTACTACTGGTGGTTTATTATGCACAACTTAATTTTTTCTTATTTACTTCAACGCTTGGACAAAAATTTCGAATTCGATAATTTTTTTCACAGTCATTATTAAGGAAAACATTATTAAAGCTGGTGTCGTTGGAAAGCGCGTGGCATAATCTGCATTTTATGTCACAGCAATGTGTGCCTAACCAATATGTATAGCACAAAAAATGTTTTGTTAGACCCTTCAAAATTGGTCAATTTCCCGTGGTAACGAAAGAGCTAAGCCTTATAGTGTGCACTAGAACCTACTCCGAACCAGGAATGCAGTTCTTGAACTATACCGAGAAATTGACAATATGCAGAGTCATATACCTTCGGCCTCAGCGAGTGTGCCGCGTTATCACCATTCAAAGGGTAAACCTCACACGCAGAGTCAAAGGGGATCAGATAACAGGCCTCGCTTCGTGTCCGGTAGACGGTAGTGTAAAACAAACTCACAGCGGCATTCCGTAAAACAAGATGTTTGCTTGCATTTTTTCTAACAGCGGTTTCAGTGCATGTGCAGCAGGACTTAGCTTTGTCTTCTCCCGTCACGGGATTTCGAGTCGACGTACGTACGCCGTAGACTACGTAACGAGAGAGTGTTAGAAGGCATAATTAATGTTTGACCATCCTCCACATAAGCAAGGCTAACCCCAAAGTCCACAGGCAAAAATGAGCAATTACCTTACAACAAAGGCGAAACAAATTAACAAGCGACGGAAAAGCATCCAAGACCCTGTTTGTTCAGCACGTGCCGATACACTCGCCAAAAACAGACTAAATTCCAGTTCACCTCCCAATAAACTACAATCTTTGTGGGGACCCTTGTTTCCCTACACCTCATCCACACATGTTTTGGCGAGCTGAGAGCCACCATTTTGGGCAGCTGGTGCGTCACGTGAGTCGTGACCTCTTCGTGACCCCATGCGACGGGCTGAAACGGCTCGCCTTGAGCGCGTGTGCACGAGGCAAGGAGGACCAACATGTCGCCTTCCTTTGCACCCACCCTCTCTCAGGCCGTGCGAAGACCTCTCCCTGACCAGGAGAAGACCTCTTCCACGCGCGCGCAATCTGCCAGGAGTCGACTGGGCCATTTGGTCGGAATTGGTTGGCTCGGTAGCGACTACTCTGAATGCTCAGATGACGGTGAACCCAATTGGGTCCAAAGGACTCTGCTAAAAGATTCTGTCCTGACCAGTTGCAAGGGATGCCTTCCCCGCTCCCGCAGTTGAGATGACAGATATCGAGGTCTGGGTCCCGCGGCTTGAGCGAGCGAACGGAGCCACTGTCTCCCCGCAAGCGATAGTCGTGTTGTCTGGTATATCTATCTGCCAGGCAATAAAGCCTCACTTTGAATTGCCGGTGTCTGTCTACCGCATGCGAGTACTCGAACCTGTGAGTGAGTCTTTGGATTTCACTCGGGCTGGTGTACGGCGCGTAGCACTTTCTCTAGTGAAGCTAGCCAGGGTCTTCTGCTATCCCAAACGTTAGCCCACACCTTTCATGCGAATATGATTGTTTTCTATATGTTTGCGATTTGACGCAAAAGAACTCAACTCACTTTGGTCATTTTCCATTAGCGGTGGCACGGCGGCCGGCACCGGTTACTAAAACCGTGCAGATGCGACACAAAGAAATTCAAAGCGAAGGCGGAGAAGGTGCATAGTGCCTGCGGCGTAACAGCTAAGTAAAAGGCAACATCCACAGCCGCTCATAACCTTGATGAAACTGAAACCATAACCACATTGAAACCAAAAACACGATGTTTCAGCCAAGTTTTTGGGCATGGCACATCATGGTGGTCGTATGTCGCGGCTCAATTCGGGCTCTGCGGCGCAGGGCGGCGCTGATAAACAAGTTTGGCGCAACTGGCACAGTTCGGTGCAGGATGGCACTGGTAAACAAGTTTGGCACTCAATGGTGCAGCGGTTCCACCCCTGCGCTTTTGGTAAGGCACAGTACAGAAATGCAAAGGGAAAAAAATTAGAACGTAGTGTCTTCTCGTCACTAAATATTGCATTGAAACAAGCGCACAGTGACATGTGATTGGAGTCCAAAGTATGCGGCCTCTCGATGATGTGCACCCAAATGTGCACGTTTATGCCTCCTTCATGGGGCCTACTATCATCAAAAATCCAGGCATGAATTGTTAAAACCAGCCCACCGCACGTCAGCGCGCCTAAATCACACCCAGCCAATAGCACACTTACCCGGTCGAACATCGGCATTCACAAGTTCATTCTTTCCCAATGCAATAACCCTTTGGAATTCGCTACCCGACAATATAGTATCATGCACTGACCGCGCATCTTTTCGTAAAAAATTGGACGACCATTATCAACACTCCGAACATCAATGCTGATTCATAATATAGATCCTTAATAGTTGGAAACTGCACAATTGCTCTTGCTTGTCTTTTCTTTTTCTGTGCTTTTATGTCCTATAACTGAACATGTGTATTTGGTAATTTGGTATTAGTTTTCTCTGATCAGCTTTTTTTGTTTTGTTGTTGTTGTTAATTGTGCTGACTGATGCATGTCAGTCACTATTTTTGTTTTTTTTTTCTTTCTTTTTTGTTGTCTTCCCTATATGCATTTGCCCCCCCCTGCTGCCTTCGGGCCCTTAAGGAACTAATAAATGAAATGAAATGAAATGAAATGAAACAGAAATGGACACAGTGAGCACCTCACAATCTGCTAGGTAGTTTTCGCACACCTCAGCAACTGTCCGAACAACGTCGCGGCTGTGACTCGAGTTGCTAAATAAAGTTTGTTCTCTCTCTTATTCTCAGCAACTGAAGCTTGTTCAGTTCAGCGAGATGAGCGAACTAAACCTTCCCTTTTTTAATAGCATTTATGCTCACAAAGGAGGGTAAGAAAGCTCAATATACCAACAACTACACTGACATATGTGGATCCGTCTTCCATTGCTGAAAACTGCTAGGTGCTCATTCCACGTGCAGGCCGTGACCCAAAGAGTGGAAGAAGCCCTCACCGATGCAAAGCATGGAATAAATCCTCAGTCAGGATCAAAATGCACACCTGAGACTTCTGATTAGCAACGCATCACTAAAAAACGAACCAATGGCAATGGTGGAGCATAAGCATGCAATGCATACCCTCGGGCTTGCAAGCTGCCAGAGGTTCCTCAGGAAACACCTGCTCCTGCTGCACATGTGGAATGCTTTCGGGAGCCTCTTGCTGCGACGATCGTGCCACTGAGGCAGCTGCCTCCTCCTCATCAATAGTGTCCAGCCTGGCGGCTGCAGCTGCCGCCC
Organism: Haemaphysalis longicornis; assembly: GCF_048455015.1. NCBI lineage: Eukaryota > Metazoa > Arthropoda > Arachnida > Ixodida > Ixodidae > Haemaphysalis > Haemaphysalis longicornis. The sequence continues at coordinate 26,212,124 of NW_027526361.1, forward strand.
TGTCAACTGGCCGCGACTCAGCAGCATGCGCACTGGCAGCAGCATCCTCACTGGTGTCGGCAGAGACCAGGTCGGTCTTGGCAACTTTCCTCTGTGCCCGCACCTTGATGGGGGAAAAAAAGAAAAATATGGGGAGGCATTGGTAAGATCGAGGGGTGTGGGGGCCCCTGGTGCATACGCTACAGCATGCGCAGTTTGTCACAATTGCATCACTAACACGACGACCAGACGTGCACCCACTGGTCAATACTGTCACTGCCCTCTAATCATGGTGGATTGCAAAACTGCTCTTCAAGGAGGAGAAGAGTCACTCTACTCCTCACTTGAGAGTCATTCTACTCCTCTACTCGTCTCTCACAGAGGCTCCAATGATCGTGTGGATTGCAGTGCTGCTTCTTGTTCTGCTCAGTGCGCTAGTGATGAATGAGGTGGCCTCTTATACGGAGTGGGTCGTGGTCATGATCACAATGGCAATGGGAATGCTGTGATGCATATTTAGGTTGCAGCTAGGCTTGCAACAGATACATTGCAACTTAAGAGCCACAGGGTACTAGGACAGGAACGTCTATGTAACCTTGGGTTGGCAGCTAAAAGGGACACTAAAGTGAATTATTCAAGATTCTGTTTTTGCTTGCACTGCGTAGACTGGCTCAAAAAAAACACACTGTTCATCGTTTATCCGGGCAATCAACTAGTATTTACCATATTTACTCGATTCTAAGCACATTTTTTTTCCCAGATCATAAAGTGGGGGGGGGGGGGGGTGGGGTGCTTAGATTCAAAAAGCATAATTACCGGGACTGTGCCCGCAAGCAGTCAGTGCTTATGGCAACACCATGCCAATGAGGACTCGCCAGCGCATCAGTGTCACTCTGGACGCGTTCTGTGACCTCGCTCGTGGAGCAAGGAGCATTAAAGCGTAAAAATGTTGAATCCAGCATAGGAAACACTGCCCAAAAACTAATAAATCACTTAAAAAAAAAACCCACTATTCGAGATTCGAACCTGTGACTTGCAAAACAATACCTAGTGCTCCAGACCACCCGTCCATAAGCCAGCACTGCCAGGGGTGGAAATATGAGTATGTAATGTATAGCCAGTCTACTTTTTTATTTAGTTTTAGCATTTCAAGCAGCTTAGATTACTATTCCTTCTTGTGCAGTAAGCGTCCCCCAAATTCCCACATTATCTCATGTCTAGCGACTGCATTCCTTAGATGGAAAAGCATTTGCAGATGCCTGGTCGTGCTGCTGACCACTGTACTAGCTCACCGAAGGCTTTCCGAAGCATCCTAATTTTATGCTATACGATAAAAGTTTCGGTTTATTTTAATTCCATAGTGTCTTCACTGACTTTTAGATTTTTCTACTAGCATACCAATCAGCGAAGTATTGCATGTGTGCTTGTGTGGAGCGACCTGCTAACAAACTTCCAGCCTTCTAACGAACTAACATTCTTCCAGGCACGAACGTGCTGTGGCTAAGTTTCCACTGAGCGAACGAATTGCGATTACCCGCCGGCAACCGGCCACTGGGCCGATTGATTCTGTAGGAGGGTCGGGGGACCGTGCAGTAGCGCAGTTAAGCCAAGTCACCTTGTTCTGAAGCCAAATGAAAAGTCATAGAAAATTGGCAAGGAAGATGCAGAGAGGAGGAAAGCATTTTCAAATTTGTTTTTCTACTGAATAATGTCGTGCAAACGCAACGAGTGTGGTTGAAACATGGCCAAGAGACTCCAGACTACAATTTGGGATAGTAATCTCGCAAAGTTCACATATCACTTCAGTGTCTGTTTAACAGCTTGTGGTGGAAAGGCTGGGAGGAGTGGGGAGAACATGCTTTTCTCAACTTCTTCCGTTTTCACATCTACAAGGGTATGAACACAGAAGATTAATGCACTTTTCAAATTTGGTTCTCGCTCAGCAACATTTAAAAAACAATAAGACGAAAGAAGGCCCAAGTCACCTGCTTTTTGGGTTTCCGAAGAACCTCTGGCGGCCTCTCTGCACGGCCCGCCATCGGTCCGTCGCCATCGGCTTGCATAGTCGCCGCTCTCGTCCGAAGTGCTCTTCTCGGAACACTGCGCTGGCTCTCGTCAAAGACGGTGAACTTGGCCTTGTCCTCTCGGCTCTTTTCCACAACGGTGGGCTGCCGGGCGTTGTTCAAGCTCTTCACGTAGAGGTCCAGGGGTGTGTCTCGGCGGGGCCTCGGGGCGTTTGGGGCCTTGAGCGCGGCCGTGTGCTTCTGGGCCGGCCTGGGAGGAGAGAGGGCGGCGGGGTCCCCGAATGCCGCGGCGGCATGCTCGCTGGCGTTGCTGAGCCAGAGCGTGCCGTTGCCGCGGCCGCCCAGCCGGCGCGTGCCCTTGGCGGAGGTGGTGAGCAGCAGGCGGACCTTGTGGTGGGCCAGGTGGGCGTTCAGCTGCCACTGGGCCCTGCTGCCGCAGTCGTTGATGGAGGCCAGCCGGAGGCCCTCGTTGACACTGTCCAGCGCGGAGGCGTAGCTGCCACGCTGCAGGTGGGCCTCCGACAGCCGCAGCATGACGGTGGCCTTGAGGCACAGCAGCTCGCCCCAGATGCCCGTGCTCTTGTTGATGCTGCAGTGCAGGGAGCGGCCCAGCTGGTGCCGCACAAAGGAGCCCACCTGGGCGGCCTCCTGGGCCAGCCGCTGCTGCAGCGACCCCACCAGCACCAGCAGGGACTCCAGGCCGCCAATGGCCGCACCCACGTCCCCGACCGTCACGTACAGCAGACACTTGAACAGGTCGCACTCTATCCACAGCTGCCGCGTGGCGTAGAACTGGCACAGGTCGCAGGAGCAACTCGCGTCGTGCGCCTTGTCCAGGCGGGGCACAGATGGGGTCAGGTGGGGCCCCATCTCCCGCTTGCAGAACAGCTGCACTGCCAGAGAGTGGCTCACCACCTCACGCCGTGCAAGGGGGCAGGCGTCGGCAATTGTGTCATCGTCTTGGAGACCTGTCTTGGGGTCGTCTGCACGGAGCAGTTCTGGCAGGCTGAAGTTTCTCAGGTGCAGCATGAACTCCACGCCAAACAACTTGTGCTTGGCATCGTTAAACTTCTCGCATAGCAGATCCAAGTTTGCAATAAGCAAAACCAGTCTGGCACATCTGCGTTAAAGGGAGAGACAAGAGAGGTTGGTCTGATGAAAGGCTACCTTCTAGTTATTTTAGGCCAACTCGTAAATGCAAACCTAGATGGGAACTTTCAACACTTTCCTCCACACGACATCAAGATGAGCAGTTAGACAGAAAAGAACCATGGAAGCTAACTGCATATGTCTGTTTAGACAGGCTTTAGAGATTGTGGCCTTTCTACCCATCACTGTTCCATTCAATTTTGTAAACTTGCATTTTCATTTGCCCATTGCCTTCCACTCACTCTTTACACAGTGCCTGCTTTAGGCATGGTGTGGGCCTTATGGTGGAAAACCTACCTACTGGCGTATGTAGCCAGTAACACTTTCTTGCTCACGCCTATTCAAATCAATAGTAGTTCATCGACGCATTCAAGTTCAAATTTTGATGTTTTCCTATTCGAATTTGGCGCTTTCCGAGTGCGCCTCGAGAGCTGAAGCCATCTATCGAGTACTAGACACACCTACACCCTCTTTGCTTTTTTTGCTTTTTAGGCGCCGATATTGTAAAGCGCCGCCTGCGTTATGTGATGGGCGCTTTGAAGATGCGGGATGCAGCAATGGCATTAACATCACGCGCAACCACGATGTGAAAACGCCACATTTTTAGCGATTTAAAGGAGCCACGTACACAAAATACACGATTGTTTTATTAGAAAGTTTTATTAGAAAGATGTCCGGCTACAAACGATACTTTATTCACTGAGAAATCATTCAATTTAGCCCATTGCAGTCCGTTGTCGGGCCAAGCCCGACATGGGTGTTTAAAAGGGTAAATTTCGAGTTTTTTTCTCTGCGATGCGCCCGCATTTTTCATATACATGATGCGCCATCTCTTGAAAGATGAGTGAACTTTGTTGAAGTTTTTGTCCTTTTGCACTAGGGTGCAGCACAAGGTTCAGCACGGGCATGGGATCCGCCAATATAGTGGAACTGACGGCTGTGCCACTCCTCGAAGCCACTTGAGGGTAAGTCTGGCTCTCTAAAATATGCATCCAAACATACTTTGTGTTCCGACACAAAATCTTTATAACTTCAGTGGAATCCAGTGCTCTTGAGAAGCGTCGCGCATTGCTCCATAGCGTTAATCTGACACAAGCGCCAGGCTATCTTGAAAGCGATAACGCGTTACAGCGCGGTGCATTTGGCAAAATATCCCTGCTGTACATTTCCAGACCCTACACACCAATGTAAAACCGCTGTCGTCCCATAGGAAGCAGATATTTTTTAAAACTACAGCGTGAAGTCAAAAACGAACCTCCCTGGCAGCACCTGTCGAAGTCTGAGGCATTTCAATGGTGGCTTCAGCAGAAATGAAATCTAACGAATCCACAATGTTGTTAGTCATCACTGCTGCTGGGGTAAAAAAAAAAATCAGCCACAGCAGCTGCCGATGTCCCTGCCACATCTGTCCACTTTTGCGGAGTGCGCCGCGAAGCAGACGCCATTTTCACACAACTCGCCGCTATCGCGGGTTCAAATTTCACTCTTGGCGCCATCTCCGCACGCGAAATGTCAGCAAAACATCATAAAATAAAATAAAAAAAGGAGTTTTCAATAAATAAGCCAGATGGCATTAGTTGTCTGCTAGGCACCGTTTTTTAGCTTTTCGCGGTACGTTTGAAATAAGCGGAACTCCATGCCCGATAGCCTATGGTGTTGTACGTTCCGGTTCAGTTCCGGTTCGACAAAATCACATACCGAACCGGTTCGCGAGCTTGAACCGGTTCGCGAACCGGTTCGGATGAGTTGAATTATCACTGAAATTAGAAAAAAAAAAACATTAACTAGTTTAAAATGATCGTCAAATCAAAACACAAACAAAAATTCAAAATGCTCCTGTTCCCCAAGGGCAGTGGCGCAATCGCAAAGCAAACTTTAAACAATTACAAGATATTAGAAAAACATATGAAGCGGCGACGATTTACCACCTTCTTTCTCGCTCAGACTTTATGTTGTCCGAGCGACTATTCATAAAGCCACCGCCAAGAGATATGACTGTGGCATATATTTTCTGTCCTTTCCTTTTTTGTTGAAATCGCAATTGTCGCTATGCAATCGCCCATCACGCTAACCTTTAAGCCCTAAATTTAATCCTGCGTACTGTCACGTTCAAATACCAGTGCTTAATACCAATGGCGCACATTTTTTTATATTTGTAACAAAACAGAAAAATCCTACAACAGGCACATAAATACTACCGATGAATTAGAATATTTGGTCCCCCTGAATAATTTGTTACCTGTCACCTTATCGAATGTGTTAGCCACACGTCTGTTAAAAGTAAGCTTTAGTTAACGCTCAGTCACTGCATTATTGCTCTGACCACTGCAATTTCTTTTGTGATACCGAAAGTGTGCATTACAATCAGTATGTCATCGTACCGCCTGAACCCCTACCATCATTCCGTGTGCTACATTGCGGAATCTTATAACAGATAATGCGGTTACAAAATGAAAGGGAAATTTGACACGCGGAGCATGAGATGGGACTTTTTGGGTAGACGCTCTTTAATTCGTCCACAGCAGTACTCCCCTTCGGAACAAGTAGCAGTAGAAGCAATGTAGTGAGTTGGGCAAACGGCTTAGCCACTGAGCAGCTCCTGCGGTCACACTTGTCAAGTATTAATAATTTGCAGGTGTCGGACTTTTTAAACAAATTATGAAATACAAAAAGTTTGCACACATCGGGTGTGAGCTTTCGCTGTTGCGCAGTGGAGCACTCCTGCAGCCTGATTGCTCCAATGAAGTCGCAGCTAGGGAAGAGCAAAGTCGTTTTATATCCCCTGCAAGCTGCCGAGAATGACATTTCGTTTGGTCAGCTTGCACTACGCTCGCGCTTCCAGCAGCAACAGACCATTGCTACAATGGTGCTCATTCATTTCCCCTGTTGTTATATAGAGCGTGATATTGTTCAATTGTCTGGAGGGGAAAGTGCGCGAGCAAGTACGAAGTTGATGGTACGTGAAAGAAAAAAAGGCCTGAATTGCATTGACTGTGCAATATCAACAACAGAGGGTCGAACCGTTTCGGCATGAACCGGTAACCGTTATTTCTTTTTTCGGTTCAGTTCTGGTTCGGGTTCAGTTCCGGCAAAAATACCGGTTCGGTTCCGATTTTCGATTCGGTTCGGTTCGGTTCCGGTTCGACACCCTGGTTGTAAGGAAATTAAAAATGGGCTCAATTTTAAAGCATTTCAATGTGGAAGGAGAGCCATTTGCCCTGAGTGGGGTCTGCAGAGTTGGGCTGTGATTTCCCCCAGAAAGATAGATTCAAGTCAAGCATGGCACGGAAGGTGCTCAGATGATCTACAAAAGAGTTGATGACCACATTCCCATCTCATGCAGTGGCAAATATTTTACGATGGTAGTGGCAAAGGCATCACAAGGTGTCGACCATTGAAGGGTACAGGCAGAAGGGGTTGCTGGCACGGCCCCGTTACCTAATGCAACTGATGCTACTACCATCCACGAGACCGAAGCAAGAGTGTGAAGGTCTACCCTTCCACTCACTCTCTCTGTTCACGTCAGCACAGGTATGGTCCACGAGTGAAAATGACGTGGGCGGACAGTGAGAGGCATGTCCCAGAGGAGATTACTGAATGAATGTAGGGTTTAATGCGACGACGCAACGCAGGCAATGAGGGCGCGCCATAGTGGAGGGCTCCGGATTAATTTGGACCACTTGGGGATCTTTAATCTCCGCCAAAATCTCGAACACACGGGCGTTTTTGCTTTTCACCTCCATCAGAAAAACGGCTGCCACGGCCAGGAATCGAACCCGTGTCCTTGTGCTCAGTGGTGCAATGCCTTCGCCACTGCTGAGCCACCGCGGCGGGTAGAGGAGGGTACGCGTACCTGGTTGCAGAGACCAACACTTGGGCCTTGCGGAGGTACTCCTTGAGAAAGGTGTAGGCTTCCCTGGCTGCCCCAACGCAGGTGAAGAGCTGCCCCAGCAGAGCGGCCGAGTCAAGCAGGACTCGCTCCAGGGTCCACACGGCAACGGGGTCCCCTGCGGTGCAGAGGGAACCAGAAGTTTGTGGCACTACCTGCCGCCGTCACCTGGGCCAGCCAGGGCAGAGAGGGGGGAGAGGCAGCTCACAGGGCTCTGTGCCGGCGGTGTCGCTGAAGTGGCGCATGACCCCCTGGGAGATCCTGAGCGCCTCCTGGGCCAAGGTGATGGGGGTGTCCGTGCGGAGGGCCTCGCTGCTGCGGAACAACCCGCTGATGGCCCTGGGCAGGAGCGCATAGCGGCACACCAGGAGCTTCACCTCCGCCATGAACAGCAGCGAAGTCTTGTTGCTCTTCTGCACCAGGGGGTGCTGGAGCAGCTCCGCCAGCAGCTCAAAGCCTTCCGAGTACTGGGGGAGAAGATGACGATGTTAGTGGCGCAAGGCCGCTTGGGCAAAGAGCACCAAAGCAGTTGTTATATATGAGAAATGAAGAGGTTAACACTAAAATGGGTGAGGAGAAAAGTAAAATCAGTGAAAGACAACAAGGATGGCTGGTGTAGAAGGCCAGTTTGTGATTGTGCGTGGAAGGAAATTAGGTATAAAAATTTTACTTCCGCTATATAGTTAAAAGCTCTACACAAAACATCACACAGGAAAAATGCTGGGTGTGGTGGGATGTGCTGTCCGTAAAGTTGGGTGAAGTGTGTGTCGTATTGTGTTGAGTGCTTTGCATTGAAGTACGTGGATCACGGATAGGTCGTCTCCACACCTGCTACACAGGGGTCTTGGAGATCCCGTGAGCAGATAACTAAACTAACTTCTGTTATGTGCATCAGTGGTGTATGCTCCCAAGAGTGGCTTTATAACGTCTAGTTTGTTGTCCGTCTGTTCATTCCAGTGTGCTTGCCATGTTTTGCGAAGGTGTTGTCTGATGTGTGACTTAAGGTCAGTGTAAGGTACTGTTGTTATGTTCACTGTATTCGTAAGAGCAGCAGCGGCAGTCACATGCACGGAAATGCTCAATCCCGTATCACGGCCTCCTCTGGCAGCCACTGCAACCGGAGCTGTGCTTGCCCCTCACCTTTTCCTGGTGGTAGAGCAGGTGTGCCCGGGCCAGGACAAAGCGCAGCCGGGGCAGGCCCTCGTCCAGCTGGGAGGCGGCCGCCTGGGCCTGCTGGGCCACTGCTGCCGCGGCATCCACCAGCCCCAGCTTGGTGAGTGCCTGGACGAGGACGGAGGACGCAAGCACCTCCTCCGACCGCAGTCGCCGCTCCCGGGCCACGCGCAGCCACAGGGTCACCGCCTTCACCTCCTCCAGGAACTGCTCAGACGGGGGAGGAAGAGCAGAGCACTTTAGGGGCTCGCCTTGTCGTCGCAGCTTGCTCGCTGGACCCAAGTAGAGCCACACGGCGTTCCGTCATCGCAGCGTAACCCACAGGCTTCGAAAGCCAAGCTGTTAATTTAGTCATAACCGTTCAAAACTCGTGAACTGCTGGCGCCTGTCACACATCTCCCCGTTCTTTAGCGCAAAGAAAACTGCGGGTACATTTGAGGCAAAATATACGTAATTAACCGACATCCCTGCATTCATTTAGTTAGGAACGCTCGTTGGGTTGGTTTTTACGATAGTAAGCGAAAAAAGTGGCAGTGCAATGCCGGCACACGCGGGAGGAAAAGTGAGCACAAAAAGAACAGAACTCCCGCTGGCGCAGTTTCAGGCAGGGGGTGCGCAAGCACTGCGAAGGCGGGAAATTTGAATTGCATTGGGTGGTAGCAGTGAGTGGATAGCAGCGCTAGAGCCCATTACGGCGAATCGCTGCTCTGCACTTCCGACAGCTTTTACATTGAGTGGAACAGCTTTAAGTTTTTTCAACTCGGACCTCTGGCGTGTGCCACGATCACAGCACAGGCTTTTGTTTGTAAACGGCACCACTGCTAGCGAGCACTGGGGGCGATGCAACGGCAAGAAGGGCTAGCAGAACACAATGACAAATGTGCTAGTCATGCAAACGCGGTGCTTCGGGGGTGTCAGGCAGCAATCCTGTACCGTGCCTCAGTGCTACTATGTCTTGTAAGACTGCCTGTATGTTTTCGCATGCGCTCAAGGAAAGCGCAAAGCCAGGTGTGTACGAGGCCACGCAATGAAGCTCCAGAACATTTGCGCACAGTGTCTGATGGACTCTTGTCCCATTGCATCTGGTCATCTGGTATGCTATGCTGCTACTTCAGAGTTCCCCCGAAACACTGCCACTAAACGCTTCCACTCTTTCCTTCATGCCTGGAGGTACTTTGAAAGCTATTCTTTATCATCAGAGCACAGTGGCTCTCCGTGATTTGCTCATCGCAGCAGGTGCCTCTTCTAGTCCCTACATTGCTTTTTTCTTCAAGGGGGCACATGGGTCTTTGATCAAAAACATTTTTTACAGTTATAAAATACCGGGAACATATGTGGTTTTTTATGATTGTAGATATAAAATTTGTTTTTGCGTAAAACGACAATATTCAAATTTATTAAAACTTTTGTATTTTATTTTGTGACAGCTTTTGTAATTAAACTGCTGGAGGGATGCAGCTGAACAGGTACCTGTGAACTGTGCACAAATAAAGGAGTGCAATAAGACTAGCATCATCATCCTATCTGGTCTGTAAGAGAAAACACGACCGTTTGAACTTTGGGCCTAAAAGGCAAAACCAGTTGTCCTGGTTCTTACCTTTCAAGCCCAAACTTCAAATGGTTTCTCTGGGTACTTTCAAGAGATATTCCAATTTGCTTGTTACATCCATTATTTCGTTATAGCCCATTTTGTTGAAACGAATTTTAACTGTATTTAAAGCATAAGCATACCCTGAAGGATGAAGCATAGACTTCGGCGACCACCTTGACGTGCTCAAAGAACCAGCTCTCTACAAGATCCCGAAACGGAAGGCTCCACTCAGAGGCAGGGCCCTGAAAGGCTGCACACCACAGCTCGAGGATCTGGAAGGAGAGAGAGAGAGAGCAAAAGGATGAAGCAACAACCCGGGAGGCGGTGGCATATTTTTCCTTCCACACTCACACAGTGGCTGACCTAATGGCTTGTGAATCCTCCAAAGAAGACAATAAATAAAAGGGGTGACAGAAGCGAGGAAAGTTGAAGTTGGCCTTGGAACCCCAGTGGTTTGATTCCATTTATAAAAACAGAAATTTTAGTTTCAAACTGGAAAGCTGTTTCTCTTCGCTGCTGTCTACATGTGTGCACCGACTGTGAGAGCCACATCCGTCTGGTGCTGGTTGAGTCTGCCGTTGGGTGACTACCCGTGTCAACGACGGCACTCCAAGGCTTGCTAGCATTCAAGCCTGTGTACACAAGTTTTTCTGCAGACAGCTGTATCCTCAGCTGGAACCAACCACAAACCAAGTACGTTGGCACCGGTAAAAAAGCCTTTTTTTATTTTGCAGTGGTAGTGATGCCAAGAAGTGCTACAAATTTCAGCTTCAATTGAAGTAATTGTAGTTTGGAACTGTAATACTGACTGGACATGTTTATTCAATAGGCATTTCACGATCCATTCACCCCCCACCCCCCCTCCTGCCCCCTGCCATTGGTGTTTTTTGTCCATTATCTGCTTTAAAAGCTTTGGCCAATCCCCCAGTGGGCACTTGTTACTTTCTGTGCGTGCAACAAGGCATGCCTACCAGGGTCATACATACACTTCTGTGTGCAACACCATGCATTTACAAATGCACCAGTCGCAGACCTTAAAACTGATGTTTTACGGGCAACAAATGTGAGAATGGCAGGTCCTGCTTGTATTTTTTCTGAAAATCACTAACCTTAGACTTCATCAGCCCATTCACACAGGGCTTGTCATTTGCCAATAACTGCCGCCTACGCACTTATGGCCACAACGGAAAAACTTCCGACGCTGAAACTTTCTTGGAGCAATCTGAGGCCCGCCCAGGGATCGGACGGCACGTGTAGACTGAGTCGGGGAAACCCTCACCTGGTCCAAGAGTTTCTGGGTGGAGAGCTCGTAGCCGACGTTGATGTGCCGGTAGCTTTCGCTGGCATCGCACGAGTAGTCCTTGTCTTCAGCCAAGGCCTGGCTCAGAATGGGATCATCGCACTTGATCTCTGAGGGATCAACAGCTGCCTCTGCCACGTTCCTCTGAAGCAGGTGCACAGGACAAGACAGCGTCATCCGTGGGGCTCACTCCACCAGCCCAATGCACTCACACCACACAGGGATCCAGCCTCAAATTCACAGTGCTTGCAGCCTGTGTGGATGTGTGCAGCCGCTCAGTGGTGCATATTAGAACCGGGCACCTATGGCCCTGTTCTAATATGCAGCACTGAACTGCTGCATCCAGTGAACAGCTGTTTCCAGCGAGTGTGCGGCTGCAATCTGCTGTTGTCGCTGCTAGGCGGCGTGTATGCTGGTGCTTACGCTAAACATTGTATTTTTTCTTCCTTATTCATATGTCGAGTTTTGGAATATACGGCAACAATACCGTAGGGCTGTTTTTATCTTATCTAATTTTATCTAATCTAGTCAGTATTTCATTAATAAATAAAAACAAATAAAAACATTACTGAAGCCCCAAATGCTCGCGGTGATCACGCGGTGAGCTCAGCACTGCGCCTATTGACACAGACTACGGAAGCAGGCAGCAAGCCTGCCAAAGGAGAGAAGGCGCCAGCAAGACGAAAGACAATTTTATGCCAGCAAATAGACGGCGATCTCCCACCTCGCTGCATGCAAATGGAAATGAATCCTGAAATACCTGAACTTGCCACTCAAACCGAAAACCGAAACAAAATCATTTTGGTTTCACTCCTGAACAAAATTATAAATAGCGTTAAGTTCTCACTCCGGCCAAAAATATCGTTTTTTTTTTTGTGTTTTCAGTTTTCATTTCGTTCCATACCTGCCAGGTTCGCCGAGATGGCATTAGGGGGATCCGCCCGGGGGGGAGGAGCAAGAGGGATAGAAAAATTAGTAGCAACAGAATGGAATAATTTACATTTAAATGCATTTCTAATTTAGTTAGACCAGAGTAGGAGCTGAACTGTTTCGTCCAAACTATTAACGAGCTACACCACTGGTCGAGATAACAATGTTCGTTCCTGCTACACTTCACCAAAAGAACGGGACTGGGCTCGGATTGTGCCATAACTTGATGCTCGGAACTGGGGGCAATTTCTTTACCATGCTGAACTGCCTCTCACATTCAGCGTTTCTATGGTACTGACCAGTTCAACTTGCGCACATTGCCAACTATGCTTTATAAGTTATTACCATGTCCAGTGGTGTAGGATGTGATTGGGTTGTCAGGTAGCTCCAGCGCAATGTGGCTAGACTGGGAGAAAGGTTTAGCCAAACACGGGTGTGTATTCGGGAGATTTTTGTTTCGACCGTGCAATCGTACAAAACCATCAAAATCCGGGAAAATCTCCCAGGTAATTCGGGAAACCTGGCAGGTATGTCATTCCAACACCCTGCTGAACAGCCTTTAGCAGCTCAACAAACAAAGTGCCTCCAGGTGCTAGAAGCAACTTTCACGAGCAGGCATGTAGGGAAAGCACAAGAGCCGGTACTGACCGCTGCGAACTCCCTCAGCACGTCGACCTTGCGCATGTAGAGCCAGAACAGGCAGCAGGTGTGCAGGAGCCTGGCAATGGCCGCATTTCCCGGGCTTCCGGTTTTCACCACAGCTTCGGCGCTACTGAGGGCACTTTGAGAGATCTCCTCAAATGTCCTGCAAGGAGCAATGCAACACCACCGGAATCGTTAGCAACCGACTAAGTGCGGCTGAAAATTGCAAGCTTATGAAGGGGGTCCACTGCGTGTGCACACTATTTGTAAACATACTGTGGTAGCATTACTAAAGGTACCACGTTCATCCAGAATGCAACTCAAGTCATTCACTAAGTGCAGCAACCGCTGAACAAGGGTTAGATTAGATAAAAACAGTTCAAGATTACATCTGCAGCCTTAAAAATGTGGCAACATAAAGAAGAAGAAAAAAATGAAAAACTTGCAAGTCGTACCCGTCGAGCCTGAATTCCAAGTAACGAAACCGCCAGTGGAGTAGTGTCCTTTCAACGAGAACGTAGCAGCTTCCCAGCTCGTCGTCAACCAGTGCTGCAACTTCTTTCAGTTCTTCAAGCATGTCCAGGCACAAATCTGCGGAGAGCCTGCAACGGTGTCACCCGTACCTTCAGGAAACACAGCTTCAGTGCCCTCCAGCGTTGTCATTTTCAGATCGCTGCTAAGAGCATGAGAACGGGAAATGGTTGTACTAGAGCCACTAAATAAGCTACGCTTGAGAGTAACAACAATGACAGAAGACGGCAGCCATTTTTGTGCCTAATGCCAGAGTGGCCAACTTTTTGCTCCCTATTGCGGCCGACATTGGTACGGGTGCCGCTTGGCAACCATGACAGCTGTGTTTACTTTTTGAGGATTTCGAGACAGCGTGTTGGTGCGACAGGGTCATGCTCAATTACGCTAGCATAGCTTATTTAGTGGCTCTAGGCTTTGATAGAGCCATTAAATAAGCTACGCTTTGCTAGTGGCTTTTGGTTATGCTAGGCCACAGTCGCTCTTTCGCAGCGGGAGGTGAAGCAGGTGCTTTCCACTATTCAGCTCGTTGAAACAGCCCGGTACAGAGCAGCACGGCATCGCTACTCTGCCTGGGACTTAAAAACTCACTCTGAATGCATCACACAGCCACACTGCGCTCTGGAAGTCACGATTTATTGAAAAACGCCCACGTGCGGCAACACAGAGGCACCAGAATGTCAGCGCCCCTGGGTCTTACGGGGTAAACAAATGTCATGTGACGCGGTTCGACCAATGGCCGCTGTCGGCAGCATACAACAATGATAGAAAAGAGTGCCGATACTCTGAAACCTGATCTAGTGGCCCTAGGTGGTACCGTGCGCATGAAAACCTCAGACAAATGCACACACTCTGCCTCGCTATGAACAAACACACCCCTCTTCCACAACGTTTAAAATCTGGGAAAGAAGTCGTGTTGGTAGCAGGTAGGGTTCCACACTTCACGCTGGCAAGTCTCCTAGGATAAAGCAGGAATCGAACCACCAAGATAACTAGCAACACAGAGGCCACTGTTCAGGGAAAATTCCGCAGCAGGCTGCTGAATGCACGTGCTCACCCCTCTCTGACGGAGACATTTAGCTCAAAGCACAGCAGGGCGAGCTTCTCCATGGCAGTCAGTTGTTTTGCGAGGCCATTTGTTCCCAGCTGCTTCAGGAGGCTCCTGCAAAAGAGAGGTCGTTTTACAATGTGCGATGAGCCTTCCCAGTTACAAGGCAGGGGGGAAGAAGTCGAATGTGCAAGTTTGTTTTTCTCAGACGTGATTGATTGAGTGATTGTAGGGTTTAACGCGCCGACGCAATGCAGGCGATGAGGCGAACCGTAGTGGAGTGCTCCAGATTAATTTTGACCACCTGGGGATCTTTAACGTGCACCGAAATCTCGTACACACGGGCGTTTTTGCTTTTCGCCTCCATCAGAAAAGCGGCCGCCGTGGCCGGGAACCGAACCGCGAATTCGTGCTCAGCAGCGCAACACCTTAGCCACTGAGCCACCGCGTGCTTTACATCCCTCCAAAATGACATGCAATTTTCTAACCAGACCATTGCCAGTGTGGGCATAATGTGGACAAAATAGCTTGCATTCGTTGACCACTTCAGTCCAAAAGTGTGCACTTTAACGTTGGTACTAAGGGGGAGGCGACGAAGCAGTTTTGCACTGGCCTATAAATGAAACGACGCAGTGATGCTGTTGTCAATCGCCGCAACAGAAAAAAGTTTAAGGGACGTTAAAAGCAAGTTGGCCTGTATTAGTAGATTAGAATGTCGCAACAACGGCAGAAGTTGCTTCACACAGAAAAATTGTGAAAACAGGCATCACCGCCCACTTTCCCGCACTATAACTTGTGACATCTCGAATTGTGAATGGCAGAACCCGAATGGTGGAGCTTGCCTAAGCACAAACACTGCGACAGGGACATGCAACTGTAGAATAAATGTGCGCGGAAACTTTTGCTGAGCACAGTTCTTAAAGCACAATCCTCAGGCCGTCATAATTATCAATAGACAAAAAGCCCGCTGCAAGTGAAGGCATTTCCCCTAGATCTCCAACTGTTCTTGTAATGCCTTGCTTGAGCCCATGCTTTGCTTTCGCATTTTGTTATTTGTCCCTCCATCAAGTTGAAGGTCTTTTTGTACTTCCAGCCCCATCTCAGCACCACCCCTGTTACACTGTTAGTCCACCTATTGTCATTGCATCGCATCACATGCACACTACGTCTATTCCTTTTTCATAATTTTCATTAGCATACTACACTGCACAGGCCGGGGCCAGCCCTGAAGCACAAGCCTGGCCCGGCCCGCAGGCTGGGCTCAGGCCGGATAGCTTGCATTTTTCTTGGGACCGGGCCGAGCACGGGGTTGAACCAAAATTTTTTTCAGGTCATGCCGGCCCGATCAGAGTCCCTGGGGCCCAGCAATCCTGTGTCGCAAATTCTAAATTGACAACAACAAGTTTTCTTTTTAATCTTTCAGGTTAAGTGAGAAAAAAAAAAGCGAAGCGCAAATTCACTACGGCGCCGTTAAAAGATATGATAAAAAGACAATTGCGCTTAGAAAGCCTTCACATAAAAAAAAAACTGTCTGGGCACCGTCAGCATAGTGGGAGAGAACGAGCCAGAAAACGAGGGCACTCCAGCCACAGAGTACAACATGATTGTCGTTTCCCCCTACTCTGCAAAATAAAACAAGTAAAACAAACGTGACCTAGACTATACACTGCGTGCAGAGTTTGAAGGAACAGTTTTCGAAGTACAGCCCATGATTTTTTTTGGGTAAGAATGTTTTTAAAACAAAGACTAAAGGCAAGAAAGGACAGATGCGCAGATAAAATAATGCTGTCAACATAACTAGTGACAAAAACAAAAATGAAGTGGTGAAACTGGATGCATCGTCTGCTCAACTTTCAGCAAGGAATGGAACAACGAAAGGTGCAATATCTGTTGAAGAATTGCAATAATAAAGAAAATTATCCACTTGCTTGGAATCATTTAAGGTATGCTCAGTGCGCCTTGGTTTCCAAGACTGGAAAATCAAGTAGCAAATGAAGTTCCACGACTACCGAAAATACAGCTTATAGGTGAGGATATTTAAGTTGTACAAAGTTTGGTCCAAGTTTAAAAGAAATTTAAATCCAAGGTAGTCTTATTCGCTTTGTGCTTACGCTTTTTAGGTTAATAGCAAACTTCTTTGAGTTCATGTTTATAGCCTGTCGGACTAGGGATGATATTTAACAACAGCCTGGTGGGCTTGGGCTTACTTTATTAAATTCTGCCGGGCTCGGGCTCATACTTTAAGTTTGTCGGGCTCGGGCCGGTGCTCGCGATCAGATTTTAAAGGAGTGCTGACACCAATTTTCGGCGTTAATATTATTGCACAGTTCGCTTCCTTCACTCAACAGAATACCCCGGCTGAAATATGAGTGGCCTGCGACACGAAGAACACAGTTTAATTGGCTCTCATTTATCGTGCCGACAGAACAGCACACGGAGCGGCACTCAGCAAATGGACATCAGCGTAACATCATCCCGGGGTAGCCAAAATAAGTGACGCGGACAGCGCTCGTCAAAAACTTGTGACGTCACTTTACGCGCGCGGCCCCGCGAGCGGTGAGTGGGCGCATTCACAAACGGGTGCACGTAGCCAGAGCTACAGGCATAACCGCTGCTCAGAAAGGCCCTGTTGGCAAAAATAAAGTTCGACACACGGGAAAGGAAGCAATAATATAGCCCGGAATTGCAGTAGAAGTCGCCATCAGGACTTTTAGTGAAAGCAGTCATCGAATTTCCGCCGCAATGGTATGCCTAGCACCTTCAGGCAGCTCAGCCGTTCTGCTCCAGTGACGGCGCGGTCGAAACAACGCCCCAACCAGCCTTGACGTACGTAGAAAGTGGTGAGGTCATGCCGGGATTCTGTCATGTGCGCCTTTCGGGATGAAAGCGCGAGAATTTGCAACAAACGATTTTCAGGCCATTCAATGTAATTAATTACCGCACGCTGAAGTATTTAAAGAGCTGTTTCGGGTTCGCCAGACCCTTAAGCACCGATAAAGGCAATGAAAGTGGAATATAAAATTTTCGTGTCAGTACTCCCCTAAGAATTTGTTGGGCTTGGGCCGGGCTCGGGCTCGCATGTAAAAAATTTGTTGGGCCTGGGTCGTGTCTCCATTGGGTCAGGTCGGGCCTAGAAATTGCGGCCCGTGCAGTGCTCTAATTTGAACTATAAAACCTTCCATGAGAATGTGCCATGATCCAAGATGCTAGTTTCCTGTCCCTGAGTGTTATCCTGTCATCCTTCATTCCGTAGTTCCTTAGACTGACTTAGTTTTTGATTGATTGTAGGGTTTAACGCGCCGACGCAACACAGGCGATGAGGCGCGCCGTAGTGGAGGGCTCCGGATGAATTTTGACCACCTGGGGATCTTTAACGTGCGCCAAAATCTCGAACACACGGGCGTTTTTGCTTTTCGCCTCCATCAGAAAAGCGGCCGCCACGGCCGGGAATCAAACCCGCGAGCTCGTGCTCAGCAGCGCAACGCCTTAGCCACTGAGCCACCGTGGAGGGGCTGACTTAGTTCTTGTAAATGCTTACCGCTAAATACCGAGCAAGCGCCCCCCTTCCACATGGAGATAGTTCACAGAATTTCGGGGAGGGGGCCCTTGCCCCATAATTAAAAATGGCGGCGCGAAAATGTTAACCCCTTTAGCCCCCCCATGTGCCCCAGGAGTGCACTTACGTGGAAGCCTCGTTGCTGGCGCACATCTCCTTCCGGATCTTGACCCAGCGGACAACAGCCTGTGACCGCAGTTCGGCGCCGAGGGTGACCAGTTTGCCGACAATGCACAGTGCCTCAGTGTACTGCTTCTGCTGCCTGTACTCCCACAGGAGCAGCTCGCACCGCTTCCAGAACTCGTTCTAAAATGAGGGAGGGGAGGGTGGTGAAAGGGCACGGTCAATTACGGATGCCTGCCGTATTGCTTGCGCCGCCATCAACTGTACGTGGGGGGGGGGGTCTCCTCCCAGTGACCTGCAAGTGTTCCTGTTGTGGCATTTCAGCCGACCCTCTGCCCGCAAAAGTTCTTATTGCAGGCTCCCACCCAGTTTCCTCCAGCCTCTCATCCCTTGGTAAAATCCACCCTGAACCCCATTCCTGGCTTGCTGTATTTAAGAGGTTCCTGGGAGTGCTTGGACCTGTCAACGTCATAGATGGATTACCAAATGCCCAACAACTGAAATGCAGCACTCGAAAGGCTTGGGTACATCATGGTTTTGGAAAGCCTGAACTATCAACAAGAACAAAAGAAAAAGAAGTCAACAACACAAAGCGCTATTAATGTCAATTTTCATCTTGAGACGCACAACCTGTATCTACTAGCATGGTCATTGCAAACAATAAGATCAATACCACAAAACCATAAAAAGAGCCAACCAAACAGTTTTATTTGTTTTATGTGCTGGCCAATCCCTGCACTGTTAAAGGAACCCAAACGGCTGCAAGCAATGTTCGCAAAGTTGGCGAGCATAGGCCAGCCCGTTGAAGTGCCCATTCAAGGCCACTTAAAATTCCTAGACCTCAAGCTTTTGTCATCCCCAGAACATATTTTGTTGGGTATAATCTGAAGGGTGGTAAGCCTTTGTTACGTGCGAATCAGCTCACTCTAAGCTGGTAAAAAGAGCCGTCACTACGGTCTGCTTCCAAAATGCCCGCCTGAAATCATGCCACCATACAGTCAAGGCGAGCTTTCGAAGCCAAACAATGCACTTTGAGGATGCGGAGTGTGCCTGTGACATTTTCAGTTTTCCGCATCAATACGACGGTTCAAGGAATTAGAAGAACATGATTCCGATCTAATGGAAGTGAAGGCAGAATTAAAGAAGATAAAGCGGTCAGACTCTACATGCATGCGTTCTCCCAAAGTTAAAGATAATCATGCGAGGCTCAGGAGTCCAAGTAGTCTAGCTTGCTCCTGACAAGTTAACATGGAGGCCCTGCAAAAAAAGAAGTGCAATAAGCAAGGTTTGTGCCGAGCATAAAAGGAGTTGTTTATTTGGTGCCCCTTTACCACTGCAATAAGCATTAGGTTGGGCCGACTGTTTGTACAGGCTGCTTTAAGGAGATGGAATACCTCGAAGCCCAAGCCACTGCACGAGTAAGCGTGTCAGCAGCCTTCCGTATGCCTGACAAACCTCCAAGCAACATAATAGTCATCTCTGACCTAGAAGACATTTTTAAAAACAGGCAAAAATTCAACGCGAATACCAATGTAGAACAAGTGGCAAAATGGGCCATTTAACCCAGAAAACTGAGGCCACTTTGAACAAAAAACTATCAGCAACGCTCCATTACCGTGATAAAGCGAGGGTTTTAGCAAGCCACAGAAAATCAGTACATTGTCTGGGTTGTTTCATAGGAACTGCACTGATTATGCCATCACATAGGGGGCACACAGTGACAGGATGTAGCTACCATATGTACATCATCCCTTTGGATAACAAACACATGCAGTGCAGAGCCCCCCGTCCCTACGCTGGCCTGGGTCACATAAGCTGCATACAACACAAGCGCCGAGTCTTCGCTTACCATATGTGCACGATTCCAACGGGCCCCAATTGTGACGCGCAGGTAATTTTGGTGATTAAAAAAAAAAAAAAAAAAAAGAATTTGACGCCGAGTTTATTGCGCAGATGTAAAAGTATTGACACCACGTACCTGGCAGAATACATTTTATTTGACGCGTGCAACTGTGACAGTGAAAATTCTTTGTGCACCATAAACTTGCTTATCCAGCTCCTGCTGAAATTGAAACTAAAGTGGGGGGGCATTGATTGATCGATTATGAGGTTTAACGCCCTGACGCTACACAGGCAATGAGGTGTGCCATAGTGGAGGGCTCCGGATTCTTTTTGACCACCTGGGGATCCTTAATGTGCGCTGAAATCTTGAACATACAGGCGTTTTTGCTTTTCGCCTCCACCACAAAAGCGGCCACCAAAAGCGGAGGACACTGATAGCCGATTTCAGTTTTGCACCCGATTGTAGCACGCAGGCAAATTTCGAGGCTACCTTTAGCGAAAAAAGGTGCGCATTAGAATCGTGCAAATACAGTACGCGGTTGCCGTGTGGCAGCTCAACGCACGATCCCCGTGTTGCCACCGGCATTGTCTGCAGGCCCCACTAAGTCCATTCTGGAGCTGCTAGTCAGGCAAATGAGCAGCCGCTGGTTTCCCTGCGACAGGAGTGCAGCGTGACTGCAGTCACAAACTCCACATGGTGCAGCCAGAGGTGTGCACAACACAATATTCAAAAGCACACCTGGACGTCTGTGGAATTGTCCTCGGGGTGGTGCGTCATGTGGAGGGCAGTCAGCTCCACACTGATCTTGGCAAACTGGATGGTGTGTTGGCTCAGCTTGTTTTGGAAGCAGTTGTAGGCCAGGATGTAGAACGACTGACCTGCACAAGTGCCGCGCCATGCACGTAAACTACAGTGGGGGCACACCAACCCTATTCTACGGACGCAAAGACACCTCTGCCAGCAGGCTGGTTTAGATAACAAAAACTAGGCTGCACACAAGGGGAAAGACACAGGAGAACTGGTGTGCCTCTGGTGTATTCTTGACTTTGTACGATGCAAGCTATGCCTGGCCTAGCCAAGAACAAGTTTGCCCAGCAATCCTTTTTTGATTGATTGTAGGGTTTAACGCGCCGACGCAACGCAGGCGATGAGGCGTGCCGTAGTGGAGGGCTCCGGATTAATTTTGACCACCTGGGGATCTTTAACGTGCGCCGAAATCTCATACACACGGGCGTTTTTGCTTTTCGCCTCCATCAGAAAAGCGGCCGCCGCGGCCGGGAATTGAACCCGCGACCTCGTGCTCAGCAGCGCAACGCCTTAGCCACTGAGCCACCGCGGCGAGTAGCAATTTTTTTTTTTTTTACAGCGGAGCTGTTATAGGCAAAGCTCTTACCAAAACTGCGCAAGTCGACGGAAAGCGAGTTAACGAATTCGACGGCAAAGCAAACTTTCTGGTAAATGCCCTGTAGCTCTCAATCTGAACTACACATCTAGAAAAAAATCTTACTGAAAACTGCCACCAGAATGACTACGATTACGCCAAGTTTCACATACAGTAGCCAACCATTTTTTTGAACTCCAAAAATTCGGACTCGCTGGATATGTCAGACTTTCCCAAGGAACCGCCAGTTGTCCAATAGGAGTAACGACTCACGAATTTTTCGGCCTAGTCTTTTATTCAGACTATTTTTCGCTCCCTTCCAGGTCCGAAAAATCGGTCGGCTACGGTACTTGTCATAACTAGATAGCCCGCAGTCAAGTTGCAAATGTTACCGAATTCCCAGCTGCTGCCGATACATGGCCATCTAGGGAGGGAGTATCGTTGCAGGAAATGGCTCTAACTCTTCTTTAATCTAAACTATCCCAAAAGCATTACATGATAATTGGTTGCCAAGATAACGATAACATTAGCAAGAGTCATATTTTCACTAGTTATGTAGTTCACAGCGAAATTGCAAGCAATGCAGAATTGCCAGCTGCTGCCAATACAGGGGCCTCTACGGGAGGGAAATGGATTGCCCCATGTTTATCCGCTAGAATAAACCTCAAGTCCGTCCAAGTTTCAGTCAGCTAGTTGGCTTGGGAGTATGTTTAATCGTAAACAACAAATAAACATGTTTTGTTTCGTGCATGACTGCCTCCGGTCAACAGAGCCACATACAGCTCTGCTGGTCATCCCCTCCACAGAGTGGGACTTCGCACACATAGAACTTTGCACAGAACTTCGCACAGCATAGAATGGGAAGAAAATGGAAAATAAGAAACGAGCAGCCGTTTATTCAGGTTCTTACCCAAGGCCACAACGTCATTTATTTCAGCGACGCACTGCTCCGCAATTTTCACAAGCGACTCTGGATAGAAGTTTTCTGGTCTGGAAAGTCCTTCCACGTATCCCTTTTCTCCTGAAAAATGAAGTGGCAAGGCAACTGTCAATGCAAGCAAATTACCGCTGTTGAGCAATCTTTATGACCGTATAGGATTAAGCGTCCTAGAAACCACCTCAAGAATTCAAGCAGAGAGCCTGAGCTCAGAGCTAACAAGTCTGGTAGGTGAAATTTGGCTACGTAGTGTTGCCTCGCTGACACCCCTCCAAATGTGCAAAATTCTGATTCAAAATTCACGAAGACAAGCAGCCCTCAAAAATGATAATTGGATTTCAGCATTGTTATGCATCAGAGTGTGCCTTTGTAAGCATGCCAACACAGCACTGCAATAGCGTATTGCTCAACCTAAAGTAAAAGTGAGCAAGGTTTCGCAAGTTGATTTGATTGTAGGGCTTGACGCGTCGATGCAATGCAGGTGATGTAGGCGATGAGGCATGCCATAGTGGAGAGATCCGGATTAATTTTGACTACCTGGGGATCTTTAACCTGCGCCGAAATCTTGTACACACACAGGCGTTTTTGCTTTTCGCCTCCATCAAAGATTCACAAGTTGTGAATATTGAAGCAAATACATTAGTTGATTCATGATCAAATCAAATAAAAGCGTACTTTGAAAATATTTTTCGAAGTATTTCGAAGTTAGAAAGCACAAATTCAAACCTGACGATACTCTGTTAAATCTTGTTTTAGGGAACTAAGAAGAGATTACCCGACACATTTACAGCAACAAATGCATTTTTCTGGTACATTTCAACTATCGCTGTACGGAAATAGTTTGTCGTACTTTTCCTCACAGTGCAAGCAAAAAAAAAAAAAAAAAAAAAGCAGAAGAAAGAACACCAGAACACCAAGTGGTTTGTGCTTGCTGAGTTGAGCGATTATTCGAATTGCAACCCGGGCATGGCTGTGCCCATCTGAAAACTCTCCTACCAGTTCCCCTTTAGTGGAGGAGACTTTTCCGTTCCTTCCATTGCCAGAAAACTGACACCGGCCTTGCAATGTGGCGCATGCGAACAGTCCGACCTTTGGTCTCCTGAACGAGGTGCACGTGCAGCAGCAGGAACGCTCGGAGCAGACGTAGCGCCGTGGTGGTGTGCTGAGCCTCCGCCTTCACGCTGCCCAGGTGGCTCAAGTGACGCTTGACGAAGGGGCCCAGCTCCAGGATGGCCTTGATGGTGGCGACAAGCTTGCGCTTGCTTGCCGCAGCCTGGACCGCTTGTTCTGTAGCATGTAGCGTCACAAACACCATGTTCACGCAGGATGTGAGGCACGCAAACTCTTCGGTCCCGGGCAGGCAGGAGGACCACAAGGCGCCCCTGGGAAGCGTGGCCTGCGGCAGCGAGTCGGCGGCCGCACCACCATCGCCAATGCACTGGCTCAAGGCTGAGACGTGGTCCAGGAAGGTCAGCAGGGCGGAGATGCGCCGGTAGAAGCTCGCCATGTCGGGGGTGGCGGCAAACAAGTGCTCGCTGGCGACCTTCTTCCACTCGGAGGCGAGGGCCAGCTGCTTGCCCAGCTTGAGGGAGAGCCGGTGCTGCTCGAGCAGCAGGTCCACGACGGGCGGGATGCTGGGTCGCAAGCGGGGGCCCGCACGTGCCAGGAGCGAGGCGACGGCCACCAGGGTGCACTGGCGCAGCTGCGACAGGTACTCCTCGCTCTTGGCCTTGTACACGCACCACGAGGCGGCTACGGAGTGTCTCTCTGCCACGGCAACCGCGTCGTCCTTGAGGCACAGCACCTGCATGGCCAGCAGCAGCAGCTCCACGCCGTGGGCCTGGCGGGCCGACAGCCCCTTCTGGCGGATGTCGAGCGAGGCATTCCAGAGCTGCACGTACACGTTGGAGACAATCACCGCCGTCTTGGGGCTCTGGCAGTCCACAGTCTGCAGCAGAGCCACAATCAGCTTGGCTGCCGTCAAGGTCTGGCTGAGAAGCTCCTGAGAAAGCACAGAAACGAGGAGACCCGTATTGAACAGCGAGCCTGCGCTGCGACTACAGGCTGGCCGAACGCATGGCTAAGTACTGTGGATCAAGGGCTCCACTAGCGTGTTGTGAACAAAATGCGGTATGGAAATTTATCTTGAAGAGTAGTAGCATGGTACAGAATGCAAGACTGGGCATTACCTATTGAGGGGGCACACTGGTCTTAAAACAGCCTCTTAATTTTCTAGTGAACTTTGTAAAACTTGTCAGTCTTGCTGCTTTTCTCCCACTGATTTCAGATATGCCATTATTTTCTCTGTAGGTCAATTAGTTCCCAAGATAATTAGCACTAATTAGACATTTTTAGTCAGACAAACAAAACACTGTTGGTCATAAAACTAATCTTTATATTTTCTAATACTATGAACCCTGGTGAGTGCAATAATCGAAGTAGTTTTTTGATGCATCGCTTGGAACTAATTTTACAGCTCATTAAACTTTGGTAGCACCAGTGGCAAGGAGCCATTTTGAGTGCCCATTTCAAACACCAAAGTTTAACAAGCTGTAAAATTAGTTCCAAGCGATGCACCAGAAAACTGCTCCGATTATTGCACTCACCAGGGTTCATAGTATTGGAAAATATAAAGATTACAGTTGTATGACAAACACTGTTTTGTCTATTGTTTGACTAAAAATGGCTAATTATCATAAGAACTAATGAACCAACGAGAAAAGAATGGCTTATCTGAAATCAGTGGGAGAATAGCAGCAAGGCTCTTAAGTTTCACAAAGGTTGCTTGAAAATTAAAAGAAATTGTTTTAAAGGAGCCATGAAGAGAAAATACAACTTCGTTTAGTTTGAAAGAACTAGGATTCAGTATCTCACTCAGCTCCATTAGAGCCACTAAAGATGTTTTTTAACGAAAAAAAAGCAAGAAGTATTTAAAAACTTCCAAATTTTGCGCCACAGTGACGTGTTATGAGCAAGAATGACGTCATACGGGCCAACAATAAAATATAATTTTCAGTGCGTTAACTGCCCGTTAGCATTCAAGTGATGCGGTCAAATGGAACTAGAGGCCCCATTACAGACGTCCAGTCATGTGTCGTCGCGACAGGTCAGTTAGGTGGCCGCGAATCGCACAAACAAGGTTCCGTGACGTCATAGAAAAGTTGCGGGAAATTGGCTAGGGGGTCGCGACTGCTTCACACGTTTTCTTTAATATCTCCGTTATTTTTTCGAAGATTGCGATGATATTGGTATCATTGTTATCGGGACTAAGCAGTCTTTCTAATAAACCCAACTTGTATTTTGTCTTCATGGCTCCTTTAAGTCCAGTGTCCCCCCTTAATTCATCTCAGTGAGTGTGCCATGCTTGTGCCTCGGGCTCATCACACAATGAGCAAACCAGCCCAGCAATGACGACTGGGCCCTGCAAACTCGTGATTGCCTTATGTGTACATGAGACAGAGTGACACTGTGTCCCTCTTGCTTCAAATGATTTCAAAGAAATGTGCTACAAGCTGGGGTTGTGTACCTCTTTGAGTAGCAGGGAGAACGTGTGATACAGCACATTCAAAACCTCTACACGCTGGTTGGCCTGCAGAACACTGGCCAGGGTTTCCAGGCCAAGCTCTATGGCGGCCAGAAGCTCTACTGGAAGCTTTTGCGGGGCATGGGCGCTGTGTGATCTGATGACATCCAAAAACAAGCCCTTGATGAAGTCCACACAACGTTCAGGTTCACTGGTCAAACCTGCTATGTAGGACTAGAAAGAAAAAGGAAACAAGGGAGGGAAAATTGAAACATTAGAAATGGCAAGGCACTTATGTTGCCCAGCAAGACAGTAAAACTTTGTTATGAGAACACTGAATAAGCAGTGTTCTCACCTTGACGTCTTCTGGAAGCCCATCCAAGACCCTGGACTTTATCTTTTTCCTGATTTCTTGTTCAGCCATTACTCGTAGCAAGCTGCAGAATAGCGGCGGTGATTATCGAATTGCTGTAAGAAACAGAAAAATAATTTTTCCACCCGAAATCACCCATTAAAACGAATAGTGTAGGGAAGTGCTCAACCATGAATTTTTATCGTGGAATTGGAGATGGTCAAGCGAACTGTCAGACGTTTGGCATGGAATGATGCCCTAATCAGTGCAGAAGCTCGGCACGACATCTGCATGTGCTAGGGATTGTAGCAGTCTTTTGGTAATATCATAGGTATGGAAGAAAACGATTAAGGATAATACCCTGCGGTATTCCACTAAGTACAGCACAAGGCATTGCAAGAAAGACCATCTTTGGGTCAAACTGCTCACGGAGCCCATGAGCTAGCATGCCAAGTAGCCTTTTCATGTGCTTCCTTTTGACATTTCTTGAACAGAGTGGTTGCTTACACCAGTTTAATGCCTTTAAGAAGATCCATTTAAACTGGGTCACAGAAAGCCTATCAGACTAGGTGCGAGCTCGGTATGTGTAGAGCTGATTGATTGATTACGAGGTTTAACGCGCCGAACCTACACAGGCAATGAGGCACGCCATAGTGGAGGGCTCCGGATTAATTTTGATTTAATGATTGTAGGTTTAACACGCCGACGCTACACAGGCAATGAGGCACGCTGTATCGGAGGGCTCCGGATTAATTTTTACCACTTGGGGATCTTTAACGTACGGCAAAATCTCGAATATACGGGTGTTTTCCCTTTTCACCTCCATCAGAAAAGGGGCCGCCACGGCCAGGAATCGAACCCGCATCCTTGTATGTGTAGAGCTGCTACTAGGGCAATTTCTCAGCTGCACCATCCAGGGAAACCGTGCAGTGCTGGTCAGTTTGACCCTGTGTGATTTAACATATTTGTGTCAGCCGCCTTCAAGTGTGTGGCATACCACGGAGGAAACAGTGACAGGGGGAAAGGAATTAACACCATCGGTGCAGAGCCCAGTGCAAGATCTCTGCAATGACAAGGGATGCCCCAGGACTACGCACTGGTAGATGACGTAGGCCTGATAGCAGGCATGCAGCATCAGGAAAAACTTTAAAGGGGCCATGAAGACAAAACACAAATTTGTTTTATTCGAAAGATTTCGTATTCTACAGTGCCCCCCAGCGCTTGTCCGGAAGCAAACGGTACTTTATTCACTGCGAAATTACTCAATTTAAGCCAAAACTTTGATTCTTGCGCCAAAACACGTGTTTGAACGACATTTGCAATGAAATCATAAGAACAGGCCTTTCAGCTAAACTTTGTGTGGAGTGGAGACTTGCTTACTGTTAGTCAACCTAGATGGCGCCACCACACCGTGGCAAGCCATTTTCTGCCTTTGGTTTGTTTGTGACCGTATTTAAAGCTGGCTTGTTTTTGTTCATGGAGAAAATCGTTTTGTGAAACATGGTGCTCGCTCAACAAATATGGTCACGTAAGACACCGTCGCGTCAATTGGCCAGTGTCGTCCGAGACAACCCCAAAGCCCCGCAGTGCTGTGCAGCTAAACCAAACAGTGCGCGCAGTACCAACAGCAGTACGCATCGGTACTTCTATGTTTACATGTGCTTTTGTGACTTCTATTGTTTGTCCCACCATTCTTACTGATATAAAAAGAATGTGCCCTAAATTTAAAGTAGCACTGACACCAATTTTCGGCGTTAATATTATTGCACAGTTCGCTTCCTTCACTCAACAGAATACCCTGGCTGAAATATGAGCGGCCTGCGATGCGAAGAACATAGTTCAATTGGATCTCGTTTATCGTGCCGACGGACACTCAGCAAATGGACATCACCCCGTGAAGCCAAAAGAAGTGACGTGACAGCGCTCGTCAAAAACTCGTGACGTCACTTCACGTGCACGGCCCCACGAGCGGCGTGCGGGCGCAACACCTTCTCAAGTGGGCGCCAGTGACGTCCGCACAAAGCGGTGAGGTCAGGCCGGGATTCTGTCATATGCGCCGTTCGGGATGAAAGCGCGGGAATTTGAAACAAACAATTTTCAGGCCGTTCAATGTAATTAACTATCGCGCACTGAAGTATTTGAAGTGCTGTTTCAGGTTCGCCAGATTATTAAGCATCGATAAAGGCAATAAAAGTGTAACATAAAATTTTTGTGTCAGTGCTCCTTTAAGCGCAAATTTGGCAAGCTCATAAGTTCTGCCTAATTTGCATTTGATTTTTTCCAGCCTCCGCCAATCGCAAAGCTGGCTGGTATGACATCATAGGTTCTGTTGCGGGAAATGAGCTAGTGGGTCACATGGCCATTCCCTCTTTTCCTAATTATACAGCTTATTTTAGCGAAGTTTACGTTAAAAGTGGTGTCAGCATAATTCTAATGAGGCAATCTTTTGAATGAACCAAACTTGCATTATTTTCTTCATGGCCCCTTAACTTGACGGCAAAACAAACAGTATTGAAGGACTTCAGCAATTGGTTGAGGACATTAAGGTGGTCAAACTTTTGCCGGTTAGCAGTGATTCGAGACGTTCCCTTGCCATATTTGTGGTTAATTCTGTTTTATGAGAACTACCATATGACTGAAAATGCTTCAATGAAGAACTGAGGGGCCAGCCCTCCAATACAACCACTATGCTGTGGGATACGACCACTACAGCTGTGGACAATTACTTGCATAGTTGAAGAATGGGTTCGCGCATTAAGAGAGTAATAAATGCATCGAAAATGGCCACCAGAAATGTATCAGAGACACTGTCAACCAAACGCGCTCACCTGCAGCCCTCGAGTTTCTGGGCTGCTCGTGGGGAGCAACATCTCT
The DNA here is from genome assembly GCF_048455015.1 of Haemaphysalis longicornis. Lineage (NCBI taxonomy): Eukaryota > Metazoa > Arthropoda > Arachnida > Ixodida > Ixodidae > Haemaphysalis > Haemaphysalis longicornis. Next base: position 26,240,966 of record NW_027526361.1, read on the forward strand.
CTCCACCTTCCCTTTTACCCGGACGGACACAAAATAGTAAAACAAAGTCCGACGTAAAACCTGCGCCCTTCTGAGCTGAGCGGCGAAGAGGAATTACAGTATTAACTCATGGGAATTACCCCCTCCCCATTTTCCGGTGCTTCTCGAATCCAGTACTACTCCCACGGAACAAAACGATAAAGTTGTAATTCAAGTTGCAGGTCGTCCAAATCAACGAGGCAATGATGTGTACCCTCAAAGGTAGATTTGACTCAAATGAACGTTGTTCACGGCAGAGGTTTGCGCACGGGCAATAATTTTGTAGCTATACTTGCTACAGCGAACATTCGCGCTTAGGTCACTTTATCTAGGATGAAAAGCAAGACAAACAGATAAGTATTAAATTATTCAGAAGTAGCAGCATCATTCTTCGGAGTGATCGTGTTTACTTTAAGCGCGGCTTACCAGTGCGCGACCGTTTCTGCCTACAGAATTCAAAATACTTTCGTGCCAGGATGCCATAACGTGAAGGCAACGCCAGAGCCCTTGCAGTTATAGCAACTACAACTTCGCCAACCTTTTTTGTAAGGCCCACTACGTACAAGGGACCGCTACAAAGGCTACAGCAACGGTGGGAGCCCAACTGCAGCCCAAAACTGCAGTTAATACCACCCACCTTGCTATTTTTGTTTGGTGTGTAAGCTGTAATCCCGTATACGCTGCGGTTATGCGGCTCAACGGAACACACAGCTGAACAGAGATAGCAGCAAGCTCTAACCTGTCATCAGTCTTGGCGGTCGAATTCGCAGAGCACCTTTAAAATCGGCGGCCACGAGCGGATGCCAACAACAGAAAACGAAGAGAGGCAGCGGGCGCGGGCGTGCTTGCCGGCCCCCTAGATGGCCGCGACTTGCAGCGGTATGTTTTTTCTAAAAAATACTTATAATTAAACTTTCACGCATTTTAAGTGCAATTAAAATTAATTAATTACATTTAAAAGTTTGTTTTTAATGTTTTAAATAGTTTGTATAGGAGTTTATTTTGCTATTTTTTGTCACTAGCGCCATAACTGCGAACAAAAAAATTTTGTTTGGAGTCGAGCAGACTGCTGCGATCGCCGCTAACATTTGTGGTAACAAAAACAAGCAGGTTTTGTATGATCGCAGAAGTAAGTGTTGCCTAAAACATGACCGATAAGGATGGGTACATTGAGAACGTTGGTTTTCTGTACCGTGCCATGGGTAAGTTGCAGCAGCGATGGAGCCCAAAATGTTATTGATCAATCTAGCATCGACAGCGAGCGTCAAGTGCTGCTTTGTAGTTTCTGACACCCGCCTTCATTACCTGACTTCCCTTATTGTTTTGGGGTGCTTTTCTTATCATCTCTACTTTAGTGGAAAGAGATCCGAGTAAACGAAGAGTGAAGCCGGTTGAAAACCACCTGCAGCTTCTCGAGTTCGCCGACCTGGATGACAGTTCCGATGACAGTGACTTTCAAATCGATGACCATGAAAAAGGTTGGTTGCGCGTTTTAATTTTGACCTTAAAATTCCTGCTTTGATGGATTTCACAGCAAAGCTTCTGTCGTGTTAAATGGTTTCTGCTGAGTTTTTTTAGCGTGTTCATTTGATAGTTGGACTGTGCTCTAGAAAATAAATCAAAAGCCGAAAGGGTGCGCTGGTCCTTTGGAAAAGCGAAGGCCCTTGCGAGCAGTTGGGCCCACAGGACCAGCTGCCTGTACTACACACGTACACAAGTTACGGCTAGAGCTAGTTTATGATTCACATAAGTTCTGTCCGCAAGGTTGTTCCTTAAGGTCTGCTTCCTTAAGAGGCATAGGCTCAGCAGTGAGAAGGACGTGTGACCAACATTGCGTTCGAAGAGATAGCATGTCCCGAGATAGCTACACACCCGTCACTTCCGGCGTGATGCAGGACGTAACATCCTGGTAATGGGCTGACCCACATCTATACCGACCAAAAAAATACCGGAACATCCCTCTATACAAAAATAATACCTAAAACTTATCCAAAAGAACATTTTTGTCAGTAAAAAAAACACGGAGCCTTAAAAAAAGCTATTGGACAGTCTTATGCAGATTTGTTCTATGCCACACCTTATTTGGCTCATCTGCGTCACTAAATGCACCTCTTCCTTCTCTCAAACCGTTGCTGATTGTGGAGGCCATCCACATACATGCACAAAAGCACCTGTGTGCCGAGCTGCCCTTAAGATTCCACTGCACTCCCCTACTGCGCGTGTGGCGTGTGATGAGATCATACGTCATCTTTCTTTTCCACTGTACTGTCCTTTTCTCTCCCGTGGTTGTTCATTCCAAGAGAGGTTTCAAAAATTTCTTGTGGATGACCCTCCTAGTTCTCATACACTAAAAATTGTTGCCATTGCTGGATCCTGAACACAGGGCATTAGCGTCAGAACCAGTGACCCTACCTCCGGGTTTGCGCTTCAAACCGGCCTTACACATTGCCAGCTGTTCGCTTGCCAGTTTCGTTTCCATACGAGGGTATCTTTGGGGGTCTAGTGTTGCTGCTTAGTTGAACTGTCTATTCGGACAGCGTCTCCAATAAGTTTTTGTACTGTTTCATTTAAAAAATGTTATGTGGCGCTGCATTGGAGGATGCTCGTATTGCTGATATTTTTTATCGCGCAACAGCTACTCTGCCAAAGTTTGCAGGGCACGATTCTAGCGCATCGCACCTCATTCCTGCAAGCAAGGCTAATATAGCGAGTCAAAAGACGATAATAAAGCTCAACTTTGTGTTTTGAGAGGTAACTGACCGTGAACGTCAACAAGCATCAACCACGGAGTTCCGTTTTCAACTTCATGCATGTTTTTCCGCATCTCAGGCTTATATCTGACAAACTGTTCTGCGGAAGTCGTCATTTTTTTAGTGTGCATTTTTTAAATGTTTCCATACAAAATGTATATTCTAATTTTTTTATACTACTGGTGGTCTGTTATACACAACTTCTTTTTTATCATTTTTTTCAACATTAACAAAAAATTTTATTTTTATATTTTTTTTGCAACTATGGTACATGAAAACATTTAAAAAACTGGTGTTATTGGAAAGGCCGTTAATTAATCTGCATTTTGTGTTCCTGTAATTAGTGCCTAATTAATTTTTTTAGCAGAAAAAAAAATGTTTTCTTGGACCCCTAATTGGTCAATTTTCCTGAAACCACGAAAGAATTAAATGATTATGTGTGTATTAAATATAGCATAAGCTTAATTAGGGCCAAGCCATGGCTGACCGAGTACTTTTTATTATTTTATCTGGATTTTCCATGTGAGAAGGTATCTGCCGTGGTGGCTTGGTGTTGCAGATCATGAATACACAGTTTCTATTCTTGGCCTCAGCGATGGTTTTTTTAGCAGAGGCAAGAAAAAATTCTCTTTCAGCGCAGGTTAAGGAACCTTATTCAGTCTGAGTTAATCTGAAGCTTTCCATTAAGCGGCCCTTCTAGCCCAAGTGTATCTCCATCGCAAAAAACCCCCAAAGATGCAGAGTGAGGTTTGCTGAACCCCCATGTACTGCACACACAATCTATTTCAAAACTTGGGGAGAGTGCGCAGGTAACATGTGTGGGGACCAGGGTTCTTACGGCGACCAAGCTCGACCCGCGAGACTCGGCCGCGAAGCTAGCTCGGCTGAACTCCGCCACGGACCGCCGACCGGCGTAGCGGCAGAAAACAGCAAGGAACACACAAGACACAACGAAACAGCCAAACTCGCGTTTATTGGCGCTCCACCAATGACGTGGTCGACTTCTCGCTCGTCCTGACCCAGCCGTCCGGCGAAGATCAGGAGGCAGGCGCAATGGGGCAGACAAAGGAAAAGGAAAGCCGGACCTCCGGTACTCACGTCTGTCTTCGCCGCTCACTCGAACCCAAGAGGCCCCTCCTTCGTCCCGCGCGCCCTGACCGGCCCCCGATGCCTTCGACCATTTTAGATGAGGGAGAGAGACGACTTAATTTGATGCTTGAGATGGGTTCTGAATGGTAGGCGTCTTGGATAGTCTGCCTCCCTCAGGTCCTAGCGGTGTTTTTGGCCATCCGGATTGCTCTGAGTTGTGGCTCCGGAGTGGAGCTGGCTATAGGATAGTCTCCCAGTCATCCATTCTATCATTGGAAGTTGCACCTTTTTGCAGCTCATGGCAAGACCTTACCATTTGAAGCAAGTCTGCTTTGCTGTTGCTCATAGTGTAGAGGTTTGAATAGAGATCAGGGTAGTAGCGGTTAGAAGAAACGGGGCACGTAAATATTTGTGTTTGTCTGCCAAGTTCTTTTCTTTCATAAATTTCCCGGGGCAGTCTGCTCTGGGTAAGTTTCATGGTCTCATTACACAACACACTTTTCTTTCTGTCATCTCACCGCCGTTTACGGGAAGGGCATGCATGTTATCTAGGGAAGATGAGTTTTGTTGCTTCACAAAAATCCTGTAGCCCCACAATATACTTTTGCTGGTTTGCTCCAAATAACAAATCATGCACCCTTTATCATTGGGTCAGTACAATTGTGCTACCTGTACTAATGGCTGCACTTCACAGAAACATCGTCGCTTTAACAAAATCTGCTATTTCAGCAACCAGCATAGTTGAGGAGGTAAAGGCATTGTGAATGCCAGCCATGGGTGCTGTAGAGGGGAGCCTGCTATTTTTGAGGCAGGTCATATTTAATCGCAAATCACACTGAGCCAAGCAGCTGCTGTTAGTATTCAGCTTTTCTTGTGTAGCTCAGAGCGCACTGCTAGGGTTCTTCGGATCTTTTGCACATGTTGTTTACACGGTAAAAATGCAGGATGCTTTGCTAAGCTAAAGGAGACGTGCGTGTCTCATTTTGACTGCAGCATTTACGGCTCCAATGTGCAGCGGTAAACTTTGTTTTATAAAAAATATATAGTTTTTTCATCCATCTTCTCTCCATGGTGTATCGCGGTTTGGATCTGGGATCTGTTGCTGTTTTTTTTCGGGCTGTGTGACCTCTCTGGTGGCTGCCCTTTCACTGCAGATCTGGAGTCTGATGACCAGGGTGATTCGTCGGAGAATGTGGATGACGACGATGACGACGACGACAATTCGTCGGGTGCAGCTTCGGAAGAAGCGGAGAAGAAGTTCTCCCCCAGCAGGGTGGCCAATGGTGTCGCATCAGAGCCGGCGGAAACAAAAAAAGTCCCTAAAATTATTGTGGGGGACTTGATCGAACGAGCAAGGCAGAGACAGAGTCAGGCAAGGCAAAGGGTGAGTGAAAAGGGCCTGCTTGAAGGGACAGGCATTTGAGCGTTTGCAATTTGTTGTGAGTCTGGCCGCTTAAAAAAAGGTGTGAATTGTCGTCAGTGTACGCTTTCTCTGGATCTTTTTTTTTTTCTTCAAATAATGTTACTTTTCTAGCGAGTAGAACTCTGGGCTCAGTCATTTTCACTTATGTTCGAGGCTCATTTGTGAAAGAAAAAACGGAGCAAAAAAATTTTATTTGCGTCATCTCTTCTTTTTTTGAGCAAAGCAAGCAAGCAGGCTTATGGCAAACTTCCAAAAATTAGTGTGAGAGTGCAAGTTGTGGCTTCTGAACAGTCGCGTCTTGTTAGCTTGCATTGACGAAGCCTCTTAAGGTCGAGCTTGTTTGCAGTTATGTAATTAGAATTTAGAAGCTCATATTATTTCAGTTTGCTTTCATAGTTTAGACTCCGCCCTTGCAACATGTGCTTTTTTTTTTTTTTTTTTTTTTGCTATCGTGTATTGAGTGCATATAGGTTCCTGCTACATAGCCGAACAGTCTTATTCTGCACCATTTCTAATTGTCTTTGGCACAGTGGTGAGCTAAGTCGAGTGAATCTGTGAGAAAGGCCCTGCTGGTTGAGAAGCTGTGTCACTTGCTCCGAGTGAACAACCTGTGCTGGCAACCTTGGCCCTGTCTTGTCGTGGGCAACACTGCCATGGGCTGCAGGTGCAGACACTGACATTAGCTCATTGTAATGGATACTTACAATTCCCCCAGCCAGAAATAAGGCGTGAGTGAGAACCTAATCCCTTTTTTTTTGAAATTCGGGCATTGACCAATCCGAATCTGGACGTAATACACAGGGTAGGTCCATTGCGAAAGAATATTTACAGTGACAAAGATGCTGAATTTAGAAGGTGCGGTGATGTAGCAACCATGTTCCCCATCTCACATGGTGTGTATCACATGACCAGGGACACTGTGAGCTGTGGTTGAGGGATGTTACCCCACAGGGCTACCACCAGTCACAACTGAGCTCAGCCAGCTGAATTATTCCACTCGGAATTCATTAAGCACTTGCTGGTAGAATTTACGCTGTCATAATGATTATTGGGAGCAGTAAAAGTGCTTTGCAATTAAAAACAGAATCTTTAAAATTTGGTGTCTCTGCCAGTCGAATGAGCTCTGAGTGTTCTAAATTAGCCTACAATTGGGGCTTCAGCGGCTTAAAACTGGTCATGCGAGGGGGCCCCAAAGACATGAAAGATGCATTTCCCCTCCTTTCGTGTGAATTGGCCTTTAACTACTGCCACGTAATTGCTTTTTTTTTTTGCCTCGTGTACTCCTTACAGATATCAGGCGAGGGGGAGACATCGTCCCTCAAGTTCAAGATCACCATTTGTGCCGTTTGCCTCGGGGACATTAGGTGACTTTTCTACCCACTTTTCCTGCCGTGTTTCGGAAGCTTGAAAACAGCTTGTGCGCTGCCAGCAGTGTGGATTGTTTGGTTTATTGCAAGCTGTCAAGAGCAAGTACTTGTGACTGCACTTTTCTTTATGCTTTTACTCTCAAGTGTTGCAGTTTATTACATTTGTAATAACGAATGATATGCAGTGTCTGCATTTCAAGCTTTGTGATTGGACTGCATAGGCCTAGTGCAAGTTTTGTATTTGTTTGGTCTTCCTGTTTTGCCTGAAATGGCTGCGCATTGAGCGTAACTTCTTTTCTTTGGGATTGCAGTGTAGAAGATGACGAGATTGTGGAGTGTGACTGCTGCAGCGTGTCTGTGCACGAAGGTGAGTGCAAAGAACTGTCTGCTGATTTTGGAGCAACCCAAGTGTCATTTGTTCACGAGTGTGTGGGAACATTAGGCACGTGCCTGTTGCATATGCGAAATTTCGTTATACTAACCACGCTGGTTTTGCCGTAGTGCTTAGTGGATCATTAAATTCTCAGAAGAATAAGAGGCGTTCCCTTCAAAATAACGAGGTGATAATATAAATAGAAACAGGAGTCATGACACGCTTACCGATCAGTTTCACAAAGTACTTCCATTTTGCCTCCCGTGTGCAGGTTGCTATGGCATCACGGACAGTGACTCCATCATGAGCACAGGCTCATCGAGCTCAACGGAGCCATGGTTCTGTGACGCGTGCCGTGCTGGCCAGAAAGAACCGGTAAGGAGACGGTCACCTGGTATGCCTCAGTTAGCGTCTCCCAAAATGGAGTAGAATTTATTACACCGACCGTGTGGTGTCGCTAAGAGTTGTGCTGCAGCAAAATTTCAGCAGACACGCCAAAATAATGCCGTGCAAGGGTGCATGTGTCACGGAATGCGCCTAAAGGTTATCTAATTGGTTGTCAGCGCAGGCAGTGTGGTCTGCATTGCAAACTGTTCATTGAATTCTCGACCCAAAGAGGACCTGCCGGAAAACAAGGAGTGGAAACGATGCATTAATTTGTCAAGGCACGTGCCGGCAGCCTCAAAACTAAAGAGCAGCTGCAGGCAAAGGCGGGTCTGCCATTATATACACGGAACTTTCCTGCTGAGTATGCGCAGTCAGCAGCCACTGCACTCGTATCAACACCATCGCTAAGCTGTCCTCAACTGTGCCACAACACTAAGTCTGCATGAAGCACTTGGAAAAGGGGAAGGAAAAGCTTGTTTGAAAATACACTCAAACCTCATTATAGTGCAGTTGGAGAGCCGTATTATTTTGTTATGTCCATTATTCTGTTATATCAATTATAACAGTTCACGGCAATGTATGCTCAGTTGGGTGCAAAATTGAAAGCATGCGAAGAAAGAAACCGTTATGCGGCCACATATGCGACGGAAATTGAATAGAAGACAAGTATTTTGCTTGCTCAATGCAAAATGTTTAAAGGCCGCAGCGGCTGCTTTTTGGATAGGGGCAAAAAGCAAAAATGCCCATGTGTATGAGATTTCGGCGCTCGTTAAAGATCCCCAGGCAGTCAAAATTAATCTGGAGCCCTCCACTATGGCACGCCTCATCGTCTGCGTTGCATCGGCGCGTTACACCCCACAATCAATCAATCAATCAATCAAATGTTTAAATGAGTGAATGCAACCCAAGTTTGTTTCCTTGCAAGGTTCAGATTTTCTGGTCTTTTTTTTTTCCCCAGGTGTTATCATTAATGTGTTTTCATATTTAGGGTGATAATGTGTTTCATTTAATCCTTGGGCTTTACCCCTTGTGGTACATTGTCGGGCCCTGCCTGAAAACTTTCTTGCGTGTTCGAGGTTAAATTTCGCGGTTTTTCTTACTCTTTTCTCACAAGTGGGTGAGAGTTCCAGTCGTTCCGGACCTTTTACCCACTTTCTGGACTGGAACGGCTGCAGTGGGCAAGGTCCACACCGGAAAGGGTTAAATGTCAGCTCCAATTAGTGATGGCCCTTGTTGCAAGGCAGACCTCATAATGTGCAGTACTCTCACTTATGCTGCTGGAAATTATAAGAATTGCAGAAGAGAAAAAGTGTGACGTTATGCTTTGCAAATGTGTGGTGTGTCACTTATAAAACCTTGTTTTGTTGTGCACGCAGCATTGACATCTTAGCAAAGTCCGTTAGGCTGCACTGCATGTCGATGCTACTCTTTGTTTGCAGATTTGTTAGGCTGCGCTGCATGTCGATGCTACTCTTTGTTTGCAGATCTGTGAGCTGTGCCCCAACACTGGAGGCATATTCAAGGAGACGGACGTTGGCAAGTGCGTAGTGGCCCCATTTCTCAAGTCTTGCCTGGTTGCAGAGGCCTTGCTTTGACTTGTTTCGTTCAACACACCTGTAGCCTGTTTTGTTAGCCTTTTGAAGGTAAGTTGCGCTTGTTGTGATCACAGAGACAGACACAGTACACTTTCACAAGAAGACAGCGCTTTCTTTCACGAGAAGACGGGAAGTGAACGTTTTTATCCTGTGTCCATCTCTGTGATCACAGCAAGCGCAACTTACCTTCAAAAGCATGTTACACCAACTAGCCCGACATCAAGCTTTTCTGAACTTGTTAGCCTTCTTTTTTTAATTGCACCGTTTTTTTTCTTTCCCCCTAAAGGGCAGGGACAGAAAGGAAATCTTATGTGGATCATTGATGTGTCAGTTTGTTTCTACAACACTTAGCTTCACTACTGACTGTGTTAGATGTGCGTTTCTAATGTATGGCCCCAGCAGCATCATGTCGTAACAATGGCTTGGCTGCTTTGGCTGTCATTCTTATTTCATCTTTTTTTTTATACTGTAAAATCTCAACGATAACTGTCAAAATAAATCTGAGTAAACAACAAGTGCGCAAAGAAAGTGCGGATTCATTTTCTCTGCTTGCACCCACGAAAGTTTGTACACTTTTGTTTTTGTTTTCCTGACTTGGGGATGGCCTAGCATACATTCTGAAAGGCTTACAAAACGAGCACCGAGTTATTCATTTAATAATAACCTGTTAGCCTCACAGTAAATGCAACTGCTATGGCATTTAGTCTTTTTTTATGCAGTTTTTGTTGTTTGTTTGTTTTTATCTTCAGTACTGGCTGTGTTCTCTTTTCTGGCATTTTTAATGCGTGGATTTAAGCTATATCTCTGTCACAAGCCCGCCCTCGACACTCAACGGTCACTCTTAGCTGCATCGAAGGCAATCAGGTATAGCAGGTAATGCGAAGTGGAAAGTAGCAGGAGGAATATATTAGCAAGTATATGGAGTGCAGGCGTTCTGGGAAACAAGTTTTTTGGCGGCATTTTTGTGAGTGAGAACAGGAAGTGCTTTGCTTGTGTAAGGGTTGATACAGTGCGCTTACTCCCTGCCCTCGCGGTGTGGTAAAAGTGGAAGAGCGAGTGATGCCATCTGTGAAATGCAGATTGGAATGACCGGAACGCCGTTGCAGTCATGACCGAATAGGAGCGATACTAAAATGCTGTTGCTTTCGAATTTCAGTTTAGTAGCATACTTCGGAGTTATTTAGCACAGCGAAACTTGCTACGGTTGTTGCTAGTAGGCTAGGATATTTGCAACCATATTGCAAGCTACATCCTACAACTATGTAATTGCCCTACGAACCTTCAGTGATTCTGCGCTCCCAAGATACATTTGTAGCACCTGTAGTTGAGCCTTCTAGGTGTAGTGCCCTTTGGCCGGGAAATGTCCAAATTTGTATTGTCTGTGGTGGTGACCACGGGAGGTCCTGTGTTTTTCAGCCGTCCTTGTGCCTGACTTGCAGGTGGGTGCACCTGGTCTGTGCCCTGTACATCCCAGGGGTGGCCTTTGGCAACGTGGAGAAGCTCACGCCCGTCACGCTTTTTGAGATGCCTTACTCCCGGTGGGGCGCCAAGGTCAGGCCTCCGCCATTCCTTCCCCTCCCTCTCTCTGCACGTCCACTAGGGAGCAGGCTGTGCATCTTGGCCGAAGAGAACCCAAGTGCAGTAGAAATGGGAAACATTCGCTGTACACTTCCGGTATTTCCAACTTGGGCGTGGTAGGAACTACGAGGATTCTAAACCCTGGGTGATCTGTGTAACTGTAAAGGTCACATAATGGGTTAGTTGGCTTTCCTAGAGACAGTAACCCGCTTCATGCAAATCTTTTTCAGTGTTTAGCAGGATTTGAGTAGACCAAACTGTGCTGTACCTGGTTACCTAAATAATTTTAAAGGGTTTTTTGTGTCGGTCTGTTGAGATGTTTGACCAGATGTAAGGTGATGAACTGGTAGGCTGAAATAAGTGCAGTGCCACTGGCTTGAGCGGCATTAGGCTTAAAAATTAAGATACATACACCATTTTATTGAGCAGCAAACTGAAGGACCTGGTGAAAGTTTGTTTCCGATCTGGCTGCTAAGTTGAACCAGTAACATGCTTCAGTTAATAAGCTATCTTGTGCATAAACACATCTGTCGGTTGTTGCTACAGAAACGTGCAGTATGCTTTCTTGGGGCATTTCTGCATGGTTGGTGCAGATATTTGCTAGTTGCGAAGATGATGCAGCATGACAATCGCAGCATGTGTTAGGCCAACAGCAGCACATAGCTGTATCATTGAAGTAATCAGCCTGGATGCAGGAAAAAAAAAAAAAAAAAGCGACCCGTCGCGGTAGCTCAGTGGCTAAGGCGTTGCGCTGCTGAGCACGAGGTCGCGGGTTCGTTTCCCGGCCGCGGCGGCCGCTTTTCTGATGGAGGCGAAAAGCAAAAACGCCCGTGTGTACGAGATTTCGGCTCACGTTAAAGATCCCCAGGTGGTCAAAATTAATCCGGAGCCCTCCACTACGGCGCGCCTCATCGCCTGCGTTGCGTCGGCACGTTAAAACCCTACAATCAATCAATCAATCAATAAAAAAAAAAGCGAGCTCTACTGGAAAGTAACACAGAGTGTTGTAGCACACCAATTTGTTTTTAGGGCAAATGTGCCGCACACTGCTATACAACTAAACCAAATGGAATTTAGTCTATATTTTAAGAGGAGAAAGCGCAGTGTACGGTGCTGCGAGTTCAGTTGTTGTTGTTGTTTGTTTATTTTGGTAGGGATTTACTTTGCAAATCTTTGTTGCACACTGCGCTGCATACCATTCAAAATAAAAGAAAAAAAAGGAAAAAGACAAGCTTGGTCTCAAGACTATTCAGCATGTTATGGCGGTTCTGCTAGTAATTGTTGGTGGTCATTTAGCAGCTACACTCGTATGCGGAGAAATGCCTAGCCCCATGATCCCCTTTGGCGAGAAGTGGGCCCTGAATGTGGCACCCGTTGTTTGTGTCCAGTCCTGTGTGCTGTGCGACGACGAGCGCATCAGCCGCACTGGAGTCTGCATTACGTGTGACGCCGGCATGTGCAAGACATCCTTCCATGTGACCTGGTAGGTTTTTTTCCTACAGTTCCTTTGGGACTGCCAGAACTTCTTTCACTCTTGGCCGTAGCTGTTCGGAAAAGTTGTACTGGAATGGGTCAGGGCAGTAGTTTGATCGCAATTAATGCTGACCCTATGTGTCTTTACAGTGCCCAAAGAGAAGGTCTTCTTTCGGAAGCGTCAATGGAAGAGGTATGGCAAGCTTTTTGTTTGTTTGTTTTGTTTAAAATCACTTCTCACTATCTTGTCGTCTTTAGATCCCGGAAAGGAGAGAGGGGGGGGGGGGGGGGGGGGGGGCTAGTAAAAATGTAAAACAAATGTGCTTTTTTTTTTAATGGAATATGTTAACTGCAGGAGGAGAGAATAGAGTACTGCGAATAGCTGGCATCATATTATGGGGGTCGTTTGATAACTTCAGTTAACTTTTACAAGATGGCGCCACAATTTGCATAATGATATCATGGCTGCAAGTATCGCACTTAAATCTGAGGTATCATGGAGAAGTCCAGAAGGTTGACATCCCACATATGTGTGAAGCGAGCATGCCAGCACTGCAGTGTAATGAGACAAAAGTGCACGAAATCCTTCATGTTGCCCATTGCCCATAAAAAACATTGCCCATAAAAAAAATAGTGTGTGCAATGGGTGCCTCGCTCGTGAAATGGGGCATTGTGGTGCGTAGACCTCGCCTTAGTTCTGTTTTCTTTTTGTTATATTCGTGGCCACTTTACTATTGAGCACCAAAAGAACTTTGTGTCAGATACCTTATGACGAGTTTATTTCAGTTTATTTCTTATGACCAGTTTATTACCAGTTTATGGGTTGGATACCTTATGACCAGTTTATTTCTTCACCCAATCTGTAGCAACTGTGAGGCAACCTGCACGCGGGAGATTCGACTAGCGAGAAGGCGAGGGAAGTTCATTTATTATTATGAACATGAAAAATGGGCTGTCGTGTTGCAAATGGGAACTAGCCAGCACTGTTTCCCATCACATTGATAGACGTTTGCAGTGGGAAACTCGTCTAAAGGTAAAGACATGCTGACTGAGTCCTTGTTAATTAAGTGTAGCACAATCCCTAGCTGTCAGGAGAAGCTTCCATTAAAGAGGTTTGCTAGGCATCTGACATCACTGACCCAGTTTCGTTTGTGCATGCTTTCTGCATAACTGTAATGCCTGCTGTGCACGCTCTTCCCGGTGCTGTTTGCAGATTGCGGACCCCTTCTTTGCCTACTGCAAGCTTCACGCGGACAAAATGATCGTTCGGAGCAAGAAGAGTAACTGGCTCGCACTGCAGTCACGCTTCAAAACCCAAGCTGCCAGCGAAGTCCATGACCCTAAGGAAAAGGTGTGTTGCCCCTGATTGCGAATACCGCATTTGCATTATTGTAACGGACGCCCCCAATTGTAACGCGCAGGTAAGTTTACTCATGAAAATCTGAAAAAGATTTAATGTAAAAATAACTTAAAAATAAACATTTGTAACAGCTGGATAAGGTATGCCCAACGAAGGAAAGTACGATAAATTTTGCTCGCGTGTCGTTGACGGATTGTCTTGGATTGGATTGAGTTGGATTCTGTCTATGGCGATACCACTACTGCTCGGCGCTTTGAAGGCAATTTCAGGTTTGCGCCCGACTAACGCGCACACAACGTTGAAGGCTACTTTTAGCGGGAAAGTGTGCACGTTAGAATCGTGCAAATACGGTAGTTGAGTGCACCTAGTGGGTCTACACTGTGTACAAAGTCAGTTGGCAGAAACAGCAGATTTCAGTCATACTTGCCATTCGCTTGAGGTGCTGGCGTGTGCTGGTCATTATGCAGCTGATCATCGTGCGGTGAGGTTAGGGCAGGTGTTTTCCTGCTTTGTTAGCACTTATAGTTTCCCCCGTCAGGTGGTGATTGCTGCTCTTCCCTGTCGCTAGGCCCGGGTGGAGCGCAAGCTGTCGTGGCACCGTGAGCGGTACCAGCGGCAGCGGGCGGAGCGGCCCCCGCCCTGGGTGCCGACGCAAAAGATGGGGCGCCTGCTGACCAGCAGCCCCTGGGCGTGTCGGCAGCTGCTGCGCAAGGCCCACCTTCTGGGCATCTCCCAGCCCAGCCACCTGGCCGCCGAGGGCGTGGCCGACGCCCGACGCAAGTGGCACGTGCCCCCGGCCTTCACCCTGGAGTTCGTCAGCTACTACCTGGGTGAGGAGGATTTGCTTCAGGGGGTCCATGATCTTTTTCTTATTTCTGTGGTCGTCCTTCTTGGCCACCCTCGCAGATCGCAATGACCGGGTTTCGACCATGCGCCGGCACTTAGACGAGCTCCTGCAGCAAAACTCTGAGCTCCAGGAACAAGAACAGGTGCTGAGGCAGAAATATGACCAGGTGAGCCAGACGACTGCTGCTGGGTGGGAGCTTGACAGAGAAGTGCGCCTAGTAGTGTAGAAATTTGGGATTGACATTGGTTCATAACTTTCAAACTGTACTGCAGAAGACAAGGGACAAAGAACGAGTAGACACACATGGCACTGTGCATATCTGCTTGTTTTTTTCCCCTGGTCTTCCGCAGTACAGATTGAAAATGTGCTGGGGGCTGTCCTTTCATTGCAAGACCTTCCAACATTTTCAAAAACAGCCCTTTTGTCAAGACAAACGTGCTCGACAAGGTTAGAGGAAGACTGGGAGTGTAACAAAAAAGTGCACGTATGGTGGAAACATTGGAAAGTGGTGCTCTGAGGCTGCATTCCTAATCTATGGCAGGCAATGATGCCCACGACCCACTATGTACTTCATTGATATTTTTTGACGAATTCTGGGAATCCGCATCTTTTTTTTTTTTTTTTTTGCCTTGTTCAGTGTTGAGTAGCCATGCTAGATTTTAGTGGCTATCCGGCTAGCTACTGATAAAGTTATCAGCATTTGCTTGCGGCACAAAGTTGGTGTCCCTGGGGACTGGCACAGTGGAACTGTTGTGCAAATCAAGCAGTTGAGCAACTAAGCAATTACCAGGGTGTAATGCGTTGTACCAGTCTTGTATTGACCCTGTGTTGCCCAAGACTACCCAGTGCACTCAGGTTACACGACAAGGAGGCAAAACTTTCTCCGACTCTTGCGGACTATCGGATAGCGTTGCCAACAGACAATGCGCTGACGTGGGCGTATAGAATTGGACACAATTGCAATGCAGAATACAAGCCGTACAACGTGGCTATGGTGAAATGGTGACAGCTAGTTCTCCATGCTGCCAGGTGTCACCCGTGTGCTGCTTCTTCCGAATGCATGCAGTGTGGTCCAGTTACAGGAAAAAGCCGACTTCCATCCCTTCGAAACATTCCTGCCTGTAGTCGTAGGTGTATAACCACTGAATTTCACGACGACCTGGGGCTTCAGTGTGCAGAGCTCACTGAAGTTCCAAAGACAGGGTTTGATCCTGGTCGTGGTGGCCACTTTTCAGGTGAAAGTGAAAAGCGAAGCCGCCCGTGTTTCGAGATTTTGGTGTGTGCTGAAGATTTTGAGGTGGTCGAAATTAATCCAGAGCCGTCCACTACGGTGTGCCTCATAGCCCAGGGGTAGCTTTGTCACGTTAAACCCCGTAATTCAAATTCAGTGTGCAAGGCTTGGCCAGGTGGTATTCTTTTCCTCTTGCAACAGCAGACACCTAGAGCAAGCACTTTTGTTTTTTCCCTGCATGCTATTGCTCACCCCTCCATTTCTCTGCGATTCCACAGGCCATGTTCCAGCTGGAGGAAATGAAGAAGGAGCATGCGCACATGCACGAGCAGGGCTTGCAGTTCTGGAGGATGCTGTGTGACTTGACAAACAAGGTGCGTGCGCACGGTGGCTGACCACTTTGGCGAACCAACTGTTGTGCCTTTTAAATGTGTCGAAAAACAAACTGTAGCAGATGCAATACACAGCCCACTTTTACGATACAGTTGAGCCTTGATATAACGGTGTCCTACTTGCAGCCGAAAACTTCTTTATCGACGAATTTAATTTAGTCAGGGTTTGTAAGTTCAGCAGTGCAAATTATGTTACAGGCGCTTAGAACGCCCCTGGCAGTTGTCAGTACCGTATGAACACAGTTCTCCAAGAAGCTCCAGCTGCTTGTGCACATAGTCAGACTGGACCTGCATGATGTACATGATTAGTGCACCGTTCATGACGGATGCACTTTGTGTATGGTAGTTGCTGACAATGCTACAGAGAGGAAGCCAGTGTGTATTTTCTTTGACCCTTGCTAAATCACTCGTAACCTTATCTCCAGTTGGCATTTTTCCCTTCCCGACTGGCTGGTGGTGCGTAGCTTTCAAAGCACTCCTAAGTTCCTGCGAAGATGAAAGGAGCATGCCCAGCGCTGCTTTCTCACATGCATGTCAGGCATATGGTCTACTGCTCTGCTCGACGGAGTGCCATTTGAAGCAATGTTTTTACATGAAAAAGGGCCTGCAAATGATGTATGCCTGGGTGCATGATTTTAGGTGCGGAGTACCTTAGGACCACACAATGTCCGCCTGCGTCCGTGCGCATAGCATTTACAATCGCAAAAAATCGCACAGGCACCAGCAGGATTCGAGCCTGTGTCTGGTAGACCAGACAGAGTTAGTGTCAGTCGTCTTACCCGTTGGGTTACGACCGTGTGTTAGTAACCAAGAGTCAAACGGCTTACTCCCTTGCCCTGTAACGGTGCGGAGTACCTTAGGACCTCCCAATGTCTGTCCGCGTCCATTCGTGTGCACACCACCATCAAGCGAAAATCAAGTGAAATTCGATTTGAGCCATGGATCGCAGTTTCATTTAGGGAATAATCAAGGTGCAACTCACGGCTCAAATCGAATGACAATCGGGGTGCAAATCGGATGTCACTTGGGGCGCAACTTTCGAGTCCCTGTCATTTCGAGTCCCTGTACTCCGCACCCTCGCCATCATCCACGGAGTGGAGATGCTGCCATTTTTATTCACTGCATTTTTTTCCCTGTAAAGCCGGGTTCAGACTGTTGCCTCAACTCTCGTAATAACTTTAAAGAATGACGTCATTTCACGTCTCAGCCAACCGAACTGCATGATACGCCTTTTTTTACGTCCGTAGATCACGATATGACTTTTGCGTCGGCACTCTGAACATAGCCTAACCATAGCCTAACATAGACTTGCCTGCTGGCTGATGCCGGCCGGGATTGTTTATTTGCCTTGTTTTCCCAATCTCCTCTGCCTGCTTTTTAGGCTCTAGGGGCTACACTTCACGCACATTTAGGGGCGAAGCTCCTCTAACTCGGACCCTGTCCTGTCCCTCGTTGCTGCTGTATACGGCACCACGAAGGTGATTGTGGCAGGATCCCCCTAGGGATTGGCCATCCAAAGATTGGCCGAAGAGGTCAAAATGTTCAACGCGTTTGTTGCTACCCAACAAGGAGAAGAGGAAGAAGAAGAGGCTATCGTTCGTCGCCTGCGAGCTCAAGACACGTACCGGGGGCACGCGACACAAGACGGTCTCACAGAAGGCGACGGCCAAGGTGGCTAAAATGTCACACGCTGAATTTGCCAACTTACCCATGGAGATTCTCATCGTCCCAAACAAGCCCTACATGATCAACACAAACATCGACGTCGTCGACGGGCTTGTCAACAGAGCGGTGGGAAGTCTCAAGCTTTGCGAGCGGGGAGTGGTGGTCTTGGCACGGCGGCGCCCGGTTTCGATCCCACGACTCTCTGGCCGCTTCGGGAGGTACATGGCGCAATTCCCACTGCGCTACAAACTGAGACGCGAGCATGGCTACGAACGCGCCTTATGTCCTTCACTCATTCAGATGGTGCGCGCCGTCAAGAAGACCTATAACAATGTTTCACGGTTTCACCGATAAGCATTTTAGCTTCGCTCCTCTCATCATCATTCACTTCGTGGAGATGGCGGGATTTTTTTCAGTGGCCCTCTGTCTGTGTTTCTTGGAATTTCCTAGCCATAGCTCCATTCTCCTGTGGGGTGCGGGGCTTCGCTTGTCAGTCGAAATGTAGCCCAGAAATGCTCTGCCTTCTACGAAAGGTGGCCAAAGGGACAACATAGTGAAAATGTGGCAAAGGACTGGCGGGAAGGAGGGCTCGGATTTTGTGACAGCCACTAACTCGGTGCTTGGCCTGTAGTCTGAATCCAGCAGAGCTGCATCGTGCGGGGGAGAGAAGGGTGGCTGCAAGTTGTGGTAACGGTGCAAGTCGTCAGGACAAAAAGGCCAGGCAGGCCTCTGAGAGGAGGGAGTGGTGACATGGCAAAAAAGGAGAACACTTCAGTGAATCCCGTTAAGAAGACGAAAACCGAAGGAGCAGGCATTTCTGCAGCTTGGAAGGAGCGGAATTTGGGCTGGAGACAGAGAGGAGGAGGATGGAACAGAGAAAGCACAGCCGCTGGACACTGGTACAGCTGTGTAGTGGGCTGAAAGGAGGCTTCTTCCTTCTGCAAGCTGAGTGGAAGGTCCGAATCAGTGGCTACCTCAGCAGGAAGAATGGGAGGACGCAAGGGGGCTGGTTCCTTGTTACTGCTTCATAATTTCTAGGCCATGGTCCTGCAGGCGTGCTGTCTAGAAGCCATGTTTACATTGATAATGGGCCAGCCGACCAGAGCAGCGGTGGTAGTCGTGTACAACTAGCCGAAATTTTTGTAGCTAAGGGTTTATGCCTATGACAGCCTTGCTGTTTGATTAATTAGGTTTATCTAACAACACCTGTTAGGTTAATTTAGTTAGGCATTGCATGCTGCAATGCCTAACTAAATGCCTGCAATGCACACTTCATCATACCTTTTTGGAACATAATTTGGTGTACCTGTGCAAAGCGGCTGTGGTAGCGGCTGTTGTGTTTCATTTCATTTTGTGAGGGAGTTTATGTGTGTTGTGATTGGGTGATAGAGTAAATGAATCTGGTGGGGTCTGGGGAGTACTTTGCTTAGCTCCACATGGGGAAAATTTTCAGCCTGGTAATAGAAGAGTAGAGGGGGGGGGGGGTTGTTCCTTTTTGTTTCACTTTTTTGTGCACTCTCATTTCTAGCTAAAACTTCCTTTGGTTGCCTGAATGTAGTTAATTTTACTTGGGACTTTTTACCGTTTGACCTCCTGCAGAAACTTCCAGTACCAGACTTACTTGAAGCCAAGAAGCCCGTAGTCAAGCCGGCAAGCCGTTCAAACCGTCGGTCAGATTCAGGGTCATCATTCCTCTTCGAGTAAGTTGTGAGCCTTTGTGTTAGCATGCACTCCTTGTATGGAGCATCTGATTAGTGCCGCCATTTGTTCAGCCATTTGCCTCTAAAGTGGTCGACATGTTTTCAAGTTTGCTACCCTGATGCCTTTTGCTTGGACGAAAGGGAATGCAGAAGACACACCTCCCTCTTTCACAGTTCCACGAATCCAAAAGGGAAGCTCTGCTTCCGAGCGACTGAATTTAATTTGCAGAGCCATGTGACTTGCACAGTTCTGGCATTTTGATCAATTGTAACATACACAAGACAAAGTAACCTCCAAGCACTTCACTACAGCAACACAGAGTGACATTCATCGCAGTGACTTTATTCGAGAGAGTTTCACGCAAAGGGCAGTGCAGGTGCCTTTAGTTCCTCTGACCGTAAGAGTCAAGAGTGCTGGCAGTGCAAATCTGGTTGTGGAGTTGGTGATACACTGGCGTGCAAAGACATGCACATATCACTGCAGTCCCCTTGCAACGCTTCCAGCATAACATACCCATATCATCAGAAGGGCGCGAAGCCCTGCCACCCAAGGACAGGGGCGTGTGCTTGCAGTGCTGTCAAGGTGTGATCGTGCACGTGCAGGTGTGGTGTGTGCAAGACATCTCAGGACCAGCATCAGCTTGCCAAGTGCGATAACTGCCAGCTACACTACCACCTCTACTGCCTTGACCCACCCCTGACCAGGATGCCCAAGAAGAACAAGTCAATGGGATGGTGCGTGCACCCCCCTCCACCTCCTCAAAGAATATCACCTTTTCGAGTACTGTGCACGCCACAGACCGCTGCGAGATTTTGCGAAAAACTGGTTGCTAGAGTGCCTGCTCTAAACTGAAAAAGAATAAATGTCAGTGCTATTGTAAGACTGCCGTATATACCGTACATTCTCGATTATAAGCACCCCCTCTTTTTCGAACTCGTGAGGCTTAGCGTGGAGAGGGGTGCTTAAAATCGAAGAAAATACAGTGCATTTTGTTTTTTGTCACTTTCCCCTGCTTGGCTGAATGTGTCTTTATTAAATGTACTTTTGCGTAATGCTATTATTGCCAACCTTCTCTGCCAAAGGTTACTCACTTTAAAGAAGATGCCAAGCTGCTTTCTATTGTATGTAAAATGACAGCACCATTTGAGTGGCTGAGAATCTGTCACACACTTGCACTTGCACTTCAGTATGCACCCAACAGTCGAGCTTTAATTTTAGCTTATCTCAGCGACACTTAACAGAATACTTGTGAGCATCCTCTGAGAAAAGTGTGTACAACAATTATACCCAAATATACCCTGCCTAGGGCTGCAGGAGGCTGTGGCCAAGTGAGAGGGTTAGTGTCTCCTTTTTTTTTTTTTTTTTTCCCCTCTAATATGTACAAAGTCATTGTAATTCAAGAACTTTCACAGCCAGGTTAGCCAACAAGGATGTGAATGGTGTGGTGTTATGGCCTCGTTTCCTGGCTTCTAAAAAGCTTTCATGTTTCTACAGACCTGTGTCTCGAAACAGCGGTAACCGTGTTCTGATTCTGCCGCGTGAAGTGCTGGCCGTGTATTGTGTCACAGTGTGGAGGCGTGTGTGCAGAGTTGGGTGTCGCACTGCTCCCCATGCAGGCAGTGTAGCGAATGCGACAAGAACTCTGATGAGGACAAGGAGAGGCATTGCGACCCCAACGCTCCTCGCCGGCTGCGGGATCAGCCAAGGGGCACCATACGCTACGAGGACTTCCCCTTCATCGACAGCCCACGCAAGGTGAGAACGCACACGGGGCCCTCCCTCTCGCCTTACCCTCTGTTCAATGGTGTAACCTGTGCCACACGGTGGATGCGAAATTGTTGCTGCTAGCACATCTAGAGGCCTGACCCCTGCCCCATTCAAGACTTCTCAAAGTCCTGCATGGCAAACAGTTTGCAAGCAAGGCAGCTGATCTCATGCCTTGTTTTTAGTTGTACGCACAGCTTTTTTTGGGTCAGAAAAGAGTTCAACATTCGGAAGTTGCACACTCTCTGCTTTCAGCTTTCAGCTCTCCTCCTTACAGTTTGGGAGACCGTTTGAGTTTTGTTGAAAGGCAGTTCTTGTGCCTGTATTGACGCTGCACTCTGTGTATTCCACTTGACGGGTCTCATTGATCCCAGTAAGGCAAACTCGACGACACTTGCTCACAGTCACTCGTTTTGCACTAAGCATACTTCGATGTGCTGTAATGCACACCATGGCAGTCGTACGATTGGACCATCGTAAGCAGGGCTATCATGACTGCAGTAGAGAAAACAGTGCACTGCTGTCTTTTAACATACCGTACTTATTTGAATACATAAGGCGAGGTTTTTTTTTCTGAAATCCGTAGTCTCAAAGTCATGCCCCGCCTTATATTCGAAGCTCACTGTGTGTGTGTGTGTGTGCGTGCGTTCTTCAAACTGCCCCGTCGCCATATAATCGAATAAATGCGGTGGATTGCCTATTGTCTTGAGACAGGCCTTTGAGCCAGGCCCTTGTGTTGCAGCTGCAGCCAAGTCGGCTGAGTCGCCGTGTGCAGCAGTCGCGCACCTGCATTGTGCCAGACACCCCCCCGAAGGTGTCCCCCCCGAAGGTGTCCCCCCCGAAGGTGTCCCCCCCGAAAATGACCCCTACGCCGACGGCTGCGGTGCCAACAGTCACCACCCCGGCCGGAGACGAGCCGTCGGCTGCAGTCTCCACAGCCGCAACCCCTGGGGACCCGGCCGCCGCTCCCTCGCAGAGCCCGGCAGCCAAGCGCCGCCCGAGCGTGACGACCCCAGGGAAACCCCGAGCCCGTCGCCGGCTGAACCCTGAAATGCAGGCCTACCGCAAGGCCAAGCGGGCCAAGCGCAAGTCCCTGCCCTCTGCCCTGGCCTCGGCGGCCCCAGCTGCGGCCCCGCCCCCAGCCCCAGCCCCCAAGAGCGAGCCGTCCACTCCGGTAAGGAGTGGCGCCAGCTGCTTGCCCCACATCGCACTAGAGGCGTCTGAATGGTGGAGCATGAAGAATTCAGGGTTGCTGGCACTTTGACCAATGGCTGTTGTTATGAGACTCACGTAGTTGGGTTACTGCGTACATAATGTGTCATCATCTTGGTCGTCCTACTATGGCCACTGCAGGACATAGGAGTGTCATCGCTCGACGGGCATTCTGTTATACAGTTAAACCTGGATGTAACGCACCTCTGTGTAATCCATTCCTGGGTTTAACGAAGTTTTTCAATTCCCCACTGAAGCCTGTGTGTTTGCAACCTCTATGCAACGAAGAAATTGCAACGGTTAACCTTGATGTAATGAATTTGCTACACTGATGAGTCCTTTTTTTTTTTTCACTTTTTCTAAAAAATCAGCTGGAGAAATGCATTAAGTAAATTTTTCCCCCACCGCAAACTTTGGTAGCACCAGTGACAAGTTTCACAAAGTTTTCTTGTAATTTTGAGTGCCCATTTTAAACACCGAAGTTTCATGAGCTGTAAAATTAGTTCCGAGCGATGCATCAAAAAACTGCTTCGATTATTGCATTCACCAGGGTTCATAGTATTGAAAAATATAAAGATTACAGCCAAACAATAGACAAAACAGTATTGGTCATTTTATGACCGACCAGAAATGGCTAATTACCTCTAATTATCTCAGGAACTTATTGACCAAGTGAAAAAATAATGGCTTATTTGAAATCAGTGGGAAAAAAATGGCCGCATATCTGCTCCTTTCGTTGCAAATGTTGAAGAAAGACGATAGTCGACTGGCGCCCCTGGCAAGTAAATGCCTCCCTTCTCTTTCCCGCTCACCTCTCATGCTGTTCCTCTCCCATCTCGTTCCTCTCGAGATAACACGCTTGATGTTTGCTCAAGTCAATGTAAAGTTACCACTTTCCACTGCTCCAGGCTGGGTGCCTCGATGCCAGTGCTGCCGTACGGCGGAGATGCGCGTGAATCGAGGCACCCTATTAGAACAAATATAGAACCACGTTGCCCTACTCCACGAGTGTTTCAAGCAGAACGTAGAACCTATCTAGTGGAGCCTTTTTTGTTGCTGTTGCCGTTTAATTTCTTAAATGCCACCAGGAGCTATAGTAGCACGGGCAACAGCAGGCGACGGTTTTGTGCAGTTGATGTAGTATGTCATCTGCTATCGCAAAAACGAAGAATCCATAATTTTTTTTAATAAAGGAACACTGCAAATAGCACTTATGTATTTATTGTCTGCCATATATTTGCGTAATGTCCTGTTCTGGTTCCACAATGTTAACAAGTATGAACATTGACACCAGATTTGTCTGCGGGCATATAAGTCTATTGTGCAGCTTCTGTTTAACTTTGGCTGGGTGGCTGAATTTAGTCACAGACAGATAGACATACAGACATAGCAAAATTTCTGCATTTAAGTAGCCTAAGAAAGACTATAGTCTTTAAAAAGCAGCACGACTGACAAGTTTCACAAAGTTTACTTGTAAATTAAAATAAGTCTTAAGACCGATATCCTCCCTTAAGGGGTTAATTTTTGGTTCAGCATAATCACCAGCCCATTTAAGGGGTGGGGGGGTGGGGTGTCTTAGATATAAAAACCTTATTATTACAGTTGTGGTGATGAAAATTTGGGGATTTATGTAGGGTCATGTTCTAATTGTAGATGTCATTTTTATGTAATACAGCTATTTTTGAATGAATTCATATTTTAGATTTAATTTTGTGACAGCTTTTGGAAAAAAAACACTGACAGAAAGATGCAGCTGAACATGGTACCATGAACTAACTGCGCACAGGTCAAGGAGGGCATTAAGGTTAACATCATCAATCTATCTGTGTTGGTGCTCAAGTTATCACCATTTGAAGTTTAGGCTTGAAAGAGAAACATGGTTTTTCTGGGTCCCACTTTTCAAGCCTAAACTTGAGGCAACCCAGATAGAATGATTGTGCTAGTCTTTTTGATTGATTGTGGGGTTTAATTTGGGGATTGAGTTAATGTGGGGATTGGCTGTGGGGTTTAGACTAGTATAATTTCACAGGTGATGTGGCTGCGCCTCATCACCTGTGTGCGCCGACGCTACACAGGTGATAAGGCACGGCATAGTGGAAGTCACCGGATTAATTTTGACCACCTGGGGCCCTTTAACGTGCGCCAAAATATCGAATGCACAGGCATTTTCGCTTTTTGCCTCCATCAGAAAAGCGGCCACTGTGGCCGGGAACCGAACCCGCGTCCTTGGGCTCAGCAGCACAGTGCCACAGCCACTGAGCCACCGCGGTGGGTACTAGTCCTTCTGCACCCCCTGATGTGTGCACTGCTCACTGGTACCACAGCAGGACAAAGGCCTCTCTCCCATAGATCTCCAACCATTCCTGTCCTGTGCTCCCCGACTCCATTCCTTGTCTCTGAATTTTTCCAATTCATCCCTCCATCGAGTCGGTGGTCTTCTAGATCTTGTCCCGTCTCTCAGCAGCCATTCTGTTACCCTGATGGTCCACTGGCTGTCATTTTCGTGGCACTGCATGCGCAGCCAACGTCCACTTTTTTTTTTTTTTTTTTTTTTTTTTTTTTTTTTTTTGTAGCTTGAACTTCTTCCACCCGGGCTTGTTTCTGGATCTAGGATGCTGGCTTCTGGTTGACCTCCGTCCACCGCGATGGTTGCATTGTCCTTGCAGTTTGGCGACGCCGTGCCCGGTGTGTCGGGCATCCGCATGCCGGTGAAGAGGACCCCGTTGGATAAGGACCTGAAGGTGGAGTGCAAGCGGTGCAACAACCCGGGCGACTGCACCAACCTGGTCGTGTAAGTGGGAGCTCGGGGCGCCTGTGGCTCTGACAGGGGAGCACCAACGAGGCAGGCTGGATGATGCAGGGCTGTGATCCGATGAACTGCTGTGACCCAAGACTTGCAAGAGAGAGCTCACAGTCTCTTGGCACACAGTTGTCAAATGAAGGAAAGGGGGAAGAAGGCTCGTGCATTTTACTGTTTTGCAGGGCAAGTGTACTCATGTTCACTAGCTTCTCTCTGCTGGTACTTGTAAGCATTAATGGCTCCTTTTGTTCTTAGCTCATGGGCAGCTGCTAGGGCCAAAAACTAAGTTGAAGCTCGTTTGGAAAAGCCTTGCATGATTTTGTGTGGTGGTGGTCGTTCCAGCGATAGAGTAGCTGCAACGAGTAAAGGCGCAGCTCTTTCTGCTCTTGAAAATTTGGCACCTGCATCGATTGGTTTGATTTTGTAACATAGCTCTCTCTGTGCCGAGCCCGTTCACACATAAGAAAGCGTTTTTCATCTTTAGGCCTTAACTGTAGGCTCTTTTTTTTTTGTCACCACCATCTTCAGGAATCGGGCTTGTCATTATTAGCAGCCTACAGCAAGCCCCGTGGCGCTGCAGCACCAAACGCTCTTAGCCTCCCCGTCCAGAGTTGAAGCATGAATTTGGCCACCATGCACTCAGTCTTCTGTTGTGGCCCAGGACTGTGAATTCCAGACTGCTATCACCAGTGTGTGTTGTGGCTTTTATGGTATGTGAGGATCACAAGCAGTGGCACAGGAAGGCGGGGGAAGTGGTGGTCCATTAAC
Source organism: Haemaphysalis longicornis (assembly GCF_048455015.1). Classification (NCBI taxonomy): domain Eukaryota; kingdom Metazoa; phylum Arthropoda; class Arachnida; order Ixodida; family Ixodidae; genus Haemaphysalis; species Haemaphysalis longicornis. The sequence goes on from NW_027526361.1 coordinate 26,266,759, forward strand.
TGTGCTGCTACGATTCCACTTGCCTGAGCCTTGCTTTCGTGGGAGGTTTCTTAGCACACCACACTTGTTTTTCATCCGGCAACCACCTTCCCAAGGCATCCCAGGGCAATACGTTCCCCTCTGCTGCCTGTCTGCTGCACATTTCTTTGGCATTTCTTGCTGGCGACGAGGACACATTTATTTATGTAGTTACTAATGCTGCTGGTTAGAGGCCGAAGCAGGAGGGGCAGACAATACAGTAATTGTAAACAACAATTGGTTACAAGAGCAATGAGAAAAAGAAAAAAGAAAACATTGGGGCAGGAGACATGGAACAAATATACTTATTGAAACACGAAATCAGACAACTGTATGAATAATGTCAATTGAGGGCAACGTCCTTCTGCCGCAATCTCCTGACAATGCTAGCATTGGCTTGTAGTATTGTAGCTTGCTTTTTATGAATGATAGGCAAATGAGTGAGCGACGATGGAAAGATACCCATTGTGAAGCATGATGTGAGAACACGAAGTTAGTGCGAAATAAAGTGTGCGGTTGCAATTAAGTGCCAGACTCTGTTCCTATGGGAATGGGCTGTTTTGCTCACTATTTATGAGCTTTTGTTCGTACACTGTCCAGATAAGTGCGTGGATTTAAGTGGTTTATCAGGGCGGCATCGGAGGCAGACATGGAGCAAGAACGCGACAGGAGTGGAAGCGACGCTCCCTAGCGTGGCGAGATAATGTCACAAGTGCGTGGCCGAGGTTAAGGTAGTGGCATCAGTCACGGGAGGAGAAACTGAACGGCCGCCACAATCGGCATTGCACTGCGCAGCCCCGGAATTAATTGTGGCCGCTATCAGTTCGTCCGTCAGGTGTTGCCACCCTCTCCTTCGCCTTCGCAGCCACCAAGCTTTGTAGTTGGCATTGGCTTTCAGTGTGACATTATCTGGTCACTCACCCGCGCTGGCCGCAATGGGCAGTTTCCCCTCCTATGTGTTCTTGCTCCATGGACGCAGGCCATTTTTTTTACACGAGTTTCCAGTGCCACGTTTGTGCTTTGCCACCCACATCTCCTGGTACCTGCTTGGTCAGTCCATCTCAGGCTGCAGATGGATGTACACCATTAGTGCGGAGTATGCACACATGAAATGTTTAGGAACACCCTCCGAAGTATCAACCATTACGGTGGATGCCCACAGCAGCCGGAGAGGGGCAGATCATCACGGTGCACAAAGGTTGATGCAGGTGCAACTTTCAAGCACAGCGTGCATGCAGGAACAGAAAGCTTTCAATGCCGTGCTCCATCTGTGGAAACATCTCGGCAGGTTTCGCAGATTTCTGCTGAAGAGTAACTTCTTGCACCGTGCTGACATGTTGCCTCTGCTCCTGGGTGCTCAGGCAGCACTATGTACTGTCTTGAATGGACAAAGCCGCCCATAGTGTAGCCAGCATCATAGCTGGTAGATCAGGTATCTCAAACATGCGGTCCATTGCAATCCAGCCCACTCATTAGTGTTTTCGTTCGTTTATTTTTATTTGTTTTTTAGAGCGCGCCCAATGCAGTCACCATCTGTTGATGCATCACTGTGGAACCAATATTTTATATTTCAGAATCGGCGTCCTGATAATAGTCATCCTGGAGATCGGTATTGACATTTTTCTCGAATCCTGACGTCAAATGCCATTCAGAAATGACCCGTCATATTTACAGGATGTGGAAAAGCACTTGTTTCTTTTTTTCTTTTTTTTTAAATGCGAGCGTTTGGTGACATCTAGCTATAACCCCATCTTCGTTTCAAGCTTCTTTGCTCTCCTGGCGCTTGCAGGACTAAATTTCGTGACTGTGGCCCTCTCATTGATGTGAGTTTGAGACCCCTGTGCTCGATTATAGCCAGCAAGATGTGACAGTTGTGGGACTGCTTTCTGAGTGCACCAACGGAGGAGCACGTTCCGAGAGTCTTTCTGCGTGACCAAACTTGTGAGGGGGTTGTGGATGTACTGTTCATGCAAGCCAAATGCGTGCCACATCTTTGCAAAAAACGCGATGCCGCATTGCATGGCAGTATGGCTGGGTGCTCATTTTATGACGCCGCATTTGTGCATTCATCGAACGTGGGAAAGCACTGTGTTGTTGCGTTGTTGTTGTTAAAACACTTTGTGCTTTGCAGGTGTGACGAGTGCAAGAAGGGCTACCACTTCCTCTGCCTCTACCCGCCCGTGCGAAAAAGCCCCAAGCAGAGGGGCTACACCTGGAACTGCGAAGAGTGCAACTCTTCTGTAAGTTGGCCACCGCGGTGGCTTAGCGGATAAGGCGTTGTGCAGCTGAGCCCAAGGATGCAAGTTAGATCACAGGCGCGGCGGCAGCTTTTCAGGTGGGGAAAAGCGAAAACACCCGCACGATGAGATTTCGGTGCGCGTAAAGATCCCCAGGTGGTCAAAATTGATCTGGAGCCCACCAATACAGCACACCTCATAGGCCAGGTGCAGCTTTGGCGTGTTAAACTGCATCGTTTGAACCCTGCTGTAAGTTGTGCATGCTGGGACTTTTGTATGGGAGGAAGGGGGGGGGGGGGTGCTATTTTATTGTCAGCACATAGTTTGTGGTTTTCATACCTGCTGCAGGTCCACAGGAAATGATGTCTGGTTTGAAAGCGATGCAGTGCTTGCTTTGCGAAGATTTCTGCGCCCTCTTCCTCCCCTTCCACTTGAAGCATTGCTTGTCTGTGAGCTGTTTTTTCATGAGTATGCGAGTTGGGTTCCCCTTCTGAATCGCTCAGCTTCTGGACAGGTCGATGCGATTGTATTTTCAGTGGCAAACACTTAATCCACTCAGCCCACTTTTGTTTTGGTACCGTCATGGAAGGCTGTGGACAGGAAGGGCAGGCGATATTGAGGGATGGGGATGCACCTAATCTGTGCCTGTCTCTGTGGAGGCCTCCATCGCACGTTACGCCTCTCCCAAATCTCTGCAATGAACCTTGCTGCCCTTGTACATGACACCACACTTTGTGGCTATTTTGACAAGGTGGCCAGGGATGGCCATCCTTTTTGTTGCTGTTTTCCGTTCCCCTTTCTGGACTGTTGACTCTCGCTTGCTTAATGCCCTCTGGATTGTTCAGACTTCGCACTCCCCTGCATAGTCTGAGTGAACACAACTGTGCTGAAGGTGTGCATGGGCTCAACCCGCCCAACTTCCCCGTTGGCCCACATGTTTCTGCACAGGCAAGCTGACCCACAGCCTGAGGTTGGCCCCAGTTGATGTCAGGTGTAAGGTAATTGTGTTGTGTTTGGGAATCAGTCGCATGTTCGCAACGTGAGCTGGCTTGCTCGCCCCTCTCAATGCTTTCATCTGGGCCCATCAGTACACAAAGCAACACTGAATTGTGCTGCCTGAAAAATGTTTGGGCCACAGCGAGAAAAGGGTGGGGACAACTGCCCGGACTAGAAGCCGTTGGCGCAAATCCCAAACTAAGCGTTTCTGGCATGGGCCCTGTTAATGCAATTGATCAAAGCAGGCTTGTCTTAGCGCTTTGCCACTCTAACAACCCATAACTGTTTTTGAAACCGATGAGGTTTCTGTGGTGGAGTAGAACAGGGGAAAGATGTCTTGCAGTTGAACTTACTCCTGTCTTACGAGCCTCCTTGGCCGGGTTGGGAAAACCCATGGCCTCTAAGTGTCGGGCTGGACCAGGCATGCAGTGTTTATTACCGAGCCTGTGCTCCGCAGCTGTAGGTGTGCCGCGGGCTGTCAGGTGTTGGGAGACAAGGCGCACACCCTAGCCTTCTCGACAGCTTTGCGTGCCTCAGTTTACATATTGAATTGCAAAACATGTGCTGGAAGGAAACAACCTGACGGGAATGGTTTTTTTTTTTCTTTTTCATGTGTCTACCTTGCACTTTTCTTCACATTACGGTAATATCCCATGTTCTCACTCAACTTTTGGGCCATCAAAAAAGGGGAGTGGGCAAGACCTTGGTGTGTCAAATGTCCTCAGTGTTTCTGTATCTTAGGAGTAGATATTTCCCCTAGAAGGGGTGTGCTGGACGATGTCTTGAGGATGGGCAACAACTCAAAGTATTGCGGGGCAAGTGTGGTTGGCTTGTATTTGTAACGTAGCTGCTCTGTGAGCCCGAACCATCACTGCACTCAGCTTAAAACTGACTTGCAAAAAACGACTCATTGATTGCTTGTCTTTTCCATCACTGCAATTTGCAGGGTGTGAAGCATGTCAACAATGTAAGCACTGTTTTTATACGCATTTGATTGGGAGGATTGCTTTGCTGCATGCGTTGCGATGACAATAGTTCTGGCATGCACTACGAATGAATAGCTGTACTCCTGGCACTATACAGATTTCCCTGCGTACTGAACACCCACAGTGTTGTGGTTTTCACCTGCACTTGGACAGGACTGTCTGCCTGCTGAGCCCAAGGATGTGGGTTCGATTTTTGGCCGCGGCGGCCACTTTTTTGATGGAGGTGAAAAGCGAGATTTCAGCGCACATTAAAGATTTCCAGGTGGTCAAAATTAATCTGGAGCCCTCCATGATGGCGCACCCCATTGCCTGTGTAGCACGGGCGCATTAAACTTCATGATCAGTCAGTCAAATCAATCAGGACCGATCGCCACGTTTTCTTTATTCCTACCGAATCATTTGTGGTTTCCGTTGTTTGCATGTTCTCATGAGAAAAGGTGGCCTAGAGTTAACACAACTTGTTGAGCTAGTTGGTTGATTTGTGCAGTAAAAAGGGTAGGGTGCTAAACAGGCGAGGATGAGGGTAGACAAGAAGGACATATGTGGGCGCTCCAAGCACCTGCTATTGTCTACACCTTTTCCGACTTGACCTAGAGTCCTCCGGGTCAAATAAGAACACTCTCTTTCCAAGCACAGGTGTATAACACCACACCTCTCCCGCCCAGTGCCCCTACAACTTCCCTTTTGTCAGACTCCTCCCTGCACTACTACATACCACCTTGCGTGGTAATTCCTTCCCCGAACCTCCGGAGCACTGGCCAAGAGGTCAAGAAGTTTTGATCATGTAGGCCCGAGAATCGGCGACAGCTCGTGGCTTCCTGAACTGAGGCCACACACAAACCTTTCTTCTCTCTTTCTTTTAATTTTCTTCTACTCCAGTACATGCTTTGTTCACTCGTTCACGCTCTTATCGCTCTCTCTCTCTCATGGAATATTTGGGGCCTGTTAGGACCTACCCTTGGCAACCGCTAAAGTCTACCTGAATGAAACCTCGCCCCATTTTACTGTTTTCTCTCCCTCCCTTGCAACTATTGACATGACAAGCAGAGCCTTGTAATTCTGCAGTATTCTGAGAAATCGAGCAGCTCTCACCAAGAAAAGATTTCTTCAAGGCGAAGCAGAAGCCCGGTAGCACATACATCCGATAAACGTAGATGTTTTTAGGAACAGGCTGGCTGGTACTTGTGGATTCGTTGTCTTCATCTTGGAATTCGTGTTGGTGTTTCTACATTTTTTTTTAAGCGGTCTCTCACATATTCTTGAGGGAGGCCAGGTGTAATTTAACTCTGCATTTCTTGCGTGTACATTCTGAGGGTCTCCAGTCCTGTTGCTTTCTAGAAAGCAGCCTGCCATAGCTGCTGCTGAAAGGTGGCATAATTAAAGTAACAGTGACGCCTCCAGTTTTACGCTGCACTGTAGTACTGTTCAATTTCGTGCGAAACAAAAAGAAATTTGCCTTACCCCTTCCATGTTTGTTGTTTTTGTATGCACTTTCGATGCAGCACTCTTTACCTAAGCTGTCCATGCTATTAAAAAAAGTTATGTGAGAGATTGAAATAATGCTTTCCGTCTCTTCGCTGCTGCCCTCTCCTTGCAGTAGGAGCGACGTATGCCCGTAAGCGAGGAAGCAACACAGTAAGCATTAGTGCTAATTTTAAGTCAGATGCAGTCCCAGTGCTTGGGGCAAGCCATTTCCACCTGCCCTGTTTTCATATTTGTAGCGAGGGGCCTGTTTGTGGTCCATTCAATTCAAAATGCCTGCAGAGCTGAAAACAAATTGTGGCAATCAGGCAGGCAGAGTTGTTTTTGGATGTGCTTTTTGTTTTGTTTGCGACGTTGCAAACAGATGTTATTCGGTGCACACGAATGGCCACAAACTTATGGCACAACTGTTGCATTACGTTACATACTAGCCTAACAAGTTAACACAGGTGGAATCTCTGTGTAATTTTGATTGCACATCAGCTTGGAAAATTTTCAACCCTCTTGCAGCTTCTGTTTGAAATTTGGGGTCTTGTGTAGCGCTGTAAGCACAGGGCAAAACACTAAATATAGATGTTTGGCTTCCAATCAATAGCCTGTGTTATATCGACTCTAAACGTACAGCTTTGTTGCAAATTTTTTTTCGAATTTTCAAGTCATTGATGTAAGTTATGTAGCATGTTTAGAATGTAATAAATATCCTGAACAGCTGGACAGTCAGTGCTTTGCTTCGTTTACAAGCTGAAGTTGACATGTTTGAAGAAAAAATGGAATGGGGGTGTGGGGAGCTGTGGAATGCGGATGTCGTGCAGTGTAATGTGTCGGTGCTTCAATCGTGTAGTTAAGTGTGCTTCATTTTTATTTTTGCAGGATGAAGAGGATTCGCGAAAACGAAGAATGCTGGCAAGCCACCTTCGATATTAGTGTTTTTTTTTTTTTTTCTCTGGTCAGTGATTCCCTTTTTTTTTTCCAAGACAAAAATATCTTGGGGGTTCGTGTCGCTGCACCGAGTGAAGCAGCCAACGATCTCGTTCGGCGCCTATACTTGTGTCTTTGCTTGTTTCTGACCTGTTTGCTCATTCAACACGACGCTTATGTCACGTGCATCGTAAATAAAGAGTGAGAAAGAGTGGTGTGCTCCCTGCTTGGTATTTAACACTCGAACTGCATTGTTATGTGCACAATGCACACCGCGTTATCGGCTCGGTGGCCGCAATGCCAAAGGACCGGCGGCAACTGCAAGGTGGTCACATGAATGACGTAAGTAAACAGCTGGTCTAGTTATGCAACTTCTCCTATATAAAACTTGATTCCCACCCGCGCGCAATTCTGGCTGGCTGCGTAAAACTGATTTCTTGCATGCCGATACGGTGAGGGCTGAGTCGAGCTGCCTCAAAATGGGACTAAAAAAAGAAAGAAAAGGGGGGTGGGGGGCCGTTTGACGCTGCCGCCATAAAACGCCCGCATGTAGAAAAGGGTGAAAAAAGGTGCCTTTATTCCGTTTTCACACTGCCCCTACGACTACGAGCTCCGCTGACGTTAGACTATAAGACCTTGGGAACGATCACGCAGAGAAAGAAAAGAACATAACTTTAACACGCCTGCGTACGCCACGGCAGCTTCTGGAATGTTCCTGCTGCTTCTGGCCGCTTCGCCAGACGCAACGAACGCTTCTATGGACCTTCCATTTCTAGTGGGCCAGCTTAATTTGCGCGGACGAAGCATGCAGCGCCCTCTTCAGCTCAATAGCTTGAAGCGATCAAGTCGTCACGTGATGTGGGTTTTTGGTTTAGCGGAGGTGGGCTCACTCAAACCTTCTACAGGTTATTTCCTCCACCAATGGCAAGAGACACGGCGTGTTGTGATTGGCTGAACTAGCCAGTCTAGAAGCTTCTCTGTGTGACGTCACATCCGAGCCGTCGATAAAACTGACTGGTCGCCTTTTTTGTGTAGTGAGAGAATTGCTCGTGCCGGACCCAGTGGTTTTGTCCATCGAGCTCAGTTGTACATATATTTATTCCTGAGAGTCAGATACGGACACAGGTGGGTAGTTGCAGTGAGCCTAAAGCATTTGCGGAGTGATTTTCGTCGTACCTCGGTTCTTCCAGCGGTGAGTTAACCTCGGAACGCCCTAACCGGTGCCTCGTGCTCGCTGTTGCAGGCATGGCGAAGGTGCCCGCAATTGGTATTGATCTTGGCACGACCTACTCCTGCGTTGGAGTTTTCCAACATGGAAAGGTCGAAATTATCGCCAACGACCAAGGAAACCGGACCACGCCGAGCTATGTTGCCTTCACGGACACCGAGCGACTCATCGGCGACGCCGCTAAGAACCAAGTCGCCATGAACCCTAACAACACAGTGTTCGGTAAGGGCCTTTGTATTTGCTATGCATTGTCAAAAGCGAAAGCAGCGGTAACGGCTAGCTGAAGTAGCTTCCGAAACCAAGTGTATCTTTCCGAATGTAACGACACCGGCGAATGGTGGATAGGCTTAGCGTGGCGGGAAGTACCCCTCCGTTTAGGCTATTTGCACACCTCGTGGCAAGCTTGTGTGCCCAATTGTGCATTCAGAGCTTTTCACACCGTGCTATATTATTCGAAGGATAATTAGCAGCATGGTTTCTGGCTTGTGACCTTTCTGCCAGTCGCCTTCGTACAATCTTATCATTTCCATTTTTTTTTATTGTGCTCGCCTAGGAACGCCCGCTGGTGTTGCGGCGTAATTACCGTGTATGGCAGTTTTTTTCCGCCCTGTTTGTAACTGTTTCGCGTTTGTATATCTTCCCATCTTATTCGGACGTGTTGTTTCATTGCGTTCACGGTTTGCTCTCTCCGTTCCAGACGCTAAGCGCCTGATCGGCCGACGCTTTGACGACCCTGCCGTCCAGTCGGACATGAAGCACTGGCCCTTCGAGGTGATCAGCGATGGCGGCAAGCCCAAGATTCAGGTTGACTACAAGGGCGAGACGAAGACCTTTTTCCCCGAAGAAATCTCGTCCATGGTACTCATCAAGATGAAGGAAATCGCCGAAGCGTACCTCGGCAAAACCGTCGTCAACGCCGTTGTCACCGTGCCTGCCTACTTCAACGACTCCCAGCGCCAGGCCACCAAAGACGCCGGGACCATTGCCGGCCTGAACGTTCTCCGCATCATCAACGAGCCGACCGCGGCTGCTATCGCCTACGGCCTGGACAAGAAGGGCACGGGAGAGCGCAACGTGCTCATCTTTGACTTAGGCGGCGGAACCTTCGATGTTTCCATCCTGACCATTGAGGACGGCATTTTCGAGGTCAAGTCCACGGCCGGCGACACCCACCTTGGTGGCGAGGACTTTGACAACCGCATGGTGAACCACTTCGTCCAGGAGTTCAAGCGTAAGCACAAGAAGGACCTCACTGTCAACAAGCGCGCCCTGCGACGACTGCGCACGGCTTGCGAGCGGGCCAAGCGCACCCTGTCTTCGAGCACACAGGCCAGGTATGCTAAACCTGTCTACGTGCTGCAATTCTTCCTAAATGCCTCTGGCATGACAGACTTTTTAGTAATCCTAATGCTCGTGAGGTAGTCTAGCACAGCTCCATTACTGGCTGAGTAAGTTCGCCGTTGTGCAAGGCATAATGTGTGGGGCTAACGGGCTCTGCTCTTTTTTTTTTTTTTTTTTTTGTTCTCTTGCAGCATTGAAATCGACTCCCTGTTCGAGGGCGTGGACTTCTACTCCACCATCACTCGTGCCCGCTTTGAGGAGCTCAACGCAGACCTCTTCCGCAGCACTCTGGAGCCTGTGGAGAAGGCTCTGCGCGATGCCAAAATGGACAAGTCCCAGGTGCACGACATCGTGCTGGTCGGCGGCTCGACCCGCATCCCCAAGATCCAGAAGCTCCTCCAGGACTTCTTCAATGGCAAGGAACTGAACAAGTCCATCAACCCCGACGAGGCTGTAGCCTATGGTGCGGCCGTCCAGGCGGCCATCCTCATTGGCGACAAGTCCGAGCAGGTGCAGGACCTTCTGCTGCTCGACGTCACTCCCCTCTCCCTGGGCATTGAGACCGCCGGCGGGGTGATGACTGTGCTGATCAAGCGCAACACCACCATTCCCACCCGCCAGACCCAGACCTTCACCACCTACTCGGACAACCAGCCTGGCGTGCTGATCCAGGTGTTTGAGGGTGAGCGGGCGATGACAAAGGACAACAACCTGCTCGGCAAGTTCGAGCTCACGGGCATTCCTCCGGCGCCCCGTGGCGTCCCCCAGATTGAGGTCACCTTTGACATCGATGCTAACGGCATTCTCAACGTGTCGGCGGTTGACAAGAGCACGGGCAAGGAGAACAAGATCACCATCACAAATGACAAGGGCCGCCTGTCTAAGGAGGAGATCGAGCGGATGGTGAAGGATGCTGAGAAGTACAAGGATGAGGACGACAAGCAGAAGACCAGGATCTCTGCCAAGAACGCCCTGGAGAGCTACTCCTTCAACGTGAAGGCCACTGTTGAGGACGAGAAGCTGAAGGACAAAATTTCTGAGGAAGATCGCCAGAAGATTGTAGAGAAGGTGCAGGAGACGATCAAGTGGCTGGACTCTAACCAGGTACATATTTTTCAGCCTACTTCTTAGTGTTCTTGTAGTGGAAATCTTGTCACAAATCATTGCTTAAAAACCTTGTCAACCTGTTCTTTATATGTTGCTAATACATGCCAAAGCTTTGGGAGTTAGGCTTATGTAACTGCACATTTTCAAATCTTCAACTGACATGTTTTGTTTTTTCCCCCCAGCTTGCAGAGAAGGAAGAGTATGAGCACCGACAGAAGGAACTGGAGCAGGTCTGCAACCCGATCATCAGCAAGCTGTACCAGTCTGGAGGCATGCCGGCCGGTGGATTCCCAGGAGCTGGAGGACCTGGTGGTGCTGGCGCGGCCCCCGGAGGAGGTGCCGGCAGCGGACCCACAATTGAAGAAGTGGATTAGGCAACGGAAAAAAAAAAAAAAGGGTGTTCATCAATTGTACATGTTTTTCTTCTCAGTCCACATTTCAGTGTTCTTTCTTGACCAATAAAAACTTTTGTGTTATCTGGCTTGTTGGTTAGGCATTCCATACTCGTGTTCACACGTATTATATATATACAGGATGCATAACATTGCATGTGTACAGAGTTTATTTTTAAATAAAATTGTAGAACCATGTTTACTTTGTCGTTTGCCCGCAAGTTCGTCTTCAGAATCCAATAACAGTGGGTGGCATTGAGTGCAAATTTGCCTCTGCCTTCAAGCAACACCCCGGGACTAAGCGTGTAACTCGTTATTTGAAATTTGCGCGAGTTTATCGAGAACGCCGAGCGATGTGGATTAGTCGAGCGGTGCGGCTCGTCTCGCTTCCATACTGCACTAATTGTAAAGCATGGTGCGGGTAAGTAACGCGGAAATCCCGAGATCGAAGAGGTGCCAGCCAAATAAGAGCACCTAGCGTTATTAAATAACCTTAATTTTAGTGACTACGAGCGCCCGCGGAAGCCTGTGATTCACCGGTAGAGGTATGATTCATACCCGTGATGAGGTCTAATAATGCTTTCGCCACTACTCTGCGCCCTGCCCGTAAATGCTTATTCAAAATTCCACCGGCAGTCTCGCTGCTGCCACCACCCTGCACCGCACGCAGTATTTAGGTCAACTGCCATGTTCGCGAGAGCTTGTCGGGAAGTAGTAGTGATAGTAGTAGTAGAAAACGTTACGAGGGAGTAGATTTTATCAAGTCGGCGTACAAACCATTCTTGGAAGCGCCAGTCTGTGGGCACCAGCACTCCTGACCAAATTACATGTTTAGAAAGCGGTTTTAAGTAACCTCTCACTCGAATTACACTACAGCACGGGGCTGCAGTTTTGGCCAACGCTTAAAACGGTTGATTATTTTTGAAAAAATATAGGAGGCGATGCTCCGGTTCGTGGCGTGATCACGACTACAGCACAGGAACGCAGGAAGGAACAAAACAAAAACAGGGCAGGGCACAAATGCGGCGGGTGCAAGCTGTACATGGAGGAAACATTTTCTTCCTCCATGAAGCTGTAGACGCATTTTCGCTCAAGCCATGGAGTCAACGTCGCCACCGAACAGGGCATCGACACCCGCCGCCTCCATTTTTTCAGGATTTTTTCAGTACGGAAGGGCAGATGACAGGAGTTTTTATTGAATGCTTCAATAGTTAACATTAAACAAAACTGCTTCGTAGAAACATTTGGGCGTTTTTATTATTAAGAAACGCTTTATTTCGAAATTTCACAAAATCTTTTAACGTGCGCTTGTCATCATCATCGTTTTTGTGACGTCATGCTGAAATTGTTTGTTTTTTCTTTTACGCGAAGTCTTACGGCGGTGCGGAGTTTCGGAGTGCACGTGTGCCGTCATTTTCGTCAAGATGGCACAGTTCAACTTCAAAAATATAGAGGTTGTGCCTACCGCCAAAGTAAGTAAACACTGCTTGTATCTTATTTGTCAGTTGTATGGCGTTGTTCCCACTTAATAGCGCGCTAGGCCTTTATGCCGAGCAAAGCCCAAAGCTCGGGGTATCGACTTTCATTCTATTTCATATTCTTTTTCCTTCAGGACTTCATAGACATAACTCTATCCAAGACCCAAAGGAAGACACCCACCGTAGTCCATCGGCACTACAAGATATCCCGGATCCGACAGTTCTATATGCGCAAAGTGAAGTTTACGCAACAAAACTTCCATGATCGGCTGAGCAAGCTGCTGTCGGACTTCCCAAAACTTGAGGTGAGTGGCAAGTTACAGATGTTGCACGCACAATCCTGGTTTCCGGAACTTCTTTAGTGCGTTGCGGCACAGAAGCGAATTAATGTATTTTGTTTTCTCCAGGACATCCATCCGTTTTATGCGGACCTGATGAACGTACTGTACGACAAAGACCACTACAAGCTGTCTCTCGGCCAGATAAACATGGCCTTGCACCTGATCGACAAGTAGGACCCTTCTTCGAGCTTATTCCCAATCTAGGGTAATCTTAGCGAGTGCAAGGGTTGCGGCTTGGGCGAGCTGGTGCATGATTACAATGAGGGGAACAGCGCAACACAGACGAGACACAACAAGAAAGTGACAACCACGAGCGCTGACTTACAACTGACTTTATTTTTCGGCATGTCATATACAGTCAAACCAGGCTATAGCGAACTCTAATATGCACCGCGATTAGTTCGATATATCCACTAGTTCGATATAGCCGAACCCGTCTATAACGAATTTTTTTGTTACAAGTTTGCAATACATGGGACCCCCCTGCCATTGCCACATAAAGTATCCTTACACAAAACGATCCATTTATTGCATGCAATAAAGCTACTTTCCGCCTTAACTGCTTGCCTACTTTGCAAAAAAAAGCATTGATTTTTGTTTTCGCTTTCATTGTGGCGGCACCAACAGCACCGCATTCTCTACAGGAGACATTGTTTACACCACATCAAGTCCGTGCCTTTCAATATCGAAGCAATACTGGAGGAGCACATCGACTGGCAAAAGCGCTTCATAAAGCATCGGATGGCTTTACGTTGTGGCATCCTCAGTCTCTTCGGTGCTTTCAGCAGCACCAGCTGCCATGACATCAGCGACGCTGTCTGTGCCTGGGGGGGCTCACAGTGACGGCAAAGTCGTTGACACTCGGGAAGTCCTCAAACGACACTTCTTTCGGTACAGCGTCTGGACCGTTGGCGAGCTCTTTGTGCAGTTCGCCGATGCTGCCGTCTTGGTCCAGACTTGCTGACTGGATGGGCTCTGTCGGGAATTCTGTGCGTAAGAACCAGTTACAGGAGGTGTTTGGGCGTCACGTCGCTCCATGCGAGGCTGAACATCTCAGTCATGGCCAATCAGCATCTCAATCGCCGCACCGAGACCGTGCATTTCGGTGGCAGTGGTAGGCGCGCCGAGTTCGATATATCCGATGTGAACTTCGTTATAAGGAATATGCTTCATATGCATTTTCGTAATGGATTTTCTTTTGTTCGATATGTAGCATAATTTGCTCTATCCGGGTTCGTTATAATCGGGTTTGACTGTATATGCGCTGACAGTCAACAAATGCAAGAAAAGCGGAAATAACGCGAAAGCTGGATATAACCTAACCGGTCGTCACGCTGCACCTACGCCGTGTGCCACGAACACGTCCTGAACCATCTGTGGGACAGAAAATTAATCTTTTTGCGAGAGGGACAACATGCTCGCACATTTTTCTATGCGGTGCTCTATTTCTGCAGCTCCAGTAATTTCTCTAGTTATTTTATCTTTGTGGTTTGCGATGACCCGTGTTTTTTTTTTTAAAGATTGGGGTGCAGCCGCGGCAATCCCTACAGTGGACATCTGTAGGGATTGCCGCGGCTGCACCCCAATGTTCGTTATAGTTATGTTCTTTTAATCTTTCATTAAGGCATCGTCCCGTTTGGCCTACAAACGTTTTCCCACAGGACAGTGGAACTGAATAAACAACGCCTTTAACGCATTCTGCAAAATGGTTATCGTGCTTTACAGAGACTGCATTGTTCTTTCAGTTAGCAAGGGCTACTTGTCCGTGTACATGAATGCTGATTTTTGCTTAATGGAAGGCACTTTACTAAAACAGCTGTGTAAAACGACTCAGTAAAAAAACCCTGTGTCCATTTGTTGTAGTTCATGTAGTGTCGGGGGTTTGTGTGTCCTGTTACACCGGTAATTGTTGTTTGTTCCTCCAGTGTTGCCAGGGACTACGTCCGTCTCCTGAAGTACGGCGACTCCCTGTACAGATGCAAGCAGCTCAAGAGGGCAGCTTTGGGAAGGTGAGTGCACGCCACTGTGAAAGGTATGCATGCAATGTGAGATATACTTAAGATTTCATGGGTGCACGCGTTGCAAGTCCTGTCAACACAAATAACATTGTGCATGTGGTTCGTTCAAAAGTTCTCTGCAATCTGTTTTTCAATGTTTTGGAAAATCTGGAATTCTTTAGCTGGTAGTCAACAAGTGGGGCCACTCGTTAGATTGGGCGGCCGTGAAGGTACCTGAGGAAAGTAGCACTGCTCTACGCGCATCAGATAACTGGCCCCAAAGATTTTGCAGCGGAGCTTATAAGAGCTCATTTGTGCGTCAAGTGGCGCCGATGTTGCTGTCAGTGTATCCAAGCAATGCATAGCACAGCGAAGAACGCACGGCAGCTGTAGCAAAGAGTGTGCAAAAAGAAAAGGGTAGGTGGGACTCTCGAAGAGGTGCAAGAGTAGCCTGTCGTAGTCCGTTATTTGGGGACTTCATCGGTAAGGTATGCAAGGAATACATCCACTGATACCAGAATTGGAGGGGCCTGTCTGCGGCAGCTAAGGGATTGTGCCGGAGTGTAGGGATGTCTCCCTCATTCTTAACTCTTTCGGGACCGCCGGAAAAAGTGATGAAAAAGGGAGGTCTCGGTACAAATTTTTTATTACGTAAAGCAAAGGCACCATCCTGCCTTAGCATATACCAAAATGCAGCTAATTATATGTTCTTTGACATGGAATACCAAGTTTTACTTCAACACTGACGATAGAAGCATGAAAAAATCTGAAAGTAATAATTTCGTAAAAAAAACTACAGAAAAAGATAGAAAAAATCGTAAATATAAAAATATTAACAAAGAATAAAATTATTTCAGGATATACAAAATCTAACACAATGCTTTGTTTCTTCATCGCGAAAGTTTGATGCGGCTAGGTGTAACTGGTTTATTGTTTTGTGTGTGATCTCTTTGGCACTAGGGCCATGGCTACGTCGTCGCCCAGGTACACGCCGGGCTCTTGTCTCGGCGAAAACTTGATCCGTTTCTGCGCTGGTGGCAGGAGATCACCACAATAGGTAGTTAACACCCTAGCGAACAAATATAAACCAGCCAGAACATATTTCGAGCGCACATATCTACTCCAGAGCCAATTGAAACCGAAACCAACACCCACCTTCAAGCGCGATTTGATGTACCAGGCTGATCGACACCCGAATCCTCACTCGAGCTGAAATCCGATCTCTAAAGCCGCATTCCGACTCTTCACTGCCACTCTCATCGTTAAAATCCAGAGTAGAAGGCGAAGATATGCGAGACGAGACGAGGCGGATTTCTTATCGCACTCGCGTGAGTATGACGCCATGTTTGTTTACATTCGAAACCACTGCCCGTCAGAATAAAATATCTGATGCGTTGCCGCCTGGCGATAAAAAAAGAAACTTCACAAAAGAGAAAACTCCAGTTTTCAAACTATCTCCCAGATGTCGCTAGGTGTTCCATCGAGCGAAAATTTGTGTTCTGCAGGCTCACGAAACCATCGATCATATGCGATCGATGGCCTATGGAGCGGTCCCGAAAGAGTTAAAGGGGCCATGCAGACAAAACACAAGTTTGGTTCATTCGAAAGATTGCCTCGTTAGAATCATACTGACACCATTCTTAACGTAAGCCTCACTCAAACAAGCTATATAATGAGGAAAAAAGGGAATGGCCATGTGATCCACTAGCTCATTCCCCACAACAGAACCTATGATGTCATACGCACCATTTCTGCGATTGGCTGAGGCCAGCAAAAGCAAACGCAGATTAGGCAGAGCTTGTAAGCTTGATGAACGAGCTATTTGCGCTTAAATTTAGGGCACATTCTTTTTACAGCAGTAAGAATGGTGGGATAAACAGTGGAAGTTAAGTAAGCGCACTTAAACATAGAAGTACCGATGCGTACTGCTGTTGGTACTGCGCGCACTGTTTGTTTTAGCTGTACAGCACTGCAGCTCTTTGGGGTTGTCTCAGACGACACTGGCCGATTGGCGTAAGCAACGGCGTCTTCAGGAACCATATTTGTCCTGCAAGCACCAAGTTTCACGAAACGATTATTTTCTCCCTGAACAAAAACTTTAGTCAGGTACAAATACGGTAAAAAACAAACCAATGGCAGGAAACTGTCTGCTGCAGTATAGTGGTGCCATCCAGGTTAACTAACAGTAAACAAGTCTCTGCTTCACACCAAGTTTAGCTTGAAGACCCGTTCTTGTGATGTCATTGCAGACCTCACTAAGATACACGATTTGGCGGGATAATCAAAATTTTAACCTAAATTGATTAATTACACAGTGAATAAAGCATCATTTGCTTCCGGACAAGCGCTGGGGGCACTATTGAACATGAATTCTTTCGAATAAGACAGACTTGTATTTTGTCTGCATGGCCCCTTTAAATTCCTTGCCTCAGTATATTGAAAAATCAAAACACTTGAAAAGCCGTGCCCAAATTTCATGTTAGGGAATCATCTCTCTCTCTCTCTCTCTCTCTCTGTCTGTCTGTGTGTGTTTGTGTATGGACATTGTTTGTCCTTTTAATGCTTGGATTGCTGTGGGTTTGGTCGGGCACAGAAATGGGGCGAAGGAATGCTTGCGTGAACAGGCATCTCCTGGGCATGGGGGAGGCCAGTGTGACAGTGACTGGCCCCTCTCCCTTTGCTCCTCCCCCCCTAACCCGTGACCCCAAACCTACCCAGGATGGCCACCATCATGAAGCGGCAGAGCCAGAGCCTGCAGTACCTGGAGCAGGTGCGGCAGCACCTCTCCCGTTTGCCCTCCATCGACCCCAACACCAGGACCCTGCTCATCTGCGGCTTCCCCAACGTGGGAAAGTCCAGCTTCATCAACAAGGTGACCACTGTCGGCACCCCCCAACGGGTGCCAAGCTGGCCTGCCTGGCTTCTTCAGGAGCTCTGCTTGCGCGTGCATCGTCCCCCCTCCCTCACCACTGGCTGTGTTGCCCCCCATATTGGCGTAGTGGCCGAGGCCACGAATCTTTACAAATGCTCACTGTGCTGATATTCTGCGGCAGTGCACGTTTCACACGAATTTCACTTATGCCACTGGTGCGTACGTTCTTGTATGGGGGGACTCTAGACTGTTATTTATGCGTGGCTCCAAGACAAGAGGTGGGTAAGTGCATCGCGGGGCATTGTCATTGTCCCCTCCCCCCCTCTGTCACTCTCATTGTCACCCCCCCCCCCCCCCCCCCCCTTCACTAAGTTGAAGGTGCAGAGTCACATAGTGGGATCTTGCATGCAAGAGGCCCATCAGGGATTATGAAATAAAATGGGCGGCTTGCACAGGCTAGGCAATGAGATGCTCCCGCTGGTGCTAGCTTGAAAGGACCTTCTGTTGATTTTGGCTGCTTCCCTTGATGTGCCCTGTTATAGCAGATCTGTTATGGCAGATCTAACGACATTTAGAGCAAATGTCATTCGCTCTAAATGACATTAATTCGGCGCTACACGAGAATACCGAATGACATTTGAGGCAAATGACATTTAGCGGCTAACTGAGGTCCCGGAGTTAGTGGCCAAATGAGTAGCCTCGACAGCAGTAGCGCGTCCCTAGACAGAAAAATTCAGTAATAAACCAGAGAATATTATTTCTAAAAACTGTCAGTAAACTTATATTTTCTTCTTTGTGTTGTTGTTCAAATAAAGAAAGATAAACAAGTACTAACAAAAAAGAAAATCTCGTCCCAAGTGCGTGCACTAGCCGAATCCGGATTTTTTGCAGACTTGTCTCGGCTTGTGATGTCTACTGATGCCACTTAAATCGATGGTTTTCTTGTTTTTTATATAAAAAATAATCCTTTGTTACGTTTTTTTTTATATATTATGTGTGAAACCATTCTAGATGCGCTTGAAATGTAATTTTTGCGGTTTTGCGAGCTCGCTAATAGTCACCGCTATCGCAATCAAATGACATTTGTTTCGCCGTGTAGACCCGCACGGCCGAGCCGAATGTCATTAACAGCTAATGTCATTCGCTTTGAACGACATTAGATTTGCCGTGTGACTGGGGTATTAAGCTCGTAGCAGAAATGCTGCCTCTGACTGCCTGTTTTGTATATTTTACATGAGGGCATTTGCTGTGATAGGCCACAGTACCCATTTTTAGATGCGACTGCATCTCATTCACTCGCCTTGTCCCTGCATCCGGCGGCGTCGGCGTCCGCCCCTCACCCATTCTCCTCGCCGCGCCAGCTGCGAGGAGAAAGGTCACAGTTCTGCTCCTTGGAGGACACTGTAGCACATCCCTTTAAGAGGGGAGCCAGTCTCCAACCTGTTACCCACGTCACTCAGGAGGACATCCAGGGGAAAGAGGGGGGGGGGGGGGGGCAGAGTGTTTGTGCAGGCTCACTAATACATGTCACAGCACATCCTTTGTTGCTGCTGATCTCTTCCAAAGAGGCACTGACCTGTCAGGTCTTCCAAAATGCAGTGGCTCTACTTTAACCCTTGCATGGGGCACGGGTGGACTGAGCCAAGGCACAAATGGCTTACCTTTTTGTTACACTCGCGGCCAAAGCATTACAGAGAGCAGCGGGATGTACAACATGGAGGCAAACAAGAAATGCAGCAGGTTAAAATATGTATATACGATGCAAGCGGCAGTCTGAAAACTAACAGTATATATAAAAAGACTGCGTCAAAGGAAGCAGAAATTAGCAGTTTTAATGGTACAATTAAACTGGTGATATAAACAAAATTCAAGCATGGTCGCATCCTTGGTGAACATACACGAATGTCTGTGGTTTTTGCGACGTAGCTATTGATGGTACCTTCTGATGGAATTTTTTCTCTCCGCTGTCGTTGCCTTCGCAGATTAGGAAACGGGTTTCACAATTCACAGCAAAGAAACAAGACTCCGCTGCTCAAACGGCCCCCCATTTCAGCAGCGATGTTAGCGAAACAGCAATTCATCTGCACTTCCTTTTCTCAAGGGGACTGACATTGGGGAGCGGTGGAGTGACAGCCTCTTCTTATTTGCCCCTGGGGCTGCAACAGTTGTGGTATTGCAGCTGTGCCAGATCATCATTTGATTGAAGCACATTTAATGTGCAAATATTCTTTGGCGACTCCCTCCAGAAATTGGTCTATCCATAGCCTCTTATGACTGGTTGTCGCGATTTTGCATCACACCATTTGTAGTCCACCAAACCAGAAGAAAAAATCGGTAGCTCAACGCCCGCAGTCAGATGGAATCTACACATTTATTGCAACATATGGAACAAGTGGCGTCATATACCTCACTTTCAGTAAAGTGCTGAGTGACCCATTCCTCCGATTTAAGCCAATGATCACGGTTGCTTTGTGGCCGTCCATTTACAGCCGTATTTACTAAAGGAATAGAAATATTTTTATTGCAATGCAAATGTCGCCACGGTAGGTACTTTGTTGAAAAATACACGGAGTTGCCGTAAATAATTTCTTTCTAAAGGCATTTACCATGTACTGGTCTATTATGATCTCTTGTTTTGTTTTTGTGCCATGGTTGTAACTTTCTTCCGAAAACCCCACCATGTGTAAAAGTTCTGCTGTTTCTTTATAAGCAGACTAGCAAAAGCGATAGCAAAGATATTTTTCTCATGCCTTATGGGAAATTGAGGCTACAAGAGGATAACGTTGTGTGGTGCGAGATTTGACAAAAGGCCCCAGTGCCCATTAAGGCAAAGAGGCACACTTGGCAAACTTAGTTTGGCGCTTTTTGACCTAGTTGGCCTTGCGCCATAAAAATCCAATCGTCACGCCGCTAAGGCGTGACGATTGGATTTTCAGGCGAATACGCACCTCTAAAGGTGGGTATGTGGTGATGACACCCTGGAAGGAGTGCTCTTGCTCTGACTGACCGTTTTCACTGGGGAGTGTGCCTTTGCGTGCGTACTTCAGCTTTCAGGATTCTTGTTACTAACCAACTGCATCGCAAATATTTGAGGCTGAGAGTAATAACTTGCCTGATCTGGGAGGGGTCCATGTGCAACAATGCTTGCGAAAAGTTTCTCGGACAGCGCCCAAAAAGAGCGCCCCTCATGATGGACCATGGTGCAGATCACCCGGGCGGACGTGGAGGTGCAGCCGTACGCGTTCACGACCAAGTCGCTGTACGTGGGGCACACGGACTACCGCTACATCCGGTGGCAGGTGATCGACACGCCGGGCATCCTGGACCACCCTCTGGAGGATCGCAACACCATCGAGATGCAGGCCATCACTGCCCTGGCGCACATCCGCGCCTGCGTCCTCTACCTCATGGACCTCTCCGAGCAGTGCGGCCACACCATCGAGGAGCAGGTGGGCAGGCCTGCTGCGTGGCCACTTTAACTTGGCTTGGCTGTTCACAGTTTAGACTGGCTTAACTGGTGGAAAGTGTTAGGTCACGTTGTGCTCCCACTTGATTCAGTCTGCGTGGTGCACTTGAAAGACTGCGTTGTAAGCCCGGGAAGGTGCAAGAGGCAAAACTCAGTACGCTCTCATTATCGAATTTAACTGGTAAAACCGTGAATTGTAACTTTGGGCCTGTTGTCGGAGTATTTACTAATCAAACCCGACTGTATTTCACTTCTGATGCCCTGCTAAAAACTAGTCGTCCTCCCCCTAGATGAGATTTGTTCCAGTGCTAACCATCAGGAATTGAAGTGCTGGATCATAGCTGAGTTTTCTTTAAGGGGGCACATGGGTCTTTGATCAAAAACTTTATTTTTGCAGTTGTGATGATAAAAATTGGGAGAAGTATGTAGTTCTTCATTCTCATTGTAAATATAAAGTTTGTTTTTGTGCAGAAAGAATATGTATTCAAATTTGTTTCGATTTTTATATTTCCTTTTCTGACAGCTTTTGTAAAAGAACTTCTGGAGGGATACTGCTGAACAAGGTGCCAGTAAACTGTGCGCAAATCAAGGACTGCAATAAGACTAACATTATCATTCTATCTGGTCTGTAGCAGAAGTTGCGACCATTTGAACTTTGGGCCTGGAAGGCAAAACCGGTTTTTTTTAGTTCCCACGTTCCAGGCCCAAACTTAAACTGTCGTAACTTCTGCTACAGACTAGATGAAATGATAATGTTAGTCTTATTGCACTCCTTGATTTGTGCACAGTTTACTGGCGCCTTGTTCAGCTGTATCCCTTCAGCTATTCTTTTACAAAAGCTGCCAAAAAATAAAAACTAAAAATACAAATAAATGTGAGTATATTTGTTTTCCACAAAAACAAATTTTATTTCTACAATCAGAATGAAGAACTACATATGTGTTCCAATTTTCATCATTATAACATTAACAATAAAATTTTTTGGTTTAAGCCAGTGTGCCCCCTTAAGGGGGACACGGGTCTTTGGGACGAAAAAATCGCGAAAAAGTTGATTTTTTGAAAATAAGATTTTCGAATTCCGCAACTATTATTCTCTCTGTCTCGTGAACCAGTATTTAAAACGTTATATTGATTTATAACGCGCGTGGGAGCTGAATTTTTGCTGAAGCCGATGCAAAAACGGCCCTACTTTCGCGTTGCGCGGCGGTCGTACCGCATGCCTGATCGCGGCAACCTCGGTATCGTTTGAAAGAGCGGCTTTTCTTCTTTTTTTTCGCGCCACAACTGCCCCCGTGCAGACATTGGCTGAATAGCAAAACGGCGCCAAAAACACCCGCAACTAGCGATCCCATTCGCCGAGAGAAGGCACGTGACCAAATCTCGTCTCCTGATTGGCAGAGCCTGGTTTGCATCGTCTGCTCTGGTAGTGCGAGCGCATCCGAGGCGGCTCCATCTTGCTTATCGTGTTCGCACGACAAGCAAAGAGCCATGCCGAAGGCCCAGCTAAAGTTTGCTACGAGGCACAAGTTTGGGAAAAAAGCGAAGCGGTTGTTGTACAACTTCCACAAGAGTCCTGCAGTTGCGGAGGAAAGCGCCGGGCCTGACGCACTACCTGCGCCGAGCTGCGCGGAAGCCACCGCCGACGACGTAGGCCTAACGGCCCCACCAGTCAGTGGAAATGCGTCGGAAAGCGGCCGTATGAGACGCGACACAGTGATGCTGCAACCTGAAGATTTGCTGCAGAGAGAGGTGGTTGCACGAGAACAGTTGAAAGCGCTTTCTTCAACTCCTGCAACTGAGCGGAAATCCAACTTGTTCACGAGCGCCGACGACACTCCTCCCGGCCCACCTGACGAGAGCAGCTTCGTGATTGCGAGTTTGGACTGCGTCAACGTGTTGCTGTCGGCTGTAAAGTGCAGCGTTTGCGGTGACAGCGTGACATTTAGAACCGGCGAGCGGGCGTACGGCCTTTCCGTAAAGATGGTTATCGCGTGTGCGACCTGCGGTGATGTTGCCTCGGAGTGGAGCTCTCCCCGCGTGAACAGCGATAAGAAAGTTAATCCGTTTATCATGAACGTTCTCGCTGCGCGAGCGATGCAGGCTACGGGAAATCGCCAAACCGCGCTGAACGATGTGTTTGCTACAATGAACATTTCTCACCGCGGGCTGCACACCAAAACGTGGCAAGGCTACGTGAAGGAAAAGCTTGCGCCTGCTGCGACTCGCGCTGCCGACAACGTGATGGCCGAAAGTGCGCATTCAGTGAGAAAGCTCTACGACGATCTGCAACTGGACAACCCCGGTAACATTTGCGTTACGTACGATGGGTCGTGGATGACACGAGGCCACTCGTCTCACATCGGCGTCGGCGTGGTTATCAAACTCTTTACGGTCAGCACAAGTCAGCTGACGGCATGCAGCGAGCTTTCAAGAAGCGCCACTCCGGTGCCTCCAGTCAAACAGATTATGTGCCTGGTGGCTACTGACTCCATACCAGTGTAAATACACTGCAATTTTGTTGTTCTCGCTGAAAACGAGTCTGCTGTTTCTTTCATTTTCTCAAAACACTAATTTTGGCCTGTTTGCAAACTTGCGGAAGAGCTATCTCAGCTCTCAGGGCACACAAAACTATAATTTTTGTTGTGCCATGGAGCAGAATGTGCAAAGCACACAATGGTAGGAACAGAATGTTTATTATATGCGTTGAAAATTTTTTATTTCGCTCTGAACCAGACCTCATGGTGCCAAGTTTTGAACAACAAGCTTTAAACTGCCATAAAATCACTACTTGTGGCCTTATCAAAAAAGTACTCCTAACATTGTGTTCCTTGTGCTTTCTAGTACATCTTCGTGTGAAGAAAACAACTTTCAGTTAGTTAGGCTTTTTTCTACTAATTACACAAAAAATCACTAATTAATGTTAATTATACTAAAAACTAATTGGCACAGAAACAAAATAAGTGCAGATTTGAGATTAGCACAGCAAACTACACCAGGGAGTCAAGTTTCATTGCAGGTGGTGAAAAAACAAGGAAGATAGGTTTAAGACCAGTGTCCCCCCTTAACAGTGTTGCTTTCAGCAATCCTTGTGGCTCTTTCTCCTTCATAGCTACACATCTACGTTTGTTGAATGCTAATGCTTGCTTGCATCAAGTTTGTGTGAGGTAGTTGTGGGAGAGGCCGCCATTAGTGGTCTGCTCCCTTCCGTGCATGTGTTGTATCTTAGTTAACTCTTTCACGACGGCGCCATAGGCAATCGGAAGCCGGCGTCCGATGATTTTAAATCTCCCGCAAAATCTGAAATCCGCGCTCCACAGACAACTATCGCCATCTGGTGTGTTCATTGGCAACTTCTCTTTCAATTTCGGTTTCGTTTGTTTATGTGTCTCGTGTGGTGGCGGCGTAGCGAGAGAAATTTGAACCGAAGGGGGAGGGGAGGAGGAAAGATGGTGTCGGGTTCGCGCCACGCTCCGCACAGTCGGACTGCTGTAGCAAGCACGTCGGCAGCTCCTGCTGTCGATTTTTCTGATTCCAGCATCAGTGAGGGGTGAAGCAATGATGTGGGATCTTCAGATTTCAGTTAGGACGATGAAGCTCTGGTTCAGGTGCCTCGCACTTCAACAAGCGCTGGCAGGTAATTTCGTTGTGACTCCGCGCTGTATTTATAAACAAAAAGTGCTTCTAATCTGACGACTGCGGCTTTGATTTTGTGTTTAGGGTCTCGAGAACGTACGGCCGGGATACTTTGCCAAATGCACTGCGCTGTATCGCGCTATCACCTTCAAGATAACATGGCGCTCGTGTCAGATTAGCGCTGCAGGGTTCAGGTGCGACGCTTGTCGAGAGTGCTGGATTTTTTTTTCTTGTTTTTTACCACCGAACTGATAAGAATTTTGTGCGAGGACACAAAAGAGTATATCGTAATTACCCGATTCTAACGCGCACCCGATTTTCCTGACAAAAAAACTAAAAAACTTGCACCTCCGATTGTAACGCGAACGGAACCGTGTGAGCAAGAAAAATGAATGCGAGAGAAACGGGTGATTTATTTCCCGAAGTAATCTCACTCATCTCACTCCTCGTCTCTCTCCGCTGACCACAACATCTCGTCCTCGGTGCCGCCAAGCACGTTCGCGATGCCACACTTCTGAACTAACATTCAACCATGGTCGATGGGATCATGGCCCACACCTCACACGCCCATCCCGCGAGCTTCTTCAGAGGCGCACGCTTCAGCCGACCGCTCGTTTTGAACGCGTGAGAGCCGCTGCTGCCATTGCTGTTATCAAGCGCGCAAGTGGAACGATTTGACGATTTGTGTGAACGCCGATAGAAAAGCCTAGGCGCCTATGCTTCCTGCGTCCGAAAAATCGTTCCTAAAAGCTTTGGTGCCATCTTGACATGGCGATGGCGATGGGTGGGACGAAATTTCCGCTGTTTCGGTTTCGGTTTCGTATCCAATGCATGCGATTTTTCGACCTATTTTTCCGGAAAAAAGTGCGCGTTAGAATCGGGTAAGTACGGTACTTGGATGCACGTTTTACAGAGACTCATTCACCCTTGAGTGCCCTCGCGGCGTGGCACAGCCGTCAGTTGCGCTAGGTTGACGGGCCCTCAAAAAGCCAAAACTTGGTGTACACTGTTGAGTTATATATTGAATCATAGCCAAGGAATGTATGAACAATTTGTATATCTTAAAATACCTGAAATAATTTTTAGTCTCGGTAAAAGTTCCGATTTGAGTTTTTCGTATACTTTTCTTGGGGGCTTTTTTCTGATTACTTGACAAATAAACTGTAAGTTATTGTACCTTTAACAAAACTGCTGCTTTGTGTTTGGAAGAGCAATCTATAAGCTACAATTTCATGCATAGCAAGGCTACGTGTGTCCAGTAGCTCAAGAGAAAAAAAAAGTTTTGTGGAAGCACTTAAAATCGGCCGTTTTTCCGCCGTAACGAAAGAGTTAATACATAATTTTCTATGTACTTTTGATAAACAAGGGGATTGAGCCTGCTTTATGAGAAGGTGTTGTGCAAATGGTAGTAACGTTCTGCTGATTTGTTGCAGATGAAGCTGCTCTTCAACATCAAGCCTCTCTTCGTGAACAAGGTAGGGCACTATCTTGGTAAATCTTGCTTTTACGAATATTTTGTGCACAGTTTTCACCGCAGAGTCCACTGCGACTGCCCTTTCTCACTTTCAGCCGTTCCTGGTGGTTGTCAACAAAGTGGACATTGTCCGGCCAGCTGACCTTTCTCCCGAGAACATGGTGCGTGTGCACCCTTTTGGATCGATCCACCCCACCTATATTTCCTGAGTAGCTACCAGCCAGGAGTGAAATATGGGGATTAAAAATTGATAAATTTTGGTGTTTTCCCCATTTCAATGAGGGAAAATGAAAATGTGACTTGTGTTAAGTGTAATGGGCATGCTGCTTACAAACGGGCGGGGGACCTGATCAACAGGAGTTTGTTCTTCCTTGCTCGCACATGCTTCTTGCGTCTGGTGTCCTGCAACGAGGACCCCTCAGTGTCGTTCTTACGCTCGCATGAGCCGTTTTCAGGCGCAGATGTTGCTCTCTTGTGCTTTCAAGGCGTATTGTTACATTAAAAAGTACCAAATTTGCTTGTTTAACTAACGCACTTTCTTGCCCTAAGTTCTGGTGCAAGGTTTTCTGCAGGGGGGGGGGGGGGGGGGATATTGTTACTCTTTGTCATGGTGATATCATATCGTCTTGTATCTGACCCTTCACACATTAAGACCTCACTGTTGTGACTGTCAGTATGAAAGCTCATGGTAATGAAGTCATGAGGCCATGATATATTGCACATGTGACGTATCTAATTAGAGCAAACATGCCAGAAGGACCTTTACTATTCCTGGTAGGGCTGTATTGAAAAGCAGTAACGATCTTTTGGTATAGCTGGAGTTTTCCTGTACACAGAGTACACGTTGAGCCATATTTTTTATTATTATTATGATTATTTCTCAGGCGAAGTTGATCCGTCTGTGAAAATCGGTGTTACAGGAAGTTGTCCTGCCGTGGAATTGATGTTTGGGGCGTGCCCAACACCCTAATGCAGGCGCTGTTCTCGCGGCTGGCGAAGGAGTCGATCCCCGTGCTGGAGATGAGCACAGTGACAGAGGAAGGCGTGTCGGAGGTGCGCAACGAGGCCTGCGACCGGCTGCTGGCCCACCGGCTCGAGATCAAGCTGCAGGGCAAGAAGGTCGAGGGCATCCTCAACCGCCTGCACGTTGCCATGCCCACGCCCAGGGACTCCAAGGTGGGAGGAGAGCACTGGGAAAAACAGAAGTTTGGCCCATGAAAGGATGGCGGGCGGAATAATCACTTGTAGTGGCAATAGCAGATGACCGTAGCTACTAACAGCCACAACATGGTGGATGCTAGTAACCAAAACAGGTTGCGATTCAACGCAAGTAGTAATTAATGCCTTTGAAGGAAAATTTGGTGCCAAAAGGAAATGGCAAACCATAGCAATGCTGCTCAAATTTGGGCGGTGTGTGTGGTCCCGCAGGGTGTAGTACTAAGCTGCACACTTTTCATTGTCAAAATGAACTCGCTTCAAAATGCACTGCTGCCCACTATTTCCTACTCAGTCTGCATCGATGATATTCAAATCAGCTATAAATCCTGTGATCTCTCAATCTGCAAGCGGCAGTTACAATTTGGTGCTAACAAACTTGCAAAGTGGGCCGATGAAAATGGTTTCAAGGTGAATCGTGAAAAGAGCACTTGTGTTTTGTTCTTCAGGCAGAGTGGCATAAGGTCAGATCCTGATATTATTGTGAATGGTGTGGCCATTATGGTCAAAGAAACATACATTTCACGGTGTTGTGCTATATGATAAGCTAACGTTTATTCCACACATTAAACAACTAAAGAATAATAAGTGCATCAGGGCAATGAATTAACAAAGTCTTGACCCACCAGTCATATGAAGCAGATAAAACATGGCATCTCTTCAACAGCTTGGAGAGGTTGCGCCTGGACTATGCAGTGTCATATATAGATCCGCTAGTCAAACAGCAAGCCATGCAGACAAAACCCAAGTTTGGTACATTCAAAAAATTTCCTTGTTAGAATCATACTGACGCCACTATTAATGCACACTTCGCTCAAATAAGCTATATAATGAAGAAAAAAGGGAATGGCCATGTAACCTACTAGCTCATTTCCCACAGCAGAACCTATGATGTCATATATGCCCAGCTGTGTGATTGGCTGAGGCTGGCAAAAACAAATGCAAATTAGGCAGGGCTTTCGGCAGCTTGCCCAACGGGCTGTTTGCGCTTAAATGTAATGCATATTCATTTTACAGTAGTAAGAATGGTGCGGTTAACAATGAAAGTTACGAAAATACACGTAAACATAGAAGTACTGATGCACAGTGCTGTTGGTGCTGGGCGCAGTACGCTTGTTTTAGCTGCACAGCAGTCCACGCCACTCTGGAGCGGTCTTACATGACACTGGTTGATCGGCGTAAGCGACGTTGTCTTACGTGAACCCTGTTTGTCGAGCATACCCCATGTTTCACGAAACGATTACCGTATAATGCGGAATATAGGTCGAGGCGGAATATAGGTCGACCCCCTTACCTTGTAACCGAAAAATGCAAAAAAAAAAAATTAGGTACCAACCATTGTTTTATTGAGACTGTAACTTGTTTCGTCTCAGATTACTCATTTAAAACTGTCTGAAGTATCGTCAAACGACTGCTTCTAGCTCAGCGCACGGAATTTTGGTTACAGTAGAACACATCATGGAAAGAAGCATGCAATGGTACATTTTTTGAGATTCTCTGTGTCGTGATGGCTTTACAGTTAGGAAAACCAAGTAAAAATCCTGTCTTAAACCAATTATTCAAAAGATCATGGTAGGTTATCCTTCAAACATGACGGTAACAGTCTGCTGGGTCACAGCAGCATTCGTGGAAACGCAATCGCTGACCAATATGCTTTGGCAGCTGCTCTTCGAACTGGCGTGGATGAACCTCTGGTGCCGTATCTAGGCATTAAGTCTGCTATACGACAAAGACTCCGAGAACGATAGCAGCAGGAATGGGACAAAGAATCACATAATAAGCTTGTGGGCCTGCTCTCTACGGCATGCCAAGGAATGAGGCACACTGCGGTTGCGTGAAAGAACTCTTTACTTACATCCTCGTCCGGGCATACACACGCACACACCACCAAAACTCCCAGCGTCCCGAGTCCGAGTCGCGCGCGCGGTTCTTCAGCACCACCGCCCGCTCCTTCATCTCGCTGCCGCTGCCCGTGGTGTCCGCCAGCGCCATCTCTTGGGCCCCGACGTCCCCAGGTCCCGCGGCAGCAAAGCGTGCGCGGAGGGATCTTGGAGGCCATGCGCGGCCGGTGGGTGTCCGGCGCTGGAGAGGGCCCGAGGAGAGAGCTCGCGGCGAGGGGCGCCGAAGCGCTCCCCACAAGCTACACACAATAAAACCACACATAGGTAAATACATCACTGAGAAACACGATAGGTTCACAGAAGTGTCCATATGCAGTTTGCGAATAGGCCACACTCACGCCACACACGCATATCTCTTGAATGGCACACTCCCGCCAGTTTTTGACAAATGTCGGGAACTGCTTTTCAAGCTCCTCGTGTTAATTGAGTGCACATCCTACAATGCCGCGAGAAAACGGCGCTTCCCCCAAATCTACACATACAACATTCCACTGCACCTTTCATTTTTCCTAGGGGATGAACCAACGTTCACTTACAGATGCATTCTAACTAATCTTTCAGATATGAACTTCTTTAGAACTCGTATCGTACAGGGCGTGACTTCAGACCCTCTCATCCTTGATGGAGGTCCTGATGATGTTTTTGTGTGCGCAGGGAGCCCCGCTAGCTCATCACGCTGTGAGGCTCCAGGCAATGGCACGTCTAAACCATTATCGCATTCATCCGCCGTTATGAGCATCTTCATATTTTAATCTACAAGCCCTCCACACCCCTCTATACCGATTTTTTTAGGCAGTACTACCATATTTTCTGCCTGAACCTGACATTGAAAGACCACCTAATAGTGTCTTGGCTCTCTTTGTTCATAGATACCCTTGCACCAATAAACACAAGCATACTAAGCAAGAAAAATGCTGATGGTGCATTTTGAAATCCACAAAGTCTCCGTAAACCTTGAGTGCCGTTTTTTAGCAGAGCTGTTTCAGCTTTTAATTCCGCTATCGAGCGTTAACAAAAAAAAAAAAAACTTGAAAAAAATACCGACCGCATGTGAGCGTGCACCTCGTAAGAAGCGCCCAGCGTTGGCCAGCTCGACCTTTGAGAACACTCTGCCCAACGTTCATGGCATGATCTCTCGCGTGCTGTTCTCCTCACCAGTTCACATGCGTTTGCGCCTGAAATAGGGAGCACAGACGCAGAGTTTGCGAAGTCGGTCGCCGCGGTTGCTAGCGCGTGCTAATGAACTTTGGGAGATGTGTGAAAGGCTGTGGACAAAACGATCCGGCCGTGCCAGTCAGGGAGAACTTTTGGCGGCGAATTCGGAAATCCATGTGAGGTGCAACAGCCGTGTCTGTTAGCACATTTTAAGAGTACTTTGTTACCTGTGGAAGGCATAGCATGGCAATCACTGGGCAGATTTTGACTGTTTCACTGTTTGTTTTAGCTAAATCCTTGAAATGTTCTGTTTTGAGATGTTCATTTTAGAGCCGAGTTATTTTCCCATGAAATTTATGGTAGAGAAGTTGTGTTCTGATCGGGGCAGGTGAAAATGGTGTTCTGCATTTGAAAAACATTGGAGCATAAAGAAAATATTGTCACGGGACACCTAGGCGGCCAATACCCCATACTGCCATGGCTCATCAAAGAAGACGACGAGGATGATGAAGAAGTAGCTGGGTCGCAGCACGCGCTGTCATGGCCGCTACGTACATTATGTAAATAGATCGCTTTATCCCATCCCATCGTTCCTATCATGTGTGTCCTGCCACCACGTAACATTTGGTGGAGAGTGCGGGTCGTCATCCCCGTTGTGGGCCCAGCTTCGCTCCTCATCGGCATCACTGGAATCATCGAGGGTGCGTGAACCGCGTCGGGCAGCCCCAGCCCCACCGCTACAAGAAGTCGACGACGTCCCCCCGCCCCGTGTCCCCAGCGCGTGACGAGCCGATCCGACGACGACGTTTGACCTGACGACGACGACGACGTGCCCCCAGCCCTGTGGTCCGACGTGGTAGCAAGCCCTAACCGGTTTGTGATTCCTTTGTGGGCGTCGCTGCTGTGGGCCAGAGCTCACCGAACCCATCCCTTACATCCGTGGTGGCAAGAGCTTCACTGTATATTCTCATCACATCGTTCACCTTCACTGAGTTCATCATGCTACTGCGACCTCGACCGGGACGGTCACCTGCGAGGAAACGGGCATGTTTCGCCATCAAAGACGATGAAGACAGCAGCCGCATGTGGCGTCACGAACAAGCATCTGCGACGACGACGAAGCTGCGTGCGGCCTGCTGCCTGGCATGCGTGTTCCCACATTGCTCATCTGCGTCACCATCGTCAACGCGCTGCAGCTTCGACCGGGACGGTCGCCCTCGACCGGGGGGGTAATGTCACGGGACACCTAGGCGGCCAATACCCCATACTGCCATGGCTCATCAAAGAAGACGACGAGGATGATGAAGAAGTAGCTGGGTCGCAGCGCGCGCTGTCATGGCCGCTACGTACATTATGTAAATAGATCGCTTTATCCCATCCCATCGTTCCTCTCATGTGTGTCCTGCCACCACGTAACAATATGATTATCCTACCCTGTATGGTGCTTTTGAGTAAAATTAAGCTTTCACAGCTCACCGGTACATTTCATTACCTTGCTAGGCTTTCCACAGACCCAAACACAGACAGGCAACACAGGCAAACACAGGCAACACAGACCCAAAAAAGACGGTAAGGAATTGTTATGAAATTTTAGATTTCACCATTTTACAATGTCTGCCAAATTTTTTACTCTAGGTTAAAAAGGTGTCCTCAATGATCACCTCACCTTCAATGGCTGGCATGCAAAAAGGTCTTAGTTTAGGCCAGTGGAATGTGGGCCTCAAGCTGGATCTGCCAGGACAAAGAACTTAACTTAAAGCTTACTACAGTTAAACCTCGTTATAACGAGACGGGCTATAACGAAATAATGGATATAATGAGCAAATCGTAATTCCCCTTGAAAGTCCCCATAGAAACCAATGTATTTAAAACCTCGTTTTAACAAGGTAAAATTTCCCCGTTACGGGATATAACAAACAAATTTCGTTGAGAAATCAAATTTTGAGCTAATTTTACAACAGTGCGCAACGCGGATTTGAGACAGTGCGTGACGCGGCAACTATATTAGCAGTTCGAAACTCCCGCCACGCGCGCGAAGCTGTCTGGCACGCCATGCGGACGCTGCGCCCGCGAAGCCCCCACCCTCCTCTGGCTGCGCACGGCATGCAGACAATGGGGCCCTTCGATTTACAGTGTCGGACTCACCACGGGCTCCCCGAGAAGCAGTTCGACGTTCGATTTTCCCACGTATCCCTATGGCTTCGGGGAATCCGCGGACTATCCGCGGTGAGCCCGAGAAGAACCCCAATGCACACGGCCCGCGCACTTGCGTCGCCCCCCCCCCCCCCCCCCCCTCCTCCTCCTCCCCTATTCGTATCGCCGACGTCGCTACGTAGTTGTGTGTGCGTGGGTTTTGGCAGTCTTCAGCCTTATCTTTTATCGTACTGCCGGCGTGATTCCAACAACGCGAGTGCGACAGGCGGGGAGCGAAAGCGAAATTCTATCACGCTTGAACAGAAGACGGCTATGATAAAAGCCGTCGCATCGGGCGCGAAGGAAGGTAAGGTGCACTCCGTGGTAAGGTGGCAAGAGACTTTGATGTGTGGACGAGTACCTGTCCACCATCGTGAGCAACCGAGAGTCCATCGTCAGCGCTGTTGCACATGGCTTGAAAAGAAGCGCTAAGGACGGTGTCGGAGGCACTAGATGCGGTGGACGTGCTGCGTCGCTACTTCGGCGCGCACGAGGGCGGCGAAGATGGCGTGAACGTAGCGGCTGCAGCTGAGGGAGCCATCGCTCGCATCAGGAAGGTGCATCAATGTCCAATTACGGACTTCTTTGTAGCCAAGTCTGTTTGAAATACGAGTTTTTAACTGCAATAAAGTAGGTTCGTGACTTTTCCTTTTTACCTCCGGAATGTGTTTATTTTACTGACTATCGCCGTGCAGCAAGATGCCATTTCGCCCACTTTTTGTTTTAGGTAACTACAATGCACAATATTTGCAGTAAATGCCGGCTAAGGCTATAACGAAATATTGGCTATAACGAGCAAATCGCGGCGCCCCTTCAATTTCGTTATAACGAGGTTTAACTGTACAAGCGAAAAACTTGCTTAAAAAATTAGCAGTGGCTTAGCTAAGCTATGCCAGGATATACGTAGCATGAGCTAAGGTTCAGCTGGTTATTCTTAGGTTTCCTGGTTGTCTAGGATTAGCTGATTGTCATGCTTACTGCTGGGAAAACGATTTCCAATCCAATCCAGTGCAGTCCGGCGGTCCAGTCCAGTCCAGTCACTGCTCCTCGCGCATGCGCAGCACGGCTCTCCAGGAGCCACGCGAAACGGCTATAAAACGGCTCCTTCGCACCGTCAGACCTGGCTACTGCCAATGGAGGCACACAGCTGGCAGGGTTCGCACAGGTCCTTGAAAACCTTGAAAACCCTTGAATTTAGAAGTGTC
The DNA here is from genome assembly GCF_048455015.1 of Haemaphysalis longicornis. Classification (NCBI taxonomy): domain Eukaryota; kingdom Metazoa; phylum Arthropoda; class Arachnida; order Ixodida; family Ixodidae; genus Haemaphysalis; species Haemaphysalis longicornis. The sequence continues at coordinate 26,300,394 of NW_027526361.1, forward strand.
AATTTCAAGGCCTGGAAAGTCCTGGAATTTTTAAATGGTCCTTGAAAACCCTTGATTTTTCTGGAGAGAACCAATGGCCCTATCTTTTCACAAGAATTTAAAGTGTTTCCCGTGAATTTTAGGTGTTAAAAATGTGAAGAAACATTGTAACAATCAAGTTTCAGTGTATTGCGTGAAATTACGAGTTTGGTGGATTCTCATTATTACGAGGCAACATTGGGAGCAGCACTCCTAAATAGAATCCATGTCACGATACAATCCAGTGAAACCCGGGTTCTGTTCTCTATCTTGCATGTTCCATCTAGTCTGTGGACGGCCGCTCATTGCGTGTTTGCTGTGCCTTATACGCTCCATCTGCGTTTGCTTTTACGTGCAAATGGTGGACGTGTACATAGTTCATCCTGCCTTGCAGCAACACTTGCTGAGTTAATTTCAGCTGATACTCTTGCTGACAAAGCACGAGATACAGGCAACATTAATGAATGAAGTTTTGAAATCAAAAAGCCTCAGCAAAACACCAAGAAAATACAAAAACCTCTAAATACCAACTCTTAAATAAAAAATAAAGCTGGGGGAGCATTCAAGAACCTGTTAGTGCCTATCTAAATGTGCACTAATGTACTTAGGTATTGGGCAATAACGAAATTTTGCATTGTGTTGAAAAAGTTATAAATAATCCCAGATATAACATAAGATGGGGACCTTGAAAATGTGTTTTCTGGTCCTTGAAAGTCCTTGAAAACCCTTGAATTTTTGTTTTTGAAGCCCGTACGAACCCTGGCTGGGCACGCGCCGGCACCAGTGCATCTGCCACGGTCATGATGTCACTCATCTGGAATGCGCAGACCAGCGAATGTGCAGACCCAATTCTTTACACATCCGTACTCCAATTGGATTGGATTTCTAATCCAATCCAGTGCTCTTTGCGATTGCGCAGCACGGCCCTCCAAGGTCCACGCGAAACTGCTCAACCTCGTCCTGTGTAGCTTACGCTACAAAAGGACTGCTTCTTGACACAAATGCCCAGTTGGATTCAGAGACAGGACGCAGAAACAGTGCAGGTTGCTTTCCTGTGCGGGCAGCTTCCGTGTCTGTGACCTGCTACGCACGACTATTGATCCTGACTGGAACACCTACGGTAGATTTTTATCCAAGCGATACTTCATGCCAAGCAGCAGGCTTAGGGAACTTGACTTGAAGAAGTTGTGGTACCAGATGAACCCTTGTTGGCAAAGTTCAATTGATCTGTGCAGTGAAAATATTGGCCGGGTGTTATAGACGTTCTCTATGCAGTCTGCTGGTGCCGTTGCATTTTTGTGTGTCAATTTGAGCATGCTTGCGGTTGTCCTGTGGCTGCAACTGCTGTGAAACCAATTACACCAAATTTGGCCGTCATTGCAGTGATCACAATTGGTTTACTGTAGACACAGTTTCTCTGACTGGAGTGATCGTAGTCCTCATAAGTACTAAGTGAGGTTTTGTTGATGACTGCCTTTCTTCTGCGATTCAGGATTCCATTGCTGGCAGGACATGGCGTCAGAAACTGCAAAGCGAGCGCAGTTGGGCATGCCGTTAAGTGTGCTGAAACAAGCAGATGGTGTACTGGTGATTTGCATGTCATCATTCTGATAGTAGATGGCAATTTTGTGTCCAGGAGAGACCACCCTTCATTCCTGAGGCTGCCCTTCAGAAGAAGATGGATGCGGATGGCGCCAAGAAGAAGCTGGTGTGTGCATTTATTTTGTTGTCTACGCACTCATGGTTGGCCACGTGCCTGGTAAAATGTGTACTTTGAAGCTTTGAAGCTGACCCTTTTACCTTTGCTTTTTCTTTTTAGGAACGGCACATTGAGGCTGAACTTGGGGATGACTACATACTGGATCTAAAGAGTTAGTGTACTAAAACTTTTCTCGGCAGTTTCTTTCTCTCTCTCTCTCTCTCTCTTTTTTTTTTTTTTTTGCATTCAACAACTGTTACCCCCCCTCCCCCCCTTTTTTTCCCCCAGAGAACTACGATCTTCCGGAAGATGAAAAGTATGACGTCATTCCCGAGATCTGGGAGGGGAAGAACATTGCCGACTACATCGACCCCGAGATCCTTGAGGTATGAGAAGCATTCAGAACCTGCTGTAGTTGGGTTGCTTTGTCATTCTGGCATTTTGGGAAGCATTTATTCTTTTTGCCTGGTACCTCTACTTTGTCTTAGTTCTTAGTTCGAGTTGCAGGCAGGGATCCCGAAAGCACCAATTTAGGATTTTCAACTTGTGGTTCAGTTCAGTTCATCGGTGCAGTGGGGGAAAGGTTCTCTCTCTCTCTCTCTCTCTCTCTCTCTCTCTCTCTCTCTCTCTCTCTCTCTCTCTCTCTCTCTCTCTCTCTCTCTCTCTCTCTCTCTCTCTCTCTCTCTCTCTCTCTCCCTCCCTCCCTCCCTCCTCATTCCCCCTCTGGTTGCTTGTGCAGAAATTGAAGCAGCTTGAGGCAGAGGAAGAGCTACGAGACCAGGCTGGCTTCTACGACTTCCCCGAGAGTGAAGATGACGAAGAGATGAAGGAGATCAGGAGCCTGGCACGCCAGTGAGTGTTCCCACACCTGACTTTGTTCCCCAGTTTTGACCCGCCTTCTCTTGGGGCCCGAAAAAGTTGCCCCTAGTTTTCTTTTTCTGTTTACTTATCCTCTCTCTCTCTGACTGACTAACTAACTAAAGCTTTCAGCGACTGACTTTATTGTGGCTGTGCATTGTTAAAAAGAACTCAACGCTGTGACTCAGACGTGCCCTAGCCACATTTTGAAGTGTGACACAGCACCGATTTGAGGGAGTGGCATTTTTGAAACAATTGGTTTTTGTGAACCAGCTGGGTGTGGGTGGAAAGTCTCAGATGCTTGGCACTGTGCCTCTCACCTTTGCCTCTTATCTTCCCAGGATTCGCAAGAAAAAGGCCATTCTGTCGATTAATGCCAAGATTGACAACACCACTAAGCCGAAGGTTTCGAGGCCCATAATGAAGAGGGTACGTGTTGGGAAACCTTTTGCATTAACCAGATGCAAAAAATGCGCAGGTCTTGACGGTTGTCTTTTCCCATTCCAGAGGGAGCGGAGCGTCAGTAGGCTGCGGTCGGAAATGTCCGATCTTGGCGTCGAGCTTGACAAGGGCAAGGTAGGAGTGCCACCCAGGTCCTTGCATGTACTGGTAGTGGAAGTGCGCTAGCCTAGCACGCTTGGCTTTAGGGGTGCAGCTGTTTTGGGATTAGCCTGTCGCTGTGTAGTACAAGTGCTGCAGAAGCGTGTCGCGTTAGCCTGCCTGGCTTTGTTCAAGTGCAGCGTGGTACCGTTGTTGCGAGAGCTTGTATGAACCTCCGGGGTGGTGGAATGCACTGATACGTGCAGCAATGCTAAATAATGCCTTCTGCCCTTCAATTTGTCACCCCTCCTTTGTGCAGGGCTGACACCTTCCGTGCAAGTTTCTGAAGCTGCATTTTCCCTCTTGATTTGCCATATTCTGGCACTTTGAATGCACCTAAGATGCCGGGCAAATTACGCTGGTTTGCGTGAATGTATTGTGGGTCAAAGCCACTGTAACGCACTTGTGTTGCGCTGACGTAAAAGCCGCTGGCTATTGTTCAGTGTTTGTGGGGCACGTGGCAAATGATTTTCAGTTAGCTGGATTCTTGTTTTACATCCGAGTGTTCATTGAGCTCCCAAAATTGGCGTTTGTAAGTCATCGGCGCAGACTATGCGGCCAGCCCTTGTGGCAGTGTGCAGTTGAAGGGGAAAAGGCTGGCAGAGAAGGTGCGAGTGATGCATGTGCTGTCATGTGCCCACGGTTCTGTTGCAGACGCACTTCAAGCGGGCTGCCTCGGAGGTGCGGACCCCGCGGCCCCTGAAGAGAAAGCGGGAGGACAGCGAGGGACGCGTGCGCAGCAGCTCCAAGACGCCCCGGGACGAATCGGGCGTCCGTGATGCCAAGGCAAGTTTGCTGGCTGCTCTCGCTGCGTGAAGCCCCCTGGCGCCGTTGCGAGGCGCTGAACTCTTGTCAGGGCCCCAGGGTCTTCTTCCCAAGAGTTACAGAAACAGTGAAAGAAAAAAAGCCTCTCTTTCCCAGTTCTGTAGCTTACAGGCATTCACCATTCACTCTCCTTTCCATTCATCTTCACAGCGCACAAATAACGGGACAAAGGGGAGGATAACACTGGACAGGCGCTGGACAAGTGTTATCCTCCCCTTTGTCCCGTTATTTGTGCGCTGTGAAGATGAATCTGTACCAACTAGCCCGTTTTTCCACGCTACTTCAGCTCCTTCCCATTGCCACACTTATTGTGTTGCGCAGGATGACAGGGTCAAAAGGTGATGGAGCACAACTGCTTGTACCTGTGTTGTGTGGGTGCTGTCTTACTTAAGATAGTTGACACACACTTGGATGGGATAGTTGAGAAACACTTAGGATAGTTGCGAGCATTATGTGCTTCATTGTGCCTGAATGTAGGGAGGAGGGCTTGCGGTACCCTCCTAATTTGTGGTGCCAGGCTTTGACGGCATGCTCGCTAGTCTGGAGGATGGCATTCAACAATGTGTGGGCACACGTATCATGGAAGTGTGCAGCAAGAAGGAGGAAGTCGACGACAGGGAAAGCAGTTGGAATAAACGTTGCGTTGACCCAGTGCCGTTGCAAATTTAATTTTTGTTTGCAAATCATTCACTTTAGGATGAACCAGTCTTGGGATTCATTTATTTCATTATATGCTCAGGCTTATTTTCTCTATTATTTGGAAGAAACTTGTTTATGTGTAGTGCATGTCAGTGGAGTGACACTGTTTGTAGGTTGCTGAGTACCATTGGTTCTTGCTGTTCATTGTAAACCCAAGTGGCTCTCTTTTCGAGGTTTCTGCTCAAAAAGGGGCCCCTATCGAAGTGCTCCCTTTGCTTGACCTGCTGCTGCTGTGGCCGTTTGCAGATGCGTCGCAAGGTGAAGACGCTGGGCAAGCGTGCCCAGCGTTCCATGAACCGGCAAGCCAAAAAGGGCGAGGCCGACCGCACCATCCCGAGCCTGCGGCCCAAGCACCTGCTGGCCGGCCGCCGCGGGGTGGGCAAGGCCGACCGGCGCTGAGGAGGAGGCCATCGCCTATTGCTGGACTGGCTGTAGCAGCTGGCCCAACATTAAAGACGGGACTCTCAAATTGGTCTCCACAGTTGATCGGGGCACTCGTTCCCTCTGCTTTTGCACACTGCTGGACAACTTGCTTGCGGGGCCTTAGGATTTCAAGGTGGCACTGTCCATCGCAGAAAACTATGTCACAGCTTTTGTGACTTTTGCCAACAGGGCTGGCGTTGCCGTTCTCCATTCAAAAAGGCGAGCCGAAAGCGAAATAGTAGGAGACCATAACTTACTGCGCGAGTGATGCCAGCCTCTTGGTAGCATCCACAATGCAACAAATTAGTCCAACATTTTAAGGGTGCACATGCAGTTCAAACGTCTGCTGCGATTCCAACTTGCATACCTGTGTACACACTGTTTGGTGTACTCTCGTCCACCCTCTCCTCTCCCCCCTCTCAGTTTGCCAAGCTGAACACCCTAGATGCAGACCAGTGGCAAATGGCAGGGAAGGACTGTGCTGACAGCAGCACGTAGCCCTTCTGCCTTGCACCTCAGCGCTGCTGCAATAACCAGCAGACTCAAATACCTGGTGTCCCATAGCGATCCACTGGCATCAGTTTGCCTGAGTTTTCGCTATCTCGGACCTTCCTTTCGGCATGCATGCTTTTGCCTAGTGAGACGGGATGCAGCCACATGTCCCATGTGCAAAGGACATTTCACCGTTTTGCGCCCTTCGCACAGGGTTGCAGCCATCCTCTAAAAACAAGTTTTAACAGTTCGTGTCACATTGGCGTAATCATACCTCGTATTTTTACATAAGAGTCGCTTTCACCTTTGATGACCAGATGCTTGATGACATCACGTGGTTGTTTCAGGCTCAAGTTGGTATGCTGAAATTATTTATTATGCCACACTTCCATCCACACGTACTGTACGTGGATTGAAATATTTTACGTGCAGTGGCTGCCCAGCAGGGCTGTATCTCTAGTGAGCGAGTTCAATTCCCAGCCACCGCAGGAGCATTTCACTGGATGCGACATGTAAAACACACGTGTGGGTAAACATAGGTGCGAGCGCCAGGTTGCCTGAATTAATCCGTTCCCTGCTTTGGTGTGTTATTTGTATCTCAAAATATAAAATCTTGATGCAGTACATGAAATGCCATTAAAACAGTACAGTGACTGTTACACCCAGCAAAACTGGTTTTTAAAACAATGCATACAACTAACATAAAAAAAAATGTGAAAGTAAACAGAACATTCTTTTTAATGCTCTCTTCTACTCTTCACATTGGAAATATTAATGGCCCAGACCCACAGCTTCGAGCCTGAGCCCGGCCCTGGCCCACCGATGGACGCTTCGGGCCTGGCCGATAGCAGTCAAACCTGTACCAAAGGGAAAGAGCTCCAGTTAGCGCATGAGCCTGTAGCATCCTTTGATGCAGGTTTGTACGTGACATCAGCGATATTTCTGTATGCCTGTGAAAACGTTCCCATCGACAGCTGTTATGCACAAAGTCATTCGCTGTTGTTGATCCAAATTGCCACAGAATAATTTGAGTGCTCAGCTATTCTTGCACATCTGCGACTATGTGGTGCAACTATTGTAAAGACCAAGGTCACACCCTGATGCAAGAAGGGCCTAAGCGCTTTGCAGCAAAACCAACCCGCTTTCATGTTATTCTCCAAGAAGCACTTGACAGACTCAGATCCTGTGACCTGTAAAAAATTGTGCAAATCAATTCAAGTAACAGCCACTGCAATTTGCGAATCATTGGTTTGAAACCATAAAGCTAATGTATTTTTGAAGCCTATGACTACACTTTGGCCTTGTTCGCCTATCAGCTAGAGCAGAGCATAAAGCTAGAGCAGAGCTAGAACTCGTCATGGCACAGTGAAAACCAAATGCATTGGGCTTAAAGCAGCCATGAAAGCAAAATACAGGATTGGTTCATTTGAAAGATTGCCTCGTTGGAATATCTATCGTATCACATTTAATAGAAGAAACTTCACTCGAAAAAGCTGTATAATGAGGAAAACAAAATAGGCAGGCAACTTGTTGAAAAAGATGACGTTTCGCCTCCCTCGTGCCCACCATCATCATCACCATAAGCACGTTCCATTAACCCTTTGAGGGTCGAATTTTTTCGCCAAATGCGATCCCCCCAGGGTCGATTTTTTATTGCTGATTTAAATTCTTCGGATGAATCTATTTCGAGAAAGAATTATAGTAATTTTTTAGGGTGACCATAAAGTGACAAAAAAAATCGTTTATGTTGCTACATATAGTATGTGGATTATTCATGAGTAACACAAGAAAAAATCTAAATAAAAACGAGAGAGTAACAAGCCGGCACGTTTTGGGTGAATCAAAATCAGGCATCAGTTTCGCGGGCGCAAAAATCGGGAAGCACCCGGACGACAATACCAAAACCAGCCGCTGAGCGCGCGTGGGTGTGCGCAGCCGGATGCGGGAGCGATAGGCGGCGCACCGCTTATAAAATACAAAAAAAAAGGAGAAAAGAGCCTCGTCAGTTTCGCGGGCGACCTTGGTCTGTGGCAGGCGCAAGAAGCGAGAGGCGCCCGGACGCCCGGTGGGCGATACCCAGCGCGCCCCCTCGTTAGTGGATGCGCAAACGATAGCCGGCGCGCCGCTGAAGTAAATCATAAAAAAATAGAAGAGCCATCAGCGCAAGAAAAAAATTTGACGTATTTCCGAAGTGTGGCAGCACATGCCAAGCAAGAGAAGTTGGCGAAAAAAACGCGCTTTTTAAAGATACAAGCAATGCCGTACATGTACGTCATTGACCATTTTGAAAGTGTTTGCCGATGCCGTACATGTACGGCCGTGACCCTCAAAGTGTTAGTCATAGGAATGGGTCTTGGCAGCTCGTCCCTTTGTTCCACACTGCTCACCAGCTACTTTGCCGCACTAGGATTATGAAGCATTGCAGTACAATTGTGCGATTCACTAAGGTTAACAAATCAAACATGGGAGTTCAATGGATTGTAAGCCTGCAGAGCAAGCTATTTGTGCTTTAAATGTAATGTATATCCTTTTATAGCAGTAAGAACGGTGGGGCAAAGTGGAGAAGTGGCGAAGGATCATGTAAACATACAGTAGAATCTAGTTGATACAATTCGTCATATGTTTTTTGGCCTAGTACGTTTTTGTTTTTATTCCCTTCTGACGTGACTTAGAAACAATGCATTTTTTTAGTGTTTAATGTGATTACAATTTTGCCAAAAAGTACGACCGTGAAAGTGGATCCTGACTGACATTTCTAGAAATCTTATGTTTATTCTTTGCTATACCTGCTAAAACCGCATTCCAACAAGCCATGACCTGCACATTGCAGAGCTGCGGAGGCCTCAGCAGCGCCGGTTTTACAACAAAAACCGTTGCCAGGTGTGGCCACCTTGTCCAATGATGATGATACGTGAGGCAAGGCACCACGCCGTCTAGCGGAACTTGTCATAATCAAAAAAGGTGCACAGTGCACACCTGCCAATTCATGCGATCTGTCCGGGAGCCTCTTGATTTTTTATCTTTCTTCCTCCTCATTGTATAGGAACAGTCATTAACCTCTTTGGACAATACGATTTTTGCATAATACGTTTTATTTTCCGGTTCTCGTGAAAAGCATATCAATGAGATTTCACTGTATGCACCGCATATAAGACTACTGCCAGCTGAAGCAGGCGACTTTTGAATGCGCTGGTCTGTTAGAACACCGGCCAACTGGCATAAACGACACAGCCACTTATGTGACGCTGTTCGTTCAGTTATACCCCATTGTTGCGCGAGGTTGTTTTGGGGAGGCGAGGCTCACTCGGCAGAAAGGAACAAGGCATGATGGTGTCGGACAAAACAGGAAGCCCTGGCATACATTTCCGAGGCAGTTATTTTGAAAATACACTAATGAATATCAAGAACTACTCTAGCCGGTGAAGTCCTTATGTGCTTTTGAACAGTTCAACTCACGAAAGTTTGAGCACATGGGCATCGGTCGAGCTTCACAGGGGTGAGACAGCTGCACATATTGCGCATTTTTGATACAAATTTGCTTTCCTGCGCCAGGCTGCTCCAAAAGCTTCAAAATTTTGAAAATTGCGCCAAACTGCTCCAAAACGGTCTGAGAGCCAAGGATATTAACGCTCCCGTCAGTTTCAGTGGGGAAAAATGCTTACTGGCGGCATACTTTTCCAGCATCTGCAAGGTGGTGATGTTTGTAACGGGTGATCATTCAATGAAAAACCCGATATATTTTTTTTTTCGAAAGCTGCTGCAAAAGAGAGCTCATGTGAAGCTATACCTCCTCTGTCAACTTCTCCCTTGCCTCCACCTCCTCCGGCATCATTACCAGCAGCAGCCTCAATCTCGTCAGCATCCGACGCTCGCTCCATTCTTAACTACGTGGTGCAGCGCTGCACATATTAAACACGGCTCTTGCAGCATGCCTCTGCCAAATTATGCACCTGCCATACCTGCAACTACACGCAAGGACACTATCCTACAATGGAACTGTCGGGGCCTGCCCCAAAAAGTTGGTGAACTTAAGGAACGCCTTCGCCTAGGCTCACTTCGTGCATGGGCGCTACTGCTTCAGGAAGCGAATGGCCTACCCCGTATCCCCTTTTTTACTGGCTATGCGTCTCCAACAATCATTGACCACCGTAATGCCCCACCAACACCACGGGGTAAAGCGGTGGTATATGTCCTCACGCGCCTTCCCCAGCAAGCCATTGACCTTCAAAGCTGGTGCTCCCCGTGGCAAGAAACTGTTGCGGTGAAAGTTCAACTAAGTTCCTGTGCAGTGATCCTCGTATCCTGCTATGTGCGTCCTCACAGTGGTCATGCCCCGCGGGCTCGGTTTGGGTGGATTTCGCATATACGAGCACAACATCCCGGTTGTCCCATCCTCATCGCCGGTGACTTTAATGCTCCGCACCCAGCCTGGGGCTATAACATGGCGAGTGCGCGAGGTTCAGATCTCCTCAAGATCATGGAGAATTCTCGCTTCACTCTACTTAATGACACGACCCAGTCAACTCGCCGCTCCACGTCTACTCGTATGCCTCCACATTCCCCAGACCTAGCTTGGTGGCTTGGTCCAATGGCCGTTACTTGGCGGCGGGAGCCAGACTGCTGGGGTAGCGACCATCATCCCATTTACCTCGATATTTCATCTTCATCCTCTCGTCGCCTACGTCGTAAATGCCATATTATCAAGTGGGACGAGTTTCGGAAGTCGATTAGGCAGATATCAGCATTCAAAGAGGACCCTTTATCATCCATACAAAGGGCTCTTGAAGATTCTACAACTGTAAACTGGGTTGGCAAGAGCCGCCCTAACCCTGATTTGCGCCTCCTTCAGCTGTGGGTGCAGCGCCGCCAGGCAGAAGTGTTTGCTTGTCGCAATCCCAACTCTCCGACTTGCCAAATCCGCCTTAAACAGCTCACAGCCGCGGCTCGTCGCCATGAACGCCGGCTGTCCCGCCAGCGCTGGCTTGACATGTGCGCTTCGTTAGGGCCTCAGCCTGGACTACGCTCCATATGGCGCATTTTTCATTCGTTGGAGCGATCACCACGATCCCCAGATCCTGCTGCGTCAGCGTTCCTCACGTCCAACCAGACTTCTTTGCAATTTGCAGATACGCTGGCCCATACTTTATACCCCGATTTTGACTTGGACCCAGCCATCATGCCCCCTCCGTTCACTCTTCCGTTCGGTGCTGATACGCCGCCATCGGAAGCAGCAACCGAGGGCATACTCTCACCATTTACAATTGCGGAACTAACCGCGGCCATTGACACGGCGGCACTCCGCAAAGCTCCTGGCCCCGACGGAGTAACATTTGAATCTTTCAAGAACCTCGACCGTTCTTCTCTGGAGGGACTCCTAGAGGCGTACAACCGGGTTTGGCTCACGTGTACAATCCCCCCGGCCTGGCTTCAAGCGGATGTTGTTACTATCCCGAAACCCGGTAAACCGAGTACAGACATCCGCAACCTCCGACCAATAGCGCTTACGGCGACCATTTGGAAGCTGTTGGAACGGATGATTGCCACACGCCTTCACTGGTGGCTCGACGAGCACCATCTATACCACCCATGCCAAATTGGATTTCGTCCCCACCTTGGTGCAGAGGATGGTCTGAGCCACCTCTCCGAGATGATCCTTATTGGCGGCCGATCCCACCGTGTTCGCTCTGTGCTGGGCATGGACGTTCACAAAGCGTACGACCACCTTGGCCACGCCGCCGTCATTGCGGTACTTCATCTCCTTCACCTGCCATCCCGCCTATGTGATTTCATTTCCTTCTACCTACGAAACCGCACCTTCTCCATACGTCTCAACGGATCTCCCATAGGTTCCTTCCAGCCCCGCCGTGGTGTGCCTCAGGGATCTGTCTTGGCCCCCTTGCTTTTTAACATGGCCATGATACCTCTTGCCTGGCGACTTGGTGCTGTTCCACACATCTATAGTATCATCTATGCAGACGACATCACGGTATGGTCTGTTCACCAGGACCTTCACGTCCAAAGTGTCCGCCTGCAACAAGCTCTAGATGAAACCAATTCTTGGTGCAGATATCTTGGCCTCACGCTTTCGCCTAACAAAACAGCCCTTCTCACCGTGGCCAACGCATGGGGCCGTCGGCGATTGGCAACCTCCCCGATCCGTCTTTCGGTTCAAGGCACGCCTACCCTGCGGGTGTTGGGCTTGGATATTACGGCCACCGGTTCTGCAAAATCTTGGATTCGCTCTGCAAAGCATCAAGCTTCACAATCGCTGCATCTGTTCCGTCGCATGTCTCAAAAAGCCGGCGGTGCGGCCTCCAAGATGGCCCGCATGCTTGTCTGAGCCATTCTTCAGCCTCGCATAGTTTATCAAGCACAATTCCACTTTATTACAAAGTCAGACTGGGCACAACTCGAATCAATAAACAATTCGGCTATGCGAGCTATAACTGGTCTCCCAGCCCTCACCCCCGTCCCTATTCTGCAACAGGAAGCGCAGCTCAACACGTTTGATGAGCTAGTGCATCAGCGTCGACAAGCCCGCCTCCAAAAACAAGCCCTTGACCCTGATTCCGCCGCTCTTGCAGCATACACGACCGGTTCACCAGCCCCACCACTATCAAACACCACTATACGGCCCCCATGGAAGTTCCACCAATTAACGGATACACGACCTGTTGTCCGTATTCATCCCCGGACAGTTGGTGCTCCGATTCCGCCTTCTATGGACATTGGTAGCCCTTCGTCTACGCTGATGTTTGTCGACGCCAGTGCTTCCGATACCTTACTTCATACGGCTCTACTCTGCCCGACTGTGGCTCCCGATCCAGTGACCTGCACTTACATAACAACGGAGAAGTGGCCATCAACGCAGGCAGAACTCCTTGCAGTGCGGGATGCTCTGCTACACACATCGTTGCTAATCAACCACGCTTCACCACAGTGTACAATTTACACTGATTCGTCGGCAGCTGTTCGAGAGCTTCGTAAAACTCTCACGTCCAACGAGCTTCTGCTAGAAATCCAGGACATAATGGACACTTATCCATGTCGTGTGCGCGTGTCATGGCGCCAACGGAATAGCCACCCCGCAATGCAGGCTGCAGATGCCGGAACACACCCCGTGCGTGTGCAATATCCAGCTCCTCTTGCACCTTCGTCAAACGGTGTTCGCCTTGCCAGTGCAAAAGAACGTCTACGGTGCACCGCGCGCGCTCTCATACCCCCGCGCGGTATAGATCTCCCTGGCGGGTTGTCTCGCCAAGATGAGGTCCTGCTCAGACGTCTTCGCCTGGGAGTCGCCCTCACGCCAGCTGTGACGAGGTCCTGGCCTCCTCAATACCATGCCCCGTTCAACTCCACCTGCCCCTTTTGCCCCGCTCCAGTTGACCAGGCTACAGCAGAGCACCTGGTGTGGAGTTGCCCTGCTCTGCGAAGCCTACGCGCTGTGCGCATCGCCACCTGCGGCCCGCGCCCCGGACGTCCGCGAGACTTCATGGCGGGGATACAAGGACCACATCATGGCCCCCTGCTCCGATTCCTTCGGGAATCCGGGGTGTATCTATACATTTAACTTCCCCTTATGCTGAATAGCAAACTTCCGCAATAAAAAAAAAAAAAAAAAAAGTCGCAATGTCGGGTTGCACATGTTTTCTGTGAGTTTGTAAAGTTTTCCCACCGAAAACCATTGCAAAGTCATGTACAAAAAATACTTATGTGTACCGAGGCGGCAAACTACTTGGGCAAGGTGATTGAAAAACGGCAATTTTAGGAGCGCCGTATCTCCGGAGCGACATTACTGGGCGCCGCCATGTTGGGGTGGAAAACATGGCCGCCGGGCGAAGCAGTTGCTCGTGGTTCAGGCAGTGCTCTTCGCCGACTTTTACCGCGGTTTTGGTTATGGGTGTGGCTGGGTTCACATTTAGTTGTTTGATCTGTTGCCCGTTGCGTGACTAGAAAGACGGGAGTTCATCCAAAACAACGTGCTGCCCGCGAATTCGCCGTGTGTCGGCCTTGAGTGTGGGGCGCAGTGCGCGCTTGAAGTGAAATTTCGGATCCATTGCGGTGTTATAAAACGTCGAGTTATTGCTGCCTTTGACAGCGAACTTGCGAGCGGCGGGAATGTGACGATCGACACTGCACAAGTGGCGGCGCAGGCTACATCGCCGGAAAATGTTCAAGCAGTGTCTGATAGGGGGAGGGGCTATTATTGCACGCTAGTAATTATGCTTCATCTATCTGAAGTGAAATTTAATGCGAAAAGAAAGGTGGCTAAACATACCAACGTTAATCAAATTACGATCGTAGTGAACGTGCACCTTGGGTATTGAAATGGGAGGGCTAGTGGGGGTAAAGCCGAGTCTAGGATTACAAAATTAATTTCGGCATTCACATGATAATAAAAGTGCCTTACGATTCCTTAGTTTTTCAATTAGATATTTTCAAAAGACCTCCACTCTATGCATAGAGGCTAAGAATTTAAAAGTGGTTTGTAAAAAGCTAGTGCAGTTCGTACCTTGTGATAATCTGGTAGAAAAAACTGTATTGAAAGGCTGTTTCAGGGTTATGTACGCTCAAAACCGATTAAAACGTGCACTTTTCCCCCCGAGTTGCCAAAGATTTCATTTTTTAGGCTCCTCAGGTTACATAATAAATGTCGCTTTTCTGCTCCAAACCAAGGTTCTGCTCCAAAATCAAGATTTCGATGCTCCAAAAACTGCTCCCAAATCTTATTCAGCTGTCTCACCCCTGCTGGTGGTAATGGTGTTGGTGAAGTTCCCGTTAATGAGATTGCGACCATTTGATGACGCAGCATTCTGGCTTGTACGCTTGCTTGTTGGAAACACACACTACATGCTGAAGTCAAGAAAGTTTCACCACTCCTGCAGCCCAAAAGGAAGAATGTGGCTTGCCGTTGAGGTCTGCAGGACATTCACATCCAGCCGAAAGCCCACCGAGAAGTGTGCTTCTTTCTCCTGCTACTACACTTGCCACGGATCTCCTCAGGACCTTTGCCCATGACTTTTTTTCCCCCTATTTTATTTGGAAGGGGGTGGGGACCCTGCTGGTTGGTTGGTTGGCTGCCTCCCACCATGGCCCTGCTGTTTCCTGCAATCGGCACGTCACGTCTTCTTTCTTTACTTCTCTTTATCCACTGTGAGGCAAGTCTCTGCTGAAGCACCTCCTTACTCCAGTGTTTCACAACACGATTACCGTGAACCGTAACTAAATAGAGAGAGAGAACAGTCTTTAATGAAAACTGGCGATGTCAGCCCAGCTAAGATACAGCACGTGCAGATCCGATCAGAAGGAACCTGAGTGTGGGAGGGGCAGCCAAGCTAAAGCCAGAGTGGCAGCACTGCACCACCCAAGAAAGCCGAAGGTAACTGTGCACGTTCTAGCATTGACTTCTGTTGGCCTCAGTTCCGTGTCCTGTTGAATTGCAACGTTTCGAAGCTGCATGGAGTCTGTATACCATCCACTTTAGTACCCCCTTTATACACTCCTGACAACACGAAACATAAAATTTGTTGGAAGAATTGAAATTTTGGCTTTAGTTCTTGCATTTCTTAGTAAGAAAAGCATCATTTGCTGCCAGAAAGGTGCGGAGGATACCATAAAATAAAATTGTTACGTTAAGGAGTAGGCTGCATGAAAAAGCCGGGTGTACCTGAAATGCTTTGCGGTAAAACCAACTTGTGTTGTGAGGGATTGGTCCACTAGTGACACCAGGCAGAATAGGCGCCGTCTGTGTGTTCTCTGCAAGTAAGTCGGCAGCTGGACAATGAGGAGCGCACAGGGACAGCCGAAACAGGATTCACCTGCGTGGCTCTTCCCTGGAGCTTCGGGTTTCTTCGGTCAATTGGTGCTCCTGCATAGGAAGCTGGTACAATGTTGTAGCTGAAGTGGGTGCGTAGGAACTTGGCAGTAAGTTACGGATACAAGGTTGCAGAAGTGGCTGCGTGTTGGCTGTGCTAAGTTGTGTGTTTGGCTAGAAGAGTACAAGAGGACAACTGCATGCACTAGCTAATAAGCGTGCTGCAAAACAAAGGTGGAGTTAAGAATCTTTTGTGATGCCCAGAGGAAGGAAACTTGAAGGAAAGTTTGAGTGAGCTAGGCACGATCGGCAAAGCAGAGTGTGCACACCGAGCAGCCTGTACTCGCTGCTAGCAGCGAGATCGAGGCCTAGTAAGGAACCTGCAGGTTACAGCCACGTTCCTTTCCGGACTGTGAGGAACGGGGTGTCCTGGATTGAGGACACCTCTCACTGGTCCAGAGTGACCGCAATCACAACAAATGGATAAATAAAGTTTTTATCCTCCTCGATGAAAGGCAAAACTAGCGTAGTGGCGGGCATTGGATGTAGGCAAACTCTTCAAAGGTATGAAATTCATATCAGCCCCGGACTAGGAAATGAGGTTGCGTGGCGGCAGCTTTTATAGGAAGACCCAAAAAGCTGAGGAAGAAAACTTTGCGACATACAGTGGGTTATTGGTGAATGGGCATCTAAAATTTTTTTCTGAGCAAAGCCAAAAGATTTTCAAATTTGGCCCTTTGAAGAAGTTCATGAAGCTGCTCCCCTAGCGCAAAGAGATAGCGCCTGGAGAAAAAATTGGTACCGGCGATCCTATAGAAGAGGCACCCCACCGGAGAAGAAACGACTGGGTGACATGATGGACGTGTCACCGATCCAGCGACTCTTCATAGAAACTCTCTAACTGTATGTCTTCCTTAAAATGACTGCCATATGTTCAAGGGAAATTATTATTATTATAATTCTTTATTCGGAAGGGGAGACTCAAGGTCTAGTCTCAAAGGAAATAAAATTCAGTCGTACTTTTAACCTTTTTTTTTGTTGTCTCAATGTTGTGTGCTAAAAAGGCGTACCTCTACGATACATATCTTGCCCTTCCTAGCTTACCAGGCATTTTTAAACGAGACTTTTATAACCCTACATTTGGCAATCAGATCTTCTCCGCAGAAGTTTTGGGCCAAGTGCATAGCAGTCTTACAAACGTCATTCCAGCGTTCGGAGAGAGGAGCCCGTGAGCGTGGCTGTTCGACTGATTAGGACACACGGACAGATGCCCTGTGTGTTCCATCGCCGCCGGAAGGCCTTTTCTCTCCATTGCGCCATAGAAAAACTTTCGCCAAGGTAGCTGGAATGATTAAGAAAGGCAATGAGCGGAGATAAAACTTGGCATGTGGGTGCTCAGGGAGACGGAGCAATGTTTTTGCGCGGAAGGCGGGCACCAAACAATGCGTCCATTGTTGCATTCGGCTTTGTTTGTTTAGCTTGTAACGCTTGGCGCACGAAGATGACACCCAGGAGGTCAGTCGCCAGCCGTTACAACTGCGTACACTATGCCTGCAAGTGGGGCTTTATCGACTTTAGTGCGCAAGCGGGGTCGACCGCAAGCAATCTGCGCGCGTAATTTGTTTGAAGCCTCCGCAAGGGCGAAAGGACGATGTTAAAGGGCCAGCGCCGATCGGTGGAGAACGAGCGATAGCATAGTGGAGAAGAAAGAGGATGCATAATTATGACTGCGCTCCGCGCCTGCGCTCGTGCGGTCTCTTGCCAGCGACTCGGCAGATTTAACAGCGTTCTTGCGTTGGATTCTGCCACGAAACTGAAGCATTATATGGTCATTGTTAAAGCGGCCCCATGCCGAGTACGTGGTCTGCTACAACTGACGGCATAGGTCACATGGCCAGGTGCTGTAGTCTGCTGTAGTGTCCGCCCCCTACAGTCCACCGCAAATGTGACAAACTCCACCCAGACAAAAGTGAATGTTGCCCAGCGATTTACTGTGTTCGCGACGAGCTGCCGGGTACATCGCCCTCACCTCCGCCAGCGAGTAGAATTCCCAAGCCTCAAAGCAATTTCCCGACAAAGTACCGCGAGCAATGGTGCTTCTCAGGCCGATCGTGTACGACAGTGACCCAAAGACATCTACATTCTTCGTCTCAATTCCCAACAGTGGCCACAACATAAAACCATACCTTACGGGCCTAGCAAACAAGAACCGGATAATAACACGGCACTATTTTTTTTACTTCGTGTTTTTGTCATGCGCGGCATATGAAGAAGGTGTAAGATGTCAAGAGAGAGGAAATATGAAAGGAGAAGAAAGTATGGAGGTAAGACAAAGATAAGACAGTAGGAAGAAGAGAGATAAGGGGTACAAAAATCACAGAGTCTACAGGTAGGCATGCAGTCCGGTTTCATGGAAAAAAGCGTTGAGCAAAAAAAAAAAGTTGAGCAGCGACCTGCAGTAGCGGTCATCTTGCATCCACCGGCTGAAGTCAGCCGGTTTATCCCACCCAAAACCAACCACTCTGAGCGCATTGTCCCGAGCTGCCCTTGTTCCTGTGTACAAGGCATTCTATTTTATGATGTTTGCTAGCTGAAGTTTGTCTCTTCAAAAGGAATGTACTACGCAAAAGTTCCTGCATACATTTATTTTCTGTTTACGTGTCCCCGTCCCAGTGTTCGTTTCAGAAAAACGGCTCTACAAGCTTCACCAGTCTTGTCACAGGTTGTAGTGCACGGAGCAGCAATACCTGCTTTCACACTTTTAACACTTTCCGTGCTAATAAGCAACCCCTGTGAGCTGATATTTATGCTCACAACCCTTGGTCTGGTCCCCATGGGCACCTGGTCGTCGTGGCTGGATGTGGGCGCGTAGCCCTGTACCACCTTGAGCTTGTACCTCTTATTGAGCCTACAAGACCTGCTGCCCTTTCATTAATGCTATATAGTACTCTTCTATGTTGCAGCTATGCTTTTATTGACTAGAAATCCCACTTCCAGTTCTCTTCTGTCCACTAGAACACGGTAACATATAGGACGTGTCCATTTTTAGCACCGTAAAGGCTTCACCAGTCCTCCTAACCTCACTAAGCCCTATGACATCCCATTTAATGCCCTTTAATTCCTCGAACAACACCTCTGGACTCACTTCACTAGATAAGGTTCTCGTGTTAAACGTTACAAGGTTCGGATTCCAATGGCGGGAGAGATAAACCGAGCCAATCTCTCTCGCCTTCAAACTCTTCTCCGACCTGGTTTCTTCCACGCGTGGGTTTGGGCCGGCGGAGTTTTCTGCGCTCACGTCTAGCCTCATAGAGCTTCGCCCTAAAGCGGGCATTCCGGCGTCTGCGACCACCAGCGTTGACCCCTGCGATTGATGATCGGCAGTGCCGGTCTTAAAGGTGCGCAACCAGGGTGGTCGCACAGGGCGCCGGCGAGAAGGGGGCGCTGCTGGACACCCACCCCCTGTCCCCCCCTGCTCTGTCCACCCGGCTCTGACTTCCGTCCATCGAAAGAAGCGACTTCGGCGGCGCACTTTGAAGTGAGGGAGAAAGCACGTATGTCGAAAAAATCCCAAATAATCAAGCCTATACCGAGAAACATGGACCCACAATTTCACACGCAAAACGAGGGTGCAAAGGTGGAATTGGACTTCCGAGAAACCGCCTGAGGAGGCTTCGGGAGACCGTATTCACGAAACTAATTCAAGTGCAACTTTTGACTTCTGGCTTATGCTGGAACAAAATGCTGAAAAAAGAACAAAACTTATGCTGAAAGGGCGCCTTCTCGGGACGTTCTCGGCCCGAAAAATAAGCTATACTTAAGTCAACAAGAAGCGACGCAAAAAATTGAATTGATCTCTTTGTTTTTTTTTTTTTTTTTTAGAGAAGAACACTTTTTTTTTGCTACTATTGTTACTGTGTGCATGGATATGGAAAAAAAATTCGTACAATGGTCTGGCTACCTCGGAAAGAGGGGTTGCATTTCCGGGGTGTGACATTATTTTAAAGTCCCGATGTTTCATTTTAAGAGAGAGAAAGAGAATAAATCTTTAGTTATCGAACACAGGCTGATGTTATAAACTTCGACCCGTGAAAGGCATCCCTGGGGTTCTTTGACTTCGATTGAAATCTTCTCCGTCCCACGTGTTTCAAACAAACTGAAGAAAAACTTTGTTACGTCACCACGTGACTACAGCGGTCTCCTCTTACACACATTTCTAAGCAGGGCTATTTGTTAAAGAAAAGAAAGACAAATGCTAAAATCACTGGCGTGTGTTGAATGCTTTAAAGAGAAGCTTTCGTATTACGCTAACTAACCTGATCTATCCTGGCAAACCTCGCACGGTCTACAACATTACTTGAGGAGGTTGTACTCATACTGACAGCAACCATTTGGCACCGTTAAACTTTTCCCAAGTGGGCGAGGAAAACTGGTGCGCCAAACTTTCTTAACCCCAGACCACACCCGAGACACTTTTATACAGCACCGAATAAAGTCATGATTATAACAATAATATATGTGTATTCTCTATATAAAAGCAAAAGATGCCCCCACTGCACTACAATCAAGTTTAACGCTGAAACTTCGTCATTCTCTGTCAATTTGTTACCTGGGGTGTCTACCTGAAGCTAGAGCACCATCTGTTTTAGTTCTGTAGTACAAACACAAAGGCCCCATTCCGCATTTCGGCGATGTTTCCTTGTCTGTCTGGTCTTCTGCGCAGCACGCAAAACCAATTAGGAGGCGCGCGTACGTGGTACTGTAGAAAAATACGTAATTTTAAGGAAGCATTATACGAACAATAAAAAAAAAAATAAATGGACGCTTTATTGGTCTCTCAGTACGAAGGTCTTATTCCTGCTCCTGCTATTTGAGAGTACCCATAGCACTACTTGTTTCGCTTAAATGCCCGTCGTATTCGTGCCTTCAACACTCGTTGGTTGCTTATAAAGGCTTCAATCAGACAGTCAACAGAAGGTTTAAAATCAGACATACAAAATCAGACAGCCAATCAGACTATATTGTGGCTTCACGAGTGGGCGCTAGCTTTTCGAGGAATAACTGCAAATGTCTGGCATTTTGGTTAGCACAGCTAACCTTTGTTTTTTACTGACAAGCCTATTCTTGTTTGTGCATTTTAAGCAGCATTGTCTGCTTGAAATGTACATGGTTTGTGACCTGATCGGACCTTAGGCGGCGTCATGCGTGAGAACCTTACTCTGGCTGGCGCATTGATTCGCGGTTCACGTTGCAGGCTGCAGCCACCGAAATACAAATCTCGCGTGAATGAACTGTAAAACACAATTTTGTTTTACGATTAGACATCCCCCCTCCCCCCCCCCCCCCCAAAAAAAAACGAAAAGAATCAATCGCAAAAAGCTAATTTAAAAATCTACCATCCCTCACTGAAGGAAGTTGAAAGAAGCGCGGAAATTACGATTTCTTTCGCGCTAAGAAAACACAGCTGATCTACGAGTGATCTAAATGTATATCGAAACGTGGTTTATGAAATCAAGGTGTACTATTATACTCCTTCTTCATGATCACTGCATGTATTGTCTTATCCAGAACCGTTCCTTATTCGTGATTTTCAACTGACCTTTTTAACAGAATAGAAGCCCGGTTGCACGCACGTAGAGTCGTCTTATCGGGTAATTATCGTGCAATTTGTTTTGGGATACTTTCGATAGCGCATGAATTAGACCCGTTTTCTGTAAGCATGCACCCTTCGTATATGGCCATGCTTCACTGCAGAACATAGGATGTTGGGAAGCCAGATTACAAAAACCCAGCTTACACCGATATTTTGTGAGTCGGCTTCCCCTTTCAGCACGAAGGCATTGCTTAAAAGACTGTTTTCAGGAGCAATTTAAGCCATCTTATATCATAGTATGAAGGCCCTAGGACCTTTTTTTTTTTTATGAGAGTTTTACGGTCGGCCAACAAGTCTATGGGGAAACACATTACGTTTTTGACAGGACATCATCGGTCCCACTAAAAAAGTTTTCGCTTTAAAAGAAATTTAGGACCCTTCCGCTCTGTGATTAAGGATGACCAGCGAAGCTGAGGTGCCGAGCCTCAACGGGAGCGACAATAAGCTTTAATACCGCGGCGCAGTCCAAGGAGTGTACAAAACAATACACATTTGTTTGCAAGTTGGTATTGAGCATACTTCCTAGTTAATTACCTGAATGAAACCTGTACGGACCAGAGTTTTATTTCAGCGGATAAACATGCGCTGTCCGTCTCCCTCCCAAAGCCCGTGTATTGACAGCAGATGGGCATTCCCCAATATTTACAACTTCACTGTGAAGTATGTAACTCTGAAACGTAAATGAAATTTCGCGTAATGGTAGAGCAGTCTTAGCGTATAATTGTCGTGCAATTGATTTTGATATAGTTTCAATGAAACAAGAGTTATAACCATTTTCTATAATCATACTCCTTCCGTAGACGGACGTCCATGACTGTACAAGAAACAAATCGGAAAAGCCAGCTTGCAGTTAAAGGCCAATTAAAGTCGTTTTCACCTCTAAGCAGAAATGTATTGCTAAAAAGACAACTTTTCAGAGGCAATAGCCGTGTTATTTTAAAATATGAAGGCCCTCAGACGTTTTTATTAATTTTATAATATTTTTCTTACGCTGAAGGGGTGGCGAGCAGTTTCATGATTGCACAGATTTGAGTGGGCGACGCAATATATGGCGCTACGCTCGCGTGGTATCCTTGTCTACATCGAAGGGGGGGGGGGGGGGGGGGGCGGGCTTTGAAGCAGTTTGCACAGGGCACCGAATGGGGTAAGGCTGGTCCTGTAAGTAGTCACTGTAGCAGACCAACTCATGCCGACAAGTGATCACCTCTGCGAGGCATCCTGTATACCTACTTATTGATGGCGTAAATCGCCGTGTACCGACAAGTCACATCGTCGGCGTACGCAAGGAAGAATGTGTTCGGTACTTCAGGCAACTGCCGCGCTAAAGATAACATTGCCATTTCGGACAGCGCAGGATACAGCCTTTAATTAGCACGCCTAGATACGAAACAAGTGCCGCTTTGGCTGCGCATCCAATTTCGAGTCATGATTTCAAGGAATCGGGCTATTAGGGGCGAAACCCGTCAGGGGCTCGTGCTGTCGTCGTCTCATGTCGTCGTCGTCGTCCTATGTCGTACTAGCATCATGTAGTCACGGTACTAAAACACCGGGACACTCGTTTTCCATCGCCTCGCGCTATATAGTAACGCGTACTAAAAGAACACACTGGGACACTCGTTTCCAACACCTCGCGCTATAACGTTTTATCTCCGTGTGAAAAACGCGTACTAAAAGAACACACCGGGGCACTCGTTTTTTAACGCCTCGCGCTAGAACGCTTCGTGCTTCAAAGACACGAGACTTTTACAGCAAAGCTGTATACCTCCACCCCCCAACGGTTGCATCTCCGTTTGCAAAAACGCCAAAACGCCAAGAATACACTTGTACGCTGCATGCTTCGCCCCTCCTCAAGTTTCACGTTGGTGGAGATGGCCCGGGATTTTTTTAAAATCCGCCCCATATATACCCCGAATTTATCAGCTATGCAAGTATGGCTTCCCGCCGGCAAAGAGGCTTTTATTTCGAACTAAGCAACTGGACTGAGTGCTGTTCTTACGGTACCACGATCTTTAATTATTGCATTTTTTTCCGCATCGAAAATTCGCCCCAGGACTCGTGAAATGCCTACGAGACGTATACGCGTCTCGTGGACATATACTTCTTGTGGACGTCCTATAGTTTAACTATAGGACCTTTCAGCGAGTCCTGATGAACGCATAGGGGCGTCCTTTTCACCAAAAGCATGCCCCTCGTGCTTCTGCGTGAGTGCAGCGCTTAATATTGTGCAGAGGCAGTTATGGGCGGGCAGTCGCAAGAACAGGGACCTCCTCGTCTGTATACCCTATAGAGCTCGCACTTGAGTCGATAGCGAGGACTCGAGCCTCGCCCCAGGTGAAGTCAGCCGCGATATCATGAGCCGGCCGCCGATAAGAGGTGGGGTTAAGAATCGTGTCACCACACGGAACTAGTTGCAGATATACGTCTCGGGGCTATCTCCGGGGCCCCAAGCGCCGGCTTTATAAGACGCTTCGCCGCCGGGGTCTGCTCTCTCTCGTGGAAAACAAGTTCAAAGTGCGCGCCCTTCTTTCGATGGCGTCTTGAGTTCGCCAATGCTCATCAGTCCTTGGGTAAACGGTGGCGTGGCGCACAAACGCGCAGCCTTTCAGCCAACGGCGTAGGAGTCAGGGAGCGCCTTGCGGGCCTCGAGGCGTATGCAATTTGCGCCTCACGAGATTTTCGGGGATTAACATTTTCTACTCGCGTGCACGACGGTGGCTGCGAATTAATATTTTTGCCATTTTTATCACAATCTCAACTTGGTAAATAGTTCCAAGCACTCCCCTTGAAAGTGCATTTACCCTGCGCGTGTTGTACCCCACGCTCTATCCCAGCCTGCAGTAAAGCCGTCCAACAAGGCCCAAAGAAATGCTCGTGTGCGGTAATGCAGGCTCAAGTTCTCTTGGAGCGGGACCCCCATAATTCCTAGTAGCACTTCTTTCCAACGTCGCTGCATATGGTATCTTTTCCTCAGCGCCGTTAATATGATCGGGCCCCTCTCAAATGTGAAGAGCACGCGTCTTTCGGTATTCATGCTTCGTCAACCCTTGGGTAGATGGGAGGAAATCAGGCGTCGTGGCACATGCACAATGTTGCCACTGTGCAACACCGCGACTTTGGCGTGCAAACGCTACCCCGTGGTGTCGATAGCGCTGTAAGAAGGGAACCAAATTGTAACACGGTGGGCCCCTGCGACGTGACGGGACCACCCTTTCTTCCCGGCGCTTGCCGCCGGGAAGAAAGGCACAACAGAAAGAAAGGTCTTCGGGGCGTCCTGTTGGAGCGAGCGAGACGTGTTTTACTTCGCTGTCGTATGCTTGCCCAGCGGCATAACTGATTGAAGGATGTTCAAAGACAAGCAGGATTCAGCACTGTCTAGATCCGGGTTCGGTTAATACGCCTCACCACCTCGTGGAGGTTCGTTGTTTATTCGCGCGCTTGTGTGCACGCCGTGTGCCAGGAGCAAAACCAACGAACACAAAAAGATTTCCCGGTTGGCTATTGCACAAACCGCTTTAAATTTCATCGCACGATTGCAATAAACGACTTCAATATCTTGATTAAACACGCTGGACGGACTGTGTGTGTATTTTTTAATCCTAGGCACGCTTTCAAAATGAAAAAAAAAATGAACAGGCTTGGCTTGATCAAGTGCACGGTCACAGCTTTGTCGAGTGGCGAGCGCGTATACTCCAATTCCGAGAAGTGACGCAAGCTGAGGAAGCTCCTGTTTCTACAACGCCATGCACCAACGCCACGCAGTGAAGACTGCGATACACTGAACGGCTGCAGTTACGCACATTGAAGCAGGTGCCGTACTTTCGCAGCGAAATGTTTGTACTGTGCAATTTTGTTACGTTCTGCAGGGTCTCATCAATAAGGTTTATTCTCTCCTTTCACGGTCTCCTAACAAGGTGGCGAATGTTGTGCGGAAAACCATGCGTTCCGTAGTTGGCATTTGAACGGAGTCCAGCGTTGCCCGTTGAGTGTACTTGAACGGCGGATTTCTGTGAAGCAAACTCAAACGCGCGCATCACAAGCAAACACCGAGGAAAAAGGGAGGGTGGTTCCTCACTTCAGGATAAAGCGGCCAGCTCGTCCAATTTTATACGAGATGAATTTAGCAGTGAACACCGCGTACTAGCAATTGCCATCAATGAAGTTATCGACTTCTCTTCAAGAGCAACTGTCGCGATTCTATTTATATTTTGTAAGAATGACTCACTACGTCGCCTACTTAAACTGGCGAGCGTGACCTGTTCTCGCGCGGTATTTGGCAGGAAGATAAATAATAATAATAATAATAATGAAACTTTATTTCTGTTCCATAAACACAGATACAGATACATAAACGCAGATACAGAAAAAGGAACCGCGGAAAAAAGCTGTCATAGACAGCTTGACGAGGCCACAGCCCCCTTTTTGCTCAGACAGCAGCATCGAGACAAAAGAAAACACACAGAGGTAACCGAAAAAAGTAGCAATAAAAGCTAACAATAAGACTTTTTTTTTGCACGTAATACCCGTTATTTTCAACAGGTATAAAAAGAACAGTTAAACAAGCAAATGAGAGACATAGAAAGGTTAACACATTTTAGTACACATGACACGTAATTGACGCTTAGAACATTTATAGATGGTTTATATCCGGAGCAAACTTCCACCTCAACGTCGGCACGGGCTAAACTTTTCCTGCTACATGAATTTGTCTTGCGCGATTCAGGGCCAGTGCTGAATACATGCAGCTCACAAGCAATGAGTAACCACGTTCGCAGTGTTCTGGCTCGCACAAATTTGTGTCGAGCTTTTCGTTGATTGCACGGTCGCCGAAAGTCCACACACTTACCCGATATCTGCTAAAAAAAAAAAAAAAAAACCGCTGTGAGTAGGAAACTCCCCGTTCAGTCGACCTTCATAGATGTAATCTTTACAGCGAAGCCGTTAGTGTCATTATCGCCGGGCCTTTCGCGGCCCCGCCGTCGCCCGTCAACAACAACACTGCGTGTACACAACCAGCCCGTTCATCAGAACTTGTACTACTACACGCTCTGACGAATGGGTGAATGAGTGAAAAACTTTAATAGACGAGAGGCCATGGGGCCCTGGGGGGGTAAGGATGAGGGGAAAAGGGGAAGGTAACAACTCTCACAATGAACACAGTTGCAGTCTTGGCGTCCTAATCATAAAATGAACACATAAAAGTCAGTCAGTGGCACTAAAATGCACAGCTCACACTTAAATGTACAGTTCACACTGTAGACAACGCGGTTCACACTGAAAACAGTGCACGCTGCAGTCAGTTCACATGGTAGGTAGAACGGGGAAGTCTACCAGGCCGTTACACTAATTTGTAGAGTCCGTTTTCAAGGGCGTACTCGGTGATTGCTTCTAGTGTGGTGGGATCGTCGCGGACCCGACTAACATGTTCCTGTTCAGTCACAGGGGCGGGACCTAGAGTTAAAAGCTGGTGGCGATTGCGGTCGAATGATGGACAAAGCCATATACGCGCGGGTTGTGTACAAGCTCTGACGAACGGGTGTTCACGCGCTGGTTGTGTACATGCAGTGTCCGAAGAGCCCGTAACTCCTACTTAGCAGTTACTGGCTCTTCGGACGCAGTTCACGGCCACTCTTCCCTAAGGGGCACCACTGGCGAGGAGTGAACCTTTTTACTTGATTGGAGAGCATGCCAGGTTCGGGGCGGCCGTCACAGGGGCGATTAGTGATAGGCCTCGGGGCGATTGGCCGATGGCGATGGCAGCTGTTACCGCAGGTCACTGAAGTTGGTGGCGCATCGGTAACGTTCACGGAAGATTCCGGCTATGAGAGGTGCGACCTTTTCGGACGCTCTAACGCGAGGAACGGATTAATGGCGCATGCACGCCAGTCATTCACGGGTTAAACGTCTCATAGCCGATCAGGTGGATTGGCCAATGACTATGCAGTGATTGCCGTCTTCGCCATCGTTTGGTCGATGTTTATGGTTCTTTTTTTTTTTTTTTTTGCACGAGTGGTTAATATTAGCATACGTGTAGGCATACGCGCCCATGTAAACTGCTTGAACGATAAATCTAACAACGGAGGAAAAAAAGATTCAACATTTGAGGGATTCACGCGCCGAAGCTTCTTTGGGCTGTGAGGCGTGCAGTAGTGGAGGGCTTCGGATTACTTTAGAACATAAGGTGATCCTTTACGGGCTCCGAGATATTGAAATACGTGCGTTTTCATTCTTTTACCTCTATCAGAAAAACGGCCGCTGCGGCCACGTTTTTTGGCCCAGCAGCACAATACCTAAGCCACTGAGCCACCACAGAAGGTGAATTATATAGGTGATAGCCCAACCATTTTCTCGAGTGGGTGTGTGAGGATTGTGGGTGGGTATGTTGACGATGCATCCAAACGAAAAAATATTTTCATCATCATCATCATCATCATAATCATCATCAATTGCAGCTGTCATCGTCATTGGTCAATATTTTTGAGCGGACATGTGAGAATGTCGCCCACTAGATTCAACCTTACGACCGAATCCGCAATTCCAATTCGCATGCGACGTCGGCAACATACCCATCCAGTCCACACATGTATTTCGCCCACAACAGACGCAATTAGGGAGTCATCAGTCTCTCTAAATGTTTTGTCGTCCGCAAGGTCTGTGACCGGCAGCCCCCCTAAACGCGATACCGCGCGTGCCACACAACCTCGATAACGGAGACCGCAGGAACCCCCGTTTCGTTATCTTTCCCCTACCACCTATGACGTAATTTGCTGCTTCACATTGCCGCCGCCTTATTACATTATTTTCATTTTCTCTCTCAATGCCTCAGCCTATGCTGGGTTCTTTCCCCAAAATTTTTCTGTTTGCGTATGCGTTTTAGGTGCTCGCTCTGCTCGTTGACGTCAGGAGCAAGCAGTCAGAGTGCCCGGGGTCTAAGAACGCTCCATTCTGGAGACGGAGCATCTCGCCCACCGCTCGTTGGTCACAATGCGAAACACGTGTTTCAGGTTTTATGAGGCTCCCCTGCGCTTTGAAACGCGGTCCTCCGACCGGAAGACGAGAGCTGTCCCAACAACCA